>NW_020664984.1:3317892-3318785 GCF_002925995.2 Terrapene triunguis | reverse complement strand
ACCCTTGTCAGGCTGGTTTTCTGGGGAGCACCCAGGCTTGTTCCCCACCCTTGGGAGCTCCCCGTTGCAGGCCAGGGCACTGGCTCTGTCCGGTGCAGCTCTGGGACTGGGCCAGGGGTTGGGTTTCCAGACAGTCTGCCCGGGAGAGGGGCCAGGAGCTCGGTCCCCCATTCCGGTGCCATCTCTGGCTGCTATTCGCTCGCTGGGCTCCTCCTTCCCCGGGTCGCTGGCACTGTCCTGTCCCAGCCCCTGCCCTGCTCAAGCCCTGCCTGGCTCTCCGCTCCTCGGGGGGTTCCCGCCGCCACCACCACACTTCCTTCAAACCTCGCCTCAGTCTGCAATTGCCCAGCTCCCAGTGCCAATGCCACTCTCCACCATACAGCCGCCAACCGGCCTCCCCATCCAACCACCCAACTCCCACCTGGCACTCCCATCCCAACACCAACGGCCCAATTCCAGCCATCTCGCCCAACCCCCAATTCCAGCTGCTGCTTTCAGTGGCCCCTCTTCCCATTCTGACTCCCCGGGTCCAGCGGCCATTCCCAGAGAAGATGAATATTGTGGTGGTGAAGGCACTGACATCACAGAACCAGAAATGGAGGGCTGGAAGGGACCTCCAGTGGTAATCTAGTCTTCCCCCCTGCGCTGAGGCAGGACCAAGTAAACCTGGACCATCCCTGACAGGGGGTTGTCCAATCTTAAAAACCTGGTGATGGGGATTCCACAGCCTCCTTTGGATGCTTGTTCCAGAGCTAATCTACCCCTAGAGTTAGAAAGCTTTTCCTACTATCTAACCTACATCTCCCTTGCTGCAGATCACATCCATGATTTCTTGCCCTACCTTCTGTGGACATGGAGAACAATTGATCAACGTCCTCTTTATAACGGCTCTG
>NW_020664984.1:3281653-3317792 GCF_002925995.2 Terrapene triunguis | reverse complement strand
TACCTGGACGTGCCGCCCCTCTCCGGAGCGGCCGCCCCAAACACCTGCTTGACAAGCTGGTGCCTGGAGCCGGCCCTGCTTATCTAGTCCCCCCTCTGTCTTCTTTTCTCAAGACGACACATCCAGTTTTTTTAACCTTTCCTCCCAGGTCAGGTTTTCTAAATCTTTTCTCATTTTAGTTGTTCTTCTCTGGACTCTCTCCAATTTGGCCACAGTTTTCGTAAAGAGTGACACACAGAACTGGATACTGTATTCCAGCTGAGGCCACCCCAGTGCCGAGTGGAGCAGGACAGTTACCCGCCATGTTTTACATACAACACTCCTGTTAACACCCCCCAGAATATTAGTCTTTTTGGTCCATGCATTTCAATAGGAATTTTGCCCAAATGAAGCATTTAGGAACCAGCGAGAACGGCCTTTGGAAGTCAGTTCATTATCAGGGATCCCAGAAATCCGTTTGCCACGGAAACATGCGGAATTTGTGTTTTTACAGAGAACCTTTCGTTTTTACATTTTGTGAAAAAATAAAAACATATACAGTGGAAACCCGTTTATCGGATCTGTTTGGGACCAGGGCCAGATCAGATCATCAAAAATTGGGATAATCAGGGGAATTGGCAAAGAGCTTTCTATCCTTTATTTTAAGATGGGGGGGCTGGTCTCGGGTGGTCAGCCCCGGGCGGCAAGGTCTGACCACTGGAGCCCCAGTCACCCTGAGCCCGGCCACTGTCAGCGCCAGGTGGCTGGTGGTTCGGTTAATGCGGAGAGCCGGATAATGGAGGCTCAGATAAACAGGGTCCCACTGTCCAGAATACAGGCATAGAAGTATTTGGTATAAGTGAGAAATACAAATTGCAATTCTATTAATTGTATTTTATTATAACGATTGGTAAGCTTCAAACTTGCTTACAAATTGTAAATATATCAATAAAACATTGTGTGCAACTGATACTTATGTGTATTGTGGGTAGGGAAACTAACATTCAGCGCTTCATTTTAACTGCATAAAAACGTGGATTTTAATTTTTTTTTAATCAGAGAATTTTGGGTCTTTTATCTCTGAAAACTAGGATCCTTGCTCATTATTAACAGCGCTGTGAGCAGAGTGTGCCACCTGGTGGTCAAGAGAGTGATTGCAACAGCCCCTGAACAAACCTTATATGACTTGCTCCTACTGCCCCAGTGGACTGGGACTCAGGACGCCTGGGTTCTGCTTCTATCTCCGCCACTGAGTGGTAGTGCGACTGTGGGCACGTCACTTCCCTGGCTGTGAAACGGCGGATGATACCGACACCTCTGGACAGTGCTTTGGGATAGATAGGGAGTGAGGCACCTTCTCGGCCTGGGAAGGACCGTTTTGTGGGACATGTCACTAAACTCATCCCCTTAGGTTTAAGGATGCTTCTTGGGCCCCACTCAGCTCTGGGGCATTTCCTCTGATTTCTGTGCGATTACAGCAGGCATGAATTTGGCCCACCACCAGGAAAAAACACCCGATGAGCCCATTTATGTTAGCTTAAAATCATATTTAATGGCAATATCTTTGCTAGCGAAGGCTACGCAGAGCTCCATATTTCTGGATGCTGGGCTAAGGAGACAGGAGTGATCAGTGCTTCAGTAGCTCCTAGTCTCCATGTAGGACTCCGTATTTTAGGATTCCTGGGGTCTAGTCTGAGCTCGCCACTGTTACTATAGGGGAGTGACTCCCCCACTCTGGGCCACTGTCTGCTGAGCTGTATCATGGACATAATGAGGCTTTTCTCCTTCTCCAGGTGTTGTGAGGATTAATCCCTCGCCGGAAATGTTTCGAAGGTGCTTGGCGATTCCTCGGTGGAAGACACTTAGGCCCAGATCCTCGAAGGTGCTTAGGCACCTAACTCCGAAGGTGTTTGGGTGCCTCGCTCCGACTGAAGGGGTGCGCATGGGCAGCCTTAACTGTGCATTTGCTGGTTTTCAGCCGGTTGAGTTTTGCTCACCTCAGCGTTGGGCAAGGGGACACTTGCCATCAAGCAAGCTTAGTTCTGCGTTAACATCAGCTTTTGCCATGCAAGGTCCTAGTTCTCTGAACCGGAAGAGAGAAGTTGTTGGTAGGAGTTAATAGTAATTTAAGCAGTCGCACATATCATGTCCTGCAATCTGCATACCAAGCCAGCCAACACCCTCTTCTCCCCCCACACACACACATCAACTGGGCCCTACCAGCCCTGCTTCAGCACACCTCCCCAACGATCACCTGACCCACCGTTCACTGCATTCAGCCCTACAACCTGGCCTCTTCCCCACTACCATACTCAAGCAACTCCCCACTGCCAGCAGGGAACGTATCTCCCTGAAGTATTCACTTCCTGGTATGCCCAATGTTTCTATCGCGGTTTCTTCCCCTCCTTATCCCATCTCTCATGCAGGGCCTGGGCCGAAGGACAGCTATGGGCAGTGGTCCCGATCGCGTTGCAGGATGGCTGGAGAGTGGAGTTTGTGCCAGGGCCGGTATCACAGACCGGGTCTCCGTTCCAAAACACGGACAGTTTTGGACCGGAGAGAAAGATCCTCTGGCCCTGCCCCAGAGACGTGCCCCATCTCCAAGGCACAGCGAGGTGTCAGAGCTGGGATTGGTTCTGTACCCTACGGCTCATGTTTTCTGGTCAGCCATGAGCCCTCCAATGTCCCAATGAACGTTCTGCCAACACTTAGTAAACGCGGTCCCGTTGTTGCTGTAGCGATTATTCATCAGCTCAGCTGAAGCAGAGAAAACGACGACAGCTCCTGGACACTGATGTGGGCCAAATCTGCTCTCCTACACGGCATGAGGTGTACGCCAGGAACAAGGCCCAGAGCATTTCCACCTGAGTGAATCGCCACAGGGTCTGGTAGATCCCAGCCTCTTAGACACTGCCGTTAATGGGCTCCAAGCTCAGGAAGTAGCCACTTCCCGCCCCTCCTGCCCCCCCAACCTCCAGGGCTAATAAAATCTAGATTTTTCTCCAACAATCAGTCCAAGGCTGCCGACCCACCCTCATTTCCCACCCGCTCCCCGGCAGTCACAATTCCTCTCCCCATGAGCAGTGGGTATAATAGGCCAGGGGAGACTAAGCCTCCCCAAACCCAGGACATGGCCCCACCCGTGCTCTACCCCGAGGCCCCACCCTCACTCCGCTTCTTCCGTGAAACTGGTGGGGACTCATCGCGGGCCGGCGGCCCGGAGCTCAGGCCGGCCAGTGGCCAGGGGTGGCTGGCAGCCAGGGACACCTAGGAAAAGGAGCATGGCGGGTAACGCACGCTGACACAGCATCGCATTTTGTCCCCCTCTGCTGGCCAGTCCATGCATTGCGGGTTTATGAGTCCGCTGCCGCTGTGGGACGCTGGAGTACTTGTCGATCCAGGGGTCCCAGCGTCAATCCCTGCAAGCCACCGAGCCGTTCCAAGCGGCGGCTGCCATGCGCGTGGGGAGCTGTGGATCTCCCCCTTTGTGGGCGATGGAAGCAGAGGAGCCTGGTGCGTAAGTAGGTGGGAGTCTGTCCCCAGCATGACAGATTGTGCAAAGCCAGAGGGGGCAGCGAGAAGCCCAGGCAGAGGGTGGGGGTGGGAGCAGAAGTGCCTGCAGTGATGGAGTTAACTGCCCCAAGCTCGCCCAGGGCAGCTGGCAGAGCACGGCCAAATGCCCCTCTGAGCCACAGGGAAACTCACCCGGAGCATCATCCCGCCTCAAAAGCAGCCCTCCCCCTCCCAGTCATGCCGCTGAAGCCATGGGCAGAGTTAGGGGCTTTCGCAGAGCCGGGGGGCTGCCCGAAGGCACCCCAAGCCTTGACGATAGAGGGCACCTGCCACCGCCCCACATCGCACGGAGGAGGCAGGGGCGCCCCGGGGCTAGCGGTGGAAAGCCCCAGCTGCAGCTGAGGGCAGAAACCGGCTGGAAGCTTTGTGGGCGCTCCCGGGAGCAGGGCGGTGGGAGGGTGCAAAGGGAAAGGGAGTCTGAACTTCAATGCAGCCTGGCTGTCACTCTGTGCCCATCAATCCACCCAGCTGTCTGTCTGTCAGTCTGGGCCGATCAGTCCACCTGCCCGTCTCTCCGCTCGGACCGACCCATTGTCTGAGTACCGGGGCGCCAGTCTGGGTGGCAGCGTGCGCAGCCCAGCCGGTGGTATTTGGCTATGTTCTAGAAATGTCCCCGAGGCAGCCGTGGTTCGGGGAACGGGCAAGCGTTCGTCCCGATGAACCACATGAACTCCCCTGTCTGAACTGTGGCACTTGGTGCATTTCCCTCCAGGAAACGCGAGCCGGAGTCGAGCGCACGAGAGAACCCAAGAAATGCCATTGAGGAAAGGTAAGGGAGCATGAAATGTGCTTAATGAGCTACGTGCGACGGGCAAAATGTCAGGCCTGTCCTTGTTTATCTTCCTCTTGGAAATGCTCCTGTACTCTCCGCTCTTCGATCTCTCCTCCGTTCTGCGCCCAGGCCCCTGCCTGCTTCAAGCCCTTCCCAGGCGCCGCGCCGAGCCATTCCCAGCCCAGGGGGCTTTACCCAGTGGCAGGCCCAGACTTGAGCCAGGGACCCAGCTAGAGCCTGGCACATGAGCGTTCGATAGGTATGCTCATTTGCTTGCATACAGATGTGTGCACCGGGGGGGGGGGGGGGGGGGGGGGCCCCCCCCCCACCAAGTGTCGGGGACACCGAACTCCTCTGGCCCCGGGGCCACGGTGGAGGGGTGGGGGCAGATAGCGAGCTCCTCCCGGCCCCGGGCCTTGCGGGGGAGGGGAGGGAATAGCAAGCACCTGCTGTAGCCGGGGAAGGGAGGGAAGAGTGAGTTCCTTCCGGGACTGGGGGGGGCACAGAACGTGCCCTCCCAAAAGGGATCAAAGTTAAATGTCTGCGCACAGCCCTGATTGCGTAGGGGCCTTAACCCCACACTGGCTCCCACAGCCATGTCTGAACGGCCTGGCTGCGGCCCCAGAGGGAGAATACCTGGAGACGAATGCCAAAGCCCCAACGCTTCTATAGCCCCATTCACCCGGGGCTGCGGCCTAGTGATTAAGGGCTGTGGGGAGTGGCTGAGCGGCCTCGGCTAAGGTGTCGAGTGCTGTGGTCTCGCGCTGACCACAAGTCTAAGCACCAGGAACTCCTAATCCCCAGCACTGGTGTGAGTCACTTCATCTCCGTGACTCGGTTTCTCCAGCTGTGAAAATGGGATGCTAACACCCACCACGAGACCCTCCAAGGGGAGGTGCCAGAGAGGAGCAAGGCATAAAGTCTCAATAATTAGTTAGGGGCACCTCCCTCTAAGGACTCCCTTCCTTGTTCTGCCAGAGGCTGGATTTGTCAGTGAGCTGGATCCGCTGCAAAGCCCGGAGCGCTGCAAGGGGTGGGGGTCTCCGGAAAATGGCAGGAGAGAACAGTGGGATCTAGGGCCTGGAGGAGTATTTGGGGAGCAGGGCATCTATCACAGCAGGTGCTAGGTGAGTGGGCACTGGAGCCACCAAATAGCTGTCCCGGCAGGGTTCCCATTGCATCTCTATTTTGCCATAGCAGGAGGGGCCGGGGTGCAGGATAAATCTAGAGGTAAACTAACAAATCAAAGTGACCAATCGGATTCTGTTAAGGAACCAGGCCTCCAAGAGTGTCCTGAGCTCCGTGTGCGTGTGAATGGTAGTGTGCTTTGCGTGTGAGCATCTGCACACCCAGGCTGGCGCAGATCTCACACAGCAGGGTCGGAGACATTGCAATCATCCCTACAGCTAGGAGAGGAGATAACCAGGGTCTCTCGGATCCCACGCTGTGGTACGTGCTGACTTTACAGCACCTGCTGTTGTGGTGAGGGGCAGTCCTGCCCCGGAAGGGAACAGAACAGATGTCATAGGAGGGGTCTCTAATTCCTATGGCTTTTTAGCAGAAGATACTGCGCTACCTCCCACTTGGGACGCTAGCTGAGACCTGCCGGCATCCCAGTGCAACTCAGGAGCGAAGGGACTTCTCTGCCAGGGCCTTTGATGTGGGAATTCCCATCCCACTGACATACTGAGATTGACCCATGGCCACCTAGGATGTCCCAGACACAATCAGGGTTAGCGCTCAGTTCCTTCTGCTCCAAAAGCAAATGCTTTGTCTGCTAGAGCTAGGGAGTCTCCCTTGGGCTGTAGCAGCACTAGGGCTTATGAGAAATACGACCCATTCGGACATGATAGATGGTAATGGGATACATGCACACACATGAGCAGGACTGACCTCAGCCAGCAGAGGGCAGTGGAGTACACCTGCACACACTCATGTGCACACCCCCCCCCATGTGCAGCCATGCACATGCACACCCACATGTGCATACAGTTCCGCTTGCACCCAGCAGAGAGCACTGAGGCTCAGTGAACACCTCCTCTCCCCCCGCATCCCGTCGTGGGGAATTGGGTGCAGGTAGGTTAGCCGGTACCGTACAATGCACAGCCACCCGCTTCCCAGGCAACCACGCGTGTTTGTCGTCTCAAGGCAGGGAATCCATCTTGCCCTATTTGTAAAGCTCCTTGCTAGAGCAGGGGTGGGCAAACTACGGCCCGCGGGCCAGATCTGGCCCCTCAGGGCTTTGGATCCGGCCGGCAGGATTGCCACCCCTGTGGCACCACGGGCCTTGCGCCGCCCCCGGAAGCAGCCGGCACCACGTCCCTGCGGCCCCCAGGGCAGGAGGGGGACAGAGGGCTCCGCGTGCTGCCCTCGCCCACAGGCACCTCCCCTCGCAGCTCCCATTGGCTGGGAACGGGGAACCGCAGCCAATGGGAGCTTCGGGGGAGGTGCCTGCGGGCGAGGGCAGCGCACGGAGCCCTCTGTCCCCCTCCTCCCCCGGGCGCCGCAGGGACATGGTTCCGGCTGCTTCCGGGAGTGGCACGGGGCCAGGGCAGGCAGGCAGGGAACCTGCCCTGACCCCAGTGCATGCTGCTGCCACCCCAAAGCCGCTCCCGGACTGGAGCCCGCACCCCTCCTCCCCCCCCCCCCCCTGCCACCCCCCTCCCGCACGCCTCCCCGCACCCCTGCCCTAAGCCCCTTCATGCACTCCACACTCCCTCCTGCACCCCAACCACCTTCCCTGAGTCCCCTCATACACCCCACACCCCTCCTCTGCCCCAACCCCTTGCCCTGAGCCCCTTCCAGCACCCCGCGCCCCCTCCCACACCCCGCACTCCCTCCCGCACCCCAACCCCCTGCCCCAGCCCTATATTCATGGCCCTGCATGCAATTTCCTCACCCAGATGTGGCCCTCGGGCCAAAAAGTTTGCCCACCCCTGACCTAGAGTGTCACAGTGAGAGTAGGCTTATAACTCAGAGCCTACTGCTGCAATAAAGCCCAGGCTACCTAAGCTAAAGGAGATTCTCCTTTCAATGAGAGCAGTATAGAGCTTATGACACACATCTGAGCCACTCTGACTCTATCCATTATAGAGCAGAGACGCACACGCACAGAGTCAGTTCATTACAACATTATTATCCCTTGTCTGCCCGTCAGGGCAGTGCATTTCTAATAGCAGAACTCCCTAGCCCTTCCCTTTCGTTGCAATTTACCTGCACCTGGCCGAGCTGTTCAACGTAGGGTCTAAACAATTTACCTCTGTTTTCCCCTTGCTGTTTCTCTTCCGATGCAATCCCTCACCCAGAGCTACTGTCCTGCCAAGCCCGATGGCTAGTCACTTCCCAGAGGGTGCTGTCCACTTTGCACCGGGAACCAACGTGGGGAGGGGGGAGCCGCAGAGCATGGCATGGTTTTGACTGAAACTTGGATTGTTCCTGCCGGAGAGGATAATGCAATAGGACACCTGCCCCACTCACTGACCTCCTCTGACCCCGCTTTAAAATTGGCCCTGTCTGATCTGAACAGAGCACTACGCTGCTCAGCGCTCGCTAATGCTCCTGGACAGAAAATGCCTCTGCGTTGCAAAGATCACTAGGGAGAAGGAGAGAGTTTAGTTCCAGAGTGGGAAGAAAGCACAGGAAACGCCTGCTAACCGCAAGCAGTAATAAATTAATGGAGATATCCTATCTCCTAGAACTGGAAGGGACCTTGAAAGGTCATTGAGTCCAGCCCCCGCCTTCACTAGCAGGACCAAGTACTGATTTTGCCTCAGATCCCTAAGTGGTCCCCTCAAGGATTGAACTCACAACCCTGGGTTTAGTAGGCCAATGCTCAAACCACTGAGCTATCCCTCCCTCCTACTGAGCTATCCCTCCTGTATGCAGCAGAGCATGCTCTAGTGTACATTAGAGGGGCTACAGATGCACTGTCTCCTGCTGCGGGTGTTCTCTCCTCTGAGTCGGTCCTGACTGTAATGCCCTGGACACCAAGTGAGCAGGCCCTCCATTTATATTTAATCCAGGGCAAATTCCAGTGTCGAGTCATTCCATTCCGCTTCCTCAAACCTCCCCCAGTGGTCCCCTAAGGTTTCAAATGGATTTGGAATCTTTCTTTACTTCCTGTCCCAAACTGTTGAGTGGTGTTGCCGTGTGCTGTTAAACACTGGCTGTGTTCCACCCCAGAAGTGGTTGCATGTCTGTAACAGCTGATCCCTAGGACGACCAGCAGGAGGCGCTAGTGTTGTGACTGGAGCCCCATCACACTCACAAAAACAAGATGCAAGAGGTGGATGAAACAAACAGGTTGGGCAGTGGCATAGGGGAGATGAGGTGACAAAAATAATAGGAGCAAAGAGTCCTGTGGCACCTTATAGACTAACAGACGTATTGGAGCATGAGCTTTCGTGGGTGAATACCCACTTTGAAAATAATAGGATGTGCTTTTGTGTACACTGGTTTATTATTGTGGGGTTGCTCCTGGACTGAGGTGTGCTCATTGGTTTGTTATTGTAGGGTTACTCAGGAGCAGAGGGCTGCATACACTGGTTTGTTATTGTAGGGTTGCTTGCGAGCACGGGGCTGCATACACTGGTTTGTTATTGTAGGGTTGCTTGTGAGCACGGGGCTGCATACATTGGTTTGTTACTGTAGGGTTGCTTGCGAGCACGGGGCTGCATACACTGGTTTGTTACTATAGGGTTGCTTGCGAGCACGGGGCTGCATACACTGGTTTGTTACTGTAGGGTTGCTTGTGAGCACGGGGCTGCATACACTGGTTTGTTATTGTAGGGTTGCTGCTCAGCAGTGCCCCGGGAAGTACCCAATACCATCTCTTCTGGGAGTTTAAACAAGTAGAATGCTGCTGTGCTAGTCCTGAGGTCAAACATGCGAGAGCCCCAGTCACGCAGGCAGGGGCTGCCTGGTGCGGCCCATTCCCCTGGACCCACTTTGTGCAGCAGGGTGTGCAGGGCTAGCTCTGCTCCTGTGAACTCCATCTCCTGCCTGGCCTGCCCGCCCCTAGCCAGGCCTTCATTCTAGTGCCCCAGCCAGGATCGCTGCTGGGCACCTTGGGGGCCCAGGACAACTCCATGATTTGGGGGGCCCCAGGCAATGGAACTACCTGGGTCCCCCCACCCAGGCCAGCCGCCAGAATAGAGGTCAGGCTGGATGGGGAGTGTCTGAGCCTTCAGACCCCTCCCTTCTCCCAAGAGCCTCTGGCAATTGCCTGTGAGTAAGGCCACGGCTGTCTAAGGCTGTTATTAATTATTGATAGTTACCATCACACATGTGAAAGGCCCAGCAATGCAGGATCGCCCATCGATCTGTCTTGGCTGCCTCCATATCTAGCTAGCTGTCTCCATGTGCACCCCTCTGTCTGTCTATCTCCACCCGTACCCATCGCTCTAGTGTAGTACAGGGACTGCCGCCCATGGGACAGAGCTCTTCCCCAGCCCCTTAGCCAAAGGCTCAGAGCCCACGTGAAATCCAAAGGGAACTGAAGGCCATATCTGCCCCCATCGAACCGGGCTGTTTCTAGTGGGGTCCCACAGGGATCGGTTCTTAGCCCTACACTATTTACCATTTGTGTCAATGACCTGGAAGAAATTAAAAAATCATCTCAGTTAAGTTTGCAGAGGACACAAAAACTGGGGGAGTGGGAAAGAATGAAGAGGAGCGGTCAGTGACCCCGAGCGATCTGGATCGCTTGGTAAACTGGGTGCAATATGGGTTTTAATACAGCTAAATGTAAACATCTAGGAGCAAAGAACACAGGCCATGCTTACAGGATGGGAGGCTCTATCCTGGGAAGCAGAGATGCTGAAAAAGATGTGGGGGTTGTTGTGGATAATCAGCTGAACGTGAGTAGTGCCCTGTGGATAGCCACAGACCATGTTTGCGGATCTCGGATCAGATGCGGATACAAATTTTGTATCCATGCAGGGCTCTAAACGTGAACCCTGTGGCCAAAACAGCTAATGCGATCCTGGAATGCATTAACGGGAATCTCAAGTGGGGTAGCAGTTATCTGATCTCCGTATCTGGCACTAGTGTGACCACTGCTGGAATCCTGTGTCCAGTTCTGCTGCCCACAATTTGCGAACAAGGGGGATAAATTGGAGACGGTTCAGAGAAGAGCCATGAGAATGATGAAAGGATCAGAAAACGGCCTTGTAGCGAGAGACTCAAGGAGCTCGGTCTATTTAGCTTAACAAAGAGAAGGTGAAGGGGTGACTTGATCCCGGTCTGTAAGTACCGACCTGGGGAACAGATATTTAATAATGGGCTCTTCAGTCTAGCAGAGAAAGGTCTGACACGATCCAGTGGCTGGAAGTTGAAACTAGACACTAGAAACTGACAAAGTCAGACTGGAAATAAGGCTACATTTGTAACAAGGAGGGGTAATTAACCACTGCAACAATTTACCCAGGGGCGTGGTGGATTCTCCATCACTGGCTAGTTTTAATTCAAGACGGGCTGTTTTTCTAAACGATCCGCTCTAGGGATTATTTCGGGGCAGGTCCCTTGGTGGGCTGTGCAGGAGGTGGGACTAGATGATCAGCATGGTCCCTTCTGGGCTTGGCATCTATGAAAAGCAGCAAGTCTTGCTCAGGTAGCTGGTTTCCCAGCCATGCCCCCCGCCCCCGAATTCCCTCCCAGCCCTTCCCAGGTGCACACAGCGAGGTCCCTTTTCAAGCTGAGGCCCAGAAGGGGTTGGATCCTGACTAGCACTGGAGACAAGATGAACTGGGCTGAGCAGACGGGGGTGCACAGAGGGGCCCGATCCTGCGTTAACGAGATTGCTGTGCACCACCCAGTAGGGTGACCAGATGTCTCGATTTTATAGGGACAGTCCCGATATTCGGGGCTTTTTCTTATATGGACACCTATTACCCTCCACGCTCTGTCCCGATTTTTCATACTTGCTGTCTGATCACCCTACCACCCAGACCTGCTGCCAGCTAGCGGGAGGGAGGCAAAATGGGGAACTAAGCACCTCCTTACTTTAGCATGGTGAGGACCATGTTCAAATGAGACACGCCCACTCTCCACCCATGCCCCGCCCCTTTATTACACCACTCTCCTATAAAGAAGCAAGGAGCTTGATGCTAAGGGTGATGGGGGGGGGGGAGGTCCCTCCTAGCACTTAACTTTACTGACACCACTTGTACCCCTGTATGGGGTGGCACTGCCTGGCACACCGCGCAGGGGCTGGCAGGGTCACGGCAAGGACAAAGCCCCTTCTTTGCTATGAGCTGTGTCTCCACACCCCAAGGCTGAGTGACAGGATTGCGCGAAGGTGCCTAATGGGAAGCGGTGCCGGTGATCCAGCAGGGGGTGCTGTTCCCATTGTGGCGGCACTGAACAGTGTCCTAGCTTGGCAAGGGAGAGGCCTCGACAGTGCCCGGCGCATAGGACGGGGCTGGGAATCAGTGTCCTGAGGCCACTGCTATCTCAACTCTGCACTGACTCACTGGGTGACCCAGGGCAAGTCACTCGGCTGCTCCGTGCCTCAGTTTCCCCAGCTGGAGAATGCGGGTAATGACGCCAACCCCCACTGTACCAGGCTTTCAGAGCTATATATAAGTGCTTCGTTTTATTAGCGGGTGTAGCTGGGCTTCTGGAGACACTAATGGATGAGGCTCAGAACTGAGGCCCTGGGGCTATTAAAGATACCAAGGGACTTTCAAACTCCAGTCTGGGTAACTGCACTCTGCATCCCCCTGTGGGCTCAGCTGATTGAAGTATCGTTCGTGTCCTGAAATGCTTTATGGTGTTGCCCTGGGCTGTGCTACTAAAGAGCTGCCACCTTCCACCCCAGAGGTGGCTGCTTCTCAGTGGTGGGCAAAGTGATACTTCACTATAACATGTAAAGTGCGTCATGATTCTTCTTAATGAACCAATAGAAATGCCGCGGCGGCGGACCAGAGCGATAGCTAGACGCCATTTTCATTGTGGTGTCTACACTGTATGTCTCCTCGACATCATCGCTTAGATAAAGACACTCGCTAGTGTGGGGTGTTTTCGGTCCTCGATCATCTTTCCGTGGCCTGGAACAACGCAACTGACTAAGTCTTCTCTGTCAGATGAGTCCTTGGTGAGTCTCTAGCCAGGCCCTGAGCCATTCTCTGAGACCCATGGATGGCTTCTGCCTGTCCTCGGATTCTGCTGCGACTGACTGAGCTGAAGCCGGGCCCTGTGGAAGCTGGGGGCGGAAAAACCTATCAGATAAAACAGCAACCGGGCTCATTTACTATGTAGCTGATTGTCAAGGCGTCCCAGAATCGGTGATGGAGAAGATCGGCAATAGTTTCCTACTCGAAGTAGTGGCTTGTCCTGGCTAGACTGAAAAGTCTCACGTGATGGGGCTTTTAGCTCTGCCCTTGGGGCGACGATTCTGCAGCCCAGCGGGTCGCGCAGTCAGGAAGTTTCATCCTGAAGTTCAGCTTCAGTGTTCCCCAATTTTAATGTCACGCAGTCACTCCGAGGTATACCTCTGGCTGGCTGCAGATGCGTGGACTCATCCCGCTGGTGCGCCCCCTCATGGCAGGGCATGACATAGCAAGCTCTCCTCCTGGGGTGCCCTCTGCTGACAGCTGCTCCGGCCCTGCTGTGGTCTGCTTCTTGTAACTTGGCCTGGTCACTTAGAGCCCCCACCTTCCAGAGCTACAACGTCCAAACTCAGACCCTTCCTGGGCCCAATCCTCACAAACTCTTCCCCCGTCCCCCTTGGCCCCCGTTCCTGCGTTCCTTCACAGCACTGCCTGCCCAGGCTGTCTCCTCCGAGATCCTGCTCCTACTGAGCCACTGGGCTTCTTCCCTTCCTCCAGCCTGGATCCTCATCTCCAGTCTGCCCCCATGGCCAGCTGCCTGTGGGTTGGCCTGCTTTCAGACCCACTTCAGGGTGCAGACTCCCACTGCCACCTAAAAAAGTCCTCTCACCCTCGCTCTCCGGCCCCATCCTTACCCAAGGCCTTCTGATCCCCAGCTGGTCAGGTTCAGCTGGGAGGGTAGCTAATGGATCAGGCACGACTGAGCCTCATTCCCCGTCAAGGGCCAGCCAAGCTGTGACTCTGGCCCTCATTCCATAGCCTCTGAGCATCTCCAAGTCATTAATGGAGTTGATCCTCACAAGCCCCCTGGGCAGGACAGTGCTATTATCTCCATTGGACAGATGGGGAAACTGAGGCACAGGGCGGCTAAGTGACTGGCCCAAGGTCAAACAGGGAGCCTGTGGCAGAGTGGGGAACTGAGCAGAGCTCTCCTGAGATTAGCAGTAAAGCCTAAGGCTCCCCCCCCCCCCCCAACCCATGAAGCAAGCTAGGGGCTCATGTCGAAGGTGGTTAGATGCCTCACACCCACTGATTTAGGCAGCTAAATACTTTCAAGGCTCTGGCTCAGATACTCGGGTGTGAGAACTGATGTAGAATCGGTCCTGCCCCTGCTGTGTACCACACATCCTTGTCGGCTGTGATTACATCCCGTCTTTCATTGCCGCGACTCATATTTAGCTCTTAAAAGCTCTCCTCGGATCTATCCATCTGGCTGGGCTCTTCTCTGAACTCCACCCTGCACTTCATCAGTATCCCTCTGGCACCACAGAGCCCCCAGGCGCACACAATGGTGCGTTATCTGACAGCATTTCCGCTTGCTTTGAACCTCCTCGCTGGTGGATCTCTGGCCCCAGCACGGCCGTTTCTCACCAGCGCCAAGGAATCCCCCCTCCCAATTTCCCTGGGAGGTTGTGGGTCGTTATCAACCAAAGCACGGACAGGTGAAGTGACTTGCGACGCAGGGGGTCAGGCTACGTGATCTAATGGTCCCGTCTGGCCTTAAACTCTCTGAAGCAGAGGCAGGCTGTGGCCGAGCCATGGACCGAAGCCCAGTCTAGTGCTAACCTAGCCACAAGACCTCCCCTTTCACACACCCCCCTCTCACCGCTTCCAGGCCTGCTCTGAAAACGGACCCCGGGGCGCTGGAAGTCCCAGGGGGAGTTCATTAGGTCAGCGGCCCTACAGACGGCTCCTGGAAGGATGCCATCTGAATCCGTTCTCGCCATCCGCCGTGCATGACCAGTTCGGTTTCCGCGGCTGTCCATCACCCAGCCGCTGCGCGCAGGGGGAGTTCATTCGGGGGCCCTGCCGAACATGCCCTGTGTCTGCAAAGCATTAACGAGGCAGCTAAAGGCAACACGCAAGTGACACTAATTGAGGCTAGGAGGGCTGCCCTCGCGCCACGTCACATTTAAAGGCACAGGGTCCCAGCTGGCATCCAGCAGGCTTGAAAGATGGGCACCGATTTCCTTTGAACCACCTCAGTTAGCTTCTCCCTCCCTCTTTCTGCCTAAACTGCAAACACTAACAGTTCAATTGCTTAACGGTAACCCAGAGCCTTGCAATTCAACAAGCAAAGGAGCGGTTGGGCACACGGGCTCCGGGTTACACTGAGTGACCCCACCGCAGCCCAGCAGAAAGGCTCTGGGTTCACACTTGCACAACAGATCAAAGCTGTGATG
The DNA here is from genome assembly GCF_002925995.2 of Terrapene triunguis. Taxonomy (NCBI): domain Eukaryota; kingdom Metazoa; phylum Chordata; order Testudines; family Emydidae; genus Terrapene; species Terrapene triunguis. The sequence continues at coordinate 3,302,955 of NW_020664984.1, read as the reverse complement.
CTTTTCGGGGTTCCCCGAGGTGCTTGGGATGAATTGCTACCACCTGCACACAACATGACAAAGCCAGGTCTGTGCCCACTGGAGGATTGTGTCCAGTTCTGGGCACCACATTTCAGGAAGGATGTGGACAAATTGGAAAAAGTCCAGAGAAGAGCAACAAAAATGATGAAAGGTCTAGAAAACATGACCTAGGAGGGAAGATTGAAAAAATTGGGTTTGTTTAGTCTGGAGAAGAGATGACTGAAGTGGGACATGATAACAGTTTTCAAGTACATAAAAGATTGTTACAAGGAGGAGGGGAAAGTTATTCTCCTTAACCTCTGAGGATAGGACAAGAAGCAACAGGTTTAAATTGCAGCAAGGGAGGTTTAGGTTGGACATTAGGAAAAACTTCCTAACTGTCAGAGTGGTTAAGCACTGGAATAACCAGGGAGGTTGTGGAATCGCCATCACTGGAGATGTTTAAGAGCAGGTTAGACAAACACCTGTCAGGGATGCTCTAGATAATCCTTAGTCCTGCCATGAGTGTAGGGGACTGGACTAGATGACCTCTCGAGGTCCCTTCCAGTCTTACGATTCTATGAAATACTCTGGATGCATCTTCCCCAGACTGCAATTCAACACTAGGCTGGATTGAGGGATGCCGATTGTTCTCCGCATTGACTGAGTCAGCTCTGAGACCCACCTCACCTCAGGTGACAAGTTCCACCTCCACCAGTTTTGGAAACCAATATTCTACATGTTACATAATTCTCCAGAGGTTTCCCATACAAATATCGCGCAATCACCAGGACAACCAGCGAGCTCTTCGCTTTTGGGAGAGCCCACACATGGCCTCCTTGGGTGAAATATTGAGACGATAATTGATTACAAATGTAATAGACTTGCCAGGGCATGCATGGGCTCATCTGTGTCACAAGAGCCACAAAGCCAAAAGTGTGTTTCCACGGGGCAGGAGTTATTTAAGTTAAGGGCCAATGTGGGCATAAGCAACCAATGGCTATAAACTGGCCAACAAGTTTGGGCTTGAAATTAGATGAAGGTTTTGAACCATCAGAGGAGTGAAGTTTGGGAACAGCCTCCCAAGGGGAGCAGTGGGGGCAAAAGACATATCTGGCTTCAAGACTGAGCTTGATAAGTTGATGGAGGGGATGGTTGAGGAGACTGACTACATGGGCATGTAGCCCATCTGCGACTGCTAGTAGCCAATATCCCCGATGGCCGGTGATGGGACACTCGATGGGCAGGGCTCTGAGTTACTACAGAGAATTCTTTCCCAGGTGTCTGGCTGTTGGGTCTTGCCCAAATGCTCAGGGTCTAACTGCTCGCCAGATTTGGAGTTGGGAAGGAATTTCCCCCTGGGTCAGATTGGCCTAGACTTTGCGGGGGGGGGGGGGGGGGGGGGGTTGTCTTCCTCTGCAGCCTGGGGCACGGATCACTTGTGTAAATGGTGGATTCTCTGTAACTTGAAGTATTTAAACCATGACCTGAGGACTTCAGTCACTCAACCAGAGGTTTGGGGTCTGTTACAGGAGTGGGTGGGTAAGGTTCTATGTCCTGTGATGTGCAGGAGGTCAGACCAGATGATCAAGATGGTCCCTTCTGGCCTTGAAGTCTGAGTCATTCACCCCAGATGGTTGGGATGGGACTTAAGTGAGCGTGCCTTAACTTTGGAGGTTTTTCCTTCCATCAGCCTCATCCATGCATCCCATCACATCCCTGCAGCTAACAGGGTAAATTCTACCCCTTTGGGCAATACTACCAAATGTTACATTGATTTCAATGGGCTGCCTTGCAGATTATGGGATGACTCCAAGTGAGTAAGGGGATAAAGATATCTTGGATGATCTAGGCCTTAGTTTCTTAGTTGACCTTAGAGCTGCTCAGGAAATGTTTATTTCCAGGTACATTCCAGGAAAGCAAAACACTTTTCATTCTTGGTGAAAATGTTCTTCAAAGTTTTCATTGAAAAAGCACAAACGAGATTTTTTTTACCATTTTCAGCCCATTTTCTGCTGTTGAGAACGCCAAGTTGATTTTATTTTCAATGCAAACTAGAAAAATGGCACCCAAAACAGGTATTTCCTGCAGCAACCCCTAGTTGGACCAAAAAAGCCGTCTTACAAAAAAGTTTTGAACGCCAAAGCTCTAATGAAACTCTGCTGTTTTACCAGCAGGGGGAGAATGAGAGCACCCAGACTAAGGTTATGTCTACACTTCGGGCCGCATACAGAGTACGTTCACTGCACGCCCCCTTTGCAAGGGTATAAATAGCAGTGAATCTCACCAAACTGGGGTTTGTGAACTCCTGGGGGTTTGTGATATGTTACAGGGGGTTCTCGGGGAAAAATCCCCTAATGACGGACAGAGTTGGCCCTGGAGACCCCAGGCAGCGCCGGGCCGGCAGCCTGGAGCATCGGGGATTTCCAAGAGCTAGCAGATCAAAGCAAGCATCTCTATCACACTGAGGAGATTTAAACTTCAAGACTCCCTATAAGAAATGGAAAGGGAGGTGGATATTTGTTGCTGTTTTTAAAATGAAATAGGCAGCTAGTCTTGTTGTTAAAAGTATTATGAAGAACAAGTTTAGGCTTTGTTGTAATGTGCGTTGTTTGCCTGGACTGCTCAAGACCTGAATGCTTGTGTAGGAGGAACTCTTTGAGCTGGCTTCTTAAATACCTTCATGCTGCTTCACATCTCATACTCCTTGATGAAACATAGGAGCCTTGTCTTCTAACAGGCTTATTCAAAGTGATACAAGCTACCAAAGTGAGAGCTTGGAAGAGTGTTGCCGTTTTCATAATGTAATCAAAATACTGGAATGATAAATAATAAATAATAGTGTGTAATAAGCATGTCATAAAAACACATTTTATATTTTCAAGATCATGGCTTTTATAAATTTATACTCAGATGAAGGAGAAAATCCCTGGGAATATTCATTTTTAGGAGGGGGTTTGCGAGACTTGACATTTTAGTGAAAGGGGTTTGCAGGTTGTTAAAGTTTGAGAACCACTGGCTGAGACCAATAAAGACATGCCAGAACATTAGGATGTATATCTATACGGCGCTGTACATGCCCAGCAGTGCCGCCCATGTCTCCGCTGCTATTTTTATCAGTATAGCGTCCTGCTGCCGGAGCCTTTCACTACCGAATGTAGCTACACATACCCTACACGCCGCCACCAGTGTAGACAAGGCCTAGGAGAAGCTGTCCCACAAACATGGTGGGGCGAACAGGACCCTCTTTAAATTCGCAACTGCAAACTGGTCGATTTGCATGTGACTAGAGAGAAATCCTGATCACTTACCAGCCCAGGCACACAATCAACTCACCCTTCCCCGCGATTTAATGAGCAATGATCTTTTTTTTTTTTAAAGGGAGATTTTATTCACCCAACAAACCACGTTACTACCCTGGAGTTTGGCCAAGCTGAGCTAGACAGCTCTGTGGTTGTAGCTACAGCTATGGACACCGGCGATCCAACTCCAGACAGTGTGTATAGCTCACACCCGCCTCTGATCACTACCTACGGGGCCTGTCTCTTCTTTACTTTGGCACCGCTTGCCTAGCTTGTCATGTCACTAACGTCTCCCTGGACTGGACTGAACGGAGCTGTAACCCAGCTCAACGGGGCGTCGTCAGTTTTCAGTTCAGCCCCTTTCATGAGCATTGCAATGATTAATAATTGCCAAGCGGGGTTTTGGATCCACATTTTCCACAGCTCAGAGAGGGTGGATGCAGCATGGGGGCTGAGGAGCTGGGACGCTTTGGGTCCTGGCTGCGAGGCCAGAAGGTCAGGCTGCCAGGGCAAGCGGCAGACAAGAAATGCCCAGGGCTTGTTTAACTGGAAAGGTAAAGAAACTAGATGGTGGGGGTGGAGACATGCACCGCACACCTGAGGAATGTGCTGAGACGAAGCAGCATCAGGCTGACGGGGCGGGGTGGTCCCCTCTGGCTGGCGGGAGGAACTGGGGAGATGCCCCACAAGCTGATGGGGCAAAGGGAAACTGGTTTCTCCCTCACACGCCGTATAGTTTCTGGGTGAATCTGATTCTGGTGATAGGTGCAAAGTTGTCAGCCTGTTTAAACCCACAGGAGCCTGCTCCACCACTGATCTATGGTCTCCATTCCCCAGTCAAACCCTGGCCTCTGTGCCAAGACTGTTAAGAAGGAGCAGCAGCCCACTAATGAAATGCAGCTACCACTGGGGTGGAACCCGGCAGCTCACAGCAACGCTACACAACATGTTGGTAGCAGGGAGTGAAGAAGAATGTCAGGTCCAGAGGGAAATTGGCAGGAACCCCAGGATTCACTCTGCTATTGTATACAATTCAGGGAGGATCTTGGTTTTACGCCTGAGGAAGCAAGCAGCCCTCCTCATCTTCGATAGGGGCGTGGGATGGCTTTCCAGGCATCTGAGGTCCAAGGGCCCTGTTTCCATCCCCACGCCTGTGTGCTGCAATCAGGCGGTTTCTAAATGCCTTCTGCTTCTAAAGCAGGCCACCGCGCCGCGGCTGGGTTTGCTTAAAGAGATTACGCCGGATGCTGTTCTGCGCACGCAGCATCACCTGCCCACGGAGGAACGCCTGGCTCAGGCATTGAGCCGAGTCCTGTCCTTGGAGCTGGCCCTGGCCCACTGGCCCCACGGGAAGTCGAGAGTGGATTGGGCCCCTCAGGACAGCATAACCCCTTCCCCACTAGATCCCTCCTCACCCAGGCCCCATGCTGCTCATCTGGGGCTCCTGGCTGGGCCGGGCCGGGAAGCCTGGAGCCTTTGGTAATGGCTCCTCTGCCAGCGGTGAGCCGTGTCCCCCTGGGCAGGGTGATGCCACCCGGGCCTGTCCAGACACCCAGAGTGAGCGGCCCTGAGTTGGGCTCACTCCCCAGCTCTGCCGCCGGGGCTCTGCCTGCGCCGGGGAGACCCCTGCACGCGGGAGGCCAGAGAGGCCTCTGCTGCCGTTGCCCACATGCTGGCTGGGAGACGTGAGATCAGACTGGCACAGCAGGGGCTCGGATCCTCCGGAAGCAGCTGTGCTGCCACCTGCACTGAAGCGACTCGGAGCAGACAGAGGGGCCTTTATCCTCCCGGAGCAGAGACGAAGCCCCACGCAACCCTACGTTACAATAAACCCACTTCAACCATCCCCCGATGAACGGCCAGTCTGCTTCCCTGGGACTTGGGGGGCAGGGCGGCAGGGGGACCCACCCAAGTCACTGTCCCTTGCTCCCCCACCCACTCTCCAGCCACATTTCATGGGGGCGCAGGACCTGAGCTCTCCGCTCCCATCTCAAGAGGGCTTTGGGTGGGGAGCAGAGGTGCTGGGGGGGGCAGGGAGATGAGAGAGGCTGGGACAGAGAGGGGGAAGGAGGCAGAAAAGGCCAGATCAGAGAAGAAAGAAAGACAGCCTGGTACCAGCTCAGGAACAGACAGGAATGACAGAGGACCAGGGCCATGGATCCACCCCCAACCACAGTGTCTGACCCCATCTGGGGGGGGCGACCGACCCGAACCCCCCAGGCTTTTCCTGAATGTTTGGCAGCCTGCGTCTAGCTTGTCCTGCTGAGCGTCTCCTCGAATTGAATTGGAAAGGCAGGAAAGGGCAACCTTTATCCATCCATCCATCCCCACCCCCCTTCTCTGTTTCTCCCTTTGGATGGGGTGACCCCTTTTCCCTGTGCCCCCCATATTCTGGGTGCTGGCGCTAGCCGCAGGCATTTCGGTCAGGGCGGAGCGGCCACGTTTGGCCTCGTTCTGACCCCCCTGGCTGGGGACTTTTTGACATTTTCAGAACGTCTTTTTTCAGAGTTTTTGACTCACAAAAGCAGTCGAACTCGGGAAAAGCGTCGCGCTCGACGGAGCCGTATTTTTTTGATAAACAAAAAATGTTTGGCAGAAAATTCCCCAGCCAGCTCCAGTGAAGATGAATTACCCAGTGTTTGACCCACGCAGCCAGGCTCGGGAAGTGCTGCGAAAATGCCCGTGTATTATCGATCCTCCAGCTTTTCCTGCCATGCATAAAATCTGCTCCTGGCTGAGCCCCTCACTCCTCCTGCCAGCCAGCACATGAAGCAGCTACCTGACTGCCCAAAGCGGAGCGACCCCAGGGCTGCTCATCAAGGATGGTAGGGATGGGAGAGACTCAGCTGCTCTTATCTTCCCCACCCCTGACTAATCGCTCCCTCTGAGACTTTACATTCCCCCTGGCTACTCCCCCGACTGGTCTCTGCCCTGGCTGCAAACTGATCTCATCACACCAGTGATTTATTGACTTATCTGCGCGTGAGGGGGAAGCCAGCCCTGTGCCCCACGTCCTCCCTGCTCTGCCAGGCAGAGAATTGCTCTCTGCCTTCCTCTGTCTATGTCTGCCACGCGTTGTGCCATCCTTTGCTAAATAAAGGCTGCCCCGGGCTTCACCCTAGCTCGCAGCCCCGCATCACAATCCGTGGAGTCACGGGACGTCTTCCCGTGTGGAGGGAGGGGAAATCAGCGCCCCAAGGTGGGTGGGGGCTGCAGCATGCAAAGGAGTGGGGCAGTACGGATTTGTCTTTTCACGGGAGGAGGGAGGGAGCACTGGTGTGTGTGTGTGTGTGTGTGTGTGTGTGTGTGTGTGTGTGTGAGTGCGCTGATGTCTTGGCAACCCAGTGCTAATGCACGTTGGCACTTCCCTCTCTGACTCAAAAGTCACCGGGCTGACCCCAGCGCTGCTGCTCAGTGACCGTACGCTGAACCCCGGTGCCAATGCACCTGTGCTCCAGCCGGGGGCCAGTGTGAGCCCCATGCCCATGGGGCCGCATGTGGGCATTAGCAAGTGCAACAAAAGGAAAAGCTAACAGGGCTGTGCTCTGTGTGTGTGTGTGTGTGTGTGTGTGTGTGAGTAAACTCCAGAGGTCACTTTGGGGCTGCAATGCACACACTTGCACAAACGCGTGCCTATTCACACATGTGTAATTGCATTCTCGCACAAGTATGCACTCACCTGTGCATGCCCACACACACTCACATATGCATGCTCACAAAATCTACTCACGCACACTCATTCACAAAAGATGCATATCCACACCTGTTCACATGCTTACTGGCCCAAGCGCATGCGAACATATGCACACAAGCACATACAAATATACACACTCACGTGTGCCGTCTGAGACACACACAAATATACACACTCACACTCATACACATGCTGGCTGAGACACACAAACATACAGTACACACATACATAGCTGGTCTCTCCATCACACACACTCCAGTATGTGTTATTAACGGAGGCTTCCTGTCTTGCCAGGGCTGGGTCCTTTTCTCCCAATGGTCACACAAAACACAACCCTGCCAGGGCACCCCTGAGAGCGGATCTTTCATCTCAGCATCGAGCCAATGAAATACGCTCCTTTTCTCTGCAGTAAGGTGTGTGTGTGTGTGTGTTAGTTGTCACTCCCACAACATTTCCTACAGTCCTGTCAGCCTCAGGATCAGGCCTTTTGGAGGAAGTTGTGGGGTTTATTTAATCACTCGCTGCTTTTGACAATCGCTTTTGCTGTTAACTCCTCCCCCTTCTTCTCTCAGTGGGGGAACTAAGCAAATGTACTCACAGGTGTGTGAAACGGATCCCACGGCCCAGCGCGGAGGAAGGGCCAAATCTGCGGATTGTTGTGAATGTCTGCAAAGTCTAGAAGGGTCCCCCACAACAAGGCATCCACAATTCACAGCGCACATTGACCCTAATTATTTACACAAGTGCTGGCAAAGAGCCGGCTTCAGCTCCCCCAAGGGCAATTGTGTGCTTCCCATCGAACACACTCACACACAGAAAAAAAAGTGTGTATCTATCTAACACATACACAGCCCCCAGCAAACACGTCTCATCTCTAACACACACACACACACACACACACACACACACACACACACAGAACGCACATGTACATATCTAACACACACTGACCAACCAAGATGTGCAGAAGACCTAACACGCACACCTGCCAACCGCAAACATGTGCATCATATCTAACATACGTGCATTGTAACACCCGCCCCCACAGCCCCAACAAATCTGTTTTGGATCTCACACGCCACACGCGCATACCAAGAGCAAGGGAGGCTGGGCTTGTGGGCAAAGCTCTGGGCTAGGACTCTCTGTCCTTCCGCTGACTCCCTGGCTGACCGGGGCCGGCCCCGTCACCCTGTGCTCAGCTCCCCCTTGGTAGGGGCAGGATGTTTTGCGGCAAGCCTGGGAGGGAAGGAGGAGAAGCGGAGCAGCGGCAGTGCGCTCAGGGGAGCAGGCGGAGCGGACGTGAGCTGCGGTGGTGGGGGGCGTGGGGAGGGCCGCAGGAAGTAACCCTGGGGGGGCAGAGGAACCGCTCCCCCTGCAGCTCACCTCCGCCTCCTCCCCCGAGCACGCCGCTGCTCTGCGTCGCCCCCCTCCCTCCCAGGCAAGCCTGGGTAGGAGGGGAAATGTGGCGCGCCCGGGGGAGGAGGTGGGGCCAGGGATTTGGAGAAGGGGTTGGAATGGGGCGGAGTTGGGGCAGGGTCGGGGGGGCACGGGAAAATTTTCTTGCTTGGGGTGGCAAAAAACTTGGAGCCGGCCCTGCCCCCAGTTCTAGGCTTGAGGCAGGAATCCCAGGGCAAAGGACTATGGGTGCCCTCCAGGAGCTCAGACTGGCTGATTTAACGGTCCCTTCTAACCTTAACTTGTATTGCTCCCCCGGGAGTCGTTGTATGACCTCAGACCCAATGCACACACACTCAGCTGCAAGCGTGGAGACAGGAGGGCTGGTTTAGGCTCCAGTGTGCACTTGACCCTAAGCCAGGGAGCTGGGCCATTGCAGCTGTGGGTTCAGGGCCTCACCGGATCGGGGCCTTTGCCAACAAACGACTTCAAAACAGCCCAGTTGAGATTTGTTCTCTGTCAGTGAACGCTCATGGCCAGGCAGAGTTCAGTCCAGGACCAGGTTTAAAGAAGCCCCCGGCTCTGCCGTGTGGATAAAGGCTAGTGAAGGTAGCCGGGATGGGATCCCGCTGGCCCATGTGATCCCAAAGCTGGGGAGTGGTTCGGACCTGGGGGGTCTGGCTCAACCCACTGCAATCAGGGGGCAGCTGCCAGTTTCCCACCGGAGTGTCATTTCGCATTTCCACCCTCCCCCCAAAATACAGAGCCAGGGTCCTTCCTCTGTAAACAGCAGGGGCACTGCTCTTCTGGGGCCCCAAGAGAAGAGTGAGGGGGGATTTGATAGCTGCTTTCAACTACCTGAAGGGGGGTTCCAAAGAGGATGGAGCTCGGCTGTTCTCAGTGGTGGCAGATGACAGAACAAGGAGTAATGGTCTCAAGTTGCAGTGGGGGAGGTCTAGGTTGGATATTAGGAAACACTATTTCACTAGGAGGGTGGTGAAGCACTGGAATGGGTTACTTAGGGAGGTGGTGGAATCTCCTTCCTTAGAGGTTTTTAAGGCCCGGCTTGACAAAGCCCTGGCTGGGATGATTTAGTTGGGGTTGGTCCTGCTTTGAGCAAGGGGTTGGACTAGATGACCTCCTGAGGTCCCTTCCAACCCTGAGATTCTATGATTCTATGATTCAATCCTGCCTCCCCTCTATTGTCAAGCGGGGCCTCTCTGTGGGCCGCATCCTGCCACCCTTACTCACACTGAGTAGTATCTTACTCCTCGAGGAATCAATCAGTGGGACTCTGAGGAGCCAGGAGAGGGTGGCATGATGGGACCCTTCATCAGTAATTGTCCTTACACAAAACACAGAGGCAGCTTTGGCCCCTGCCCCAGTGAGCTTAAATAAGGGGCCCCCCAAAGCTAACCAGCTCACCCCAGGCCAGGCCCCTCACTCACTAGGCACTGGAGCAGACAGCGGCTAGCCAGTGAGGGGCTCTGGGAATCGCCCCTATCCAGACACCCCCTCCCCCCCGAACGACGCTGGCATCCCGGGTTTCCCAGGCCACGTCGCCTCGTGTCACTGACAGCTGTGACTCGCTTGGCCACGGGGCCGATAGGAAGTGCCAGCCAGAGCACCACGCAGCCCGATTGCTTAAGAAAGTCTGGGTGTCGGAGGCTAACGAGGGACACTCCACGGCCACGGTTTCCTTCTGCCTCACCCACTCCTTCCGACAGCGCTGAGGGGTCAAGCCAGGGCCCCCTGGAGATCTGCACTGCAGCAATATACGGGACCCCCACACGCAGCGCTTCCTCGGGATCTGATCCCCATTGCAGGCCGCAGCCCGATGCCGCTACAGCCCTCAGGCTGGAGTCACTGGTGGGCTGCACCACTTGGGAGGCTCCAAGCAGCAAGGGCCAGTTTGCAGAGCAGCAGGGAACTGGCCCTCACTCCCGGCACTGTAGTGAGCTAGATTATCCCCAGTTCAGCACCTGCAGCCACAGCCTCCCTTCCGTCATCACTGAAAACGGGCCAGGGTTACAATAAACAGCCCTAGATCGGGGCTTTGCTACAAACCTGGGTGCCAGTGGGCCTGGCCGGGAAATGGACGTCCCAGCCCGGGGAAAAATCCGCATTTTGGTAAAAGAAATTTCATCTTGACACAGGACGAACCATCCAACACGCCACGTTTTGCACCAGAAACTTTCCACTCGGGGCGAACCCAAACGCAACTTCATAGCTGCCTGCCCACGGCTCTTGTCAATTTCACGTGCTGCCAGCTCCCGCTGCCAGCCAGGCAGAGAGCCAAGGGCATAGCCTCTGTAGCCGGGGGGAGAATCAGAGGGGAGTGCCCAGGCTACCTGTATCTCCAGCTCCAGAACTGGGGGTGGACTGAGAGCCAGGGAGGCAGAGAGGCAAGGCCCTCAGCAGCCCCCCTGGAAAGGTGTGTGAAACTGACAAGATCCTGCCAGGCAGGCAGCCGGGGAGCCGTCGTTTCAGTTTTCCCTTCCGGAAAAATCCAAAATGTGGGGCAAAATGGTCATTTTCTCCAGGGAAATGTCCATTTTGCAAAAGGCGTTTTTCACTGGAAAATCATTGCGCTGAAAAATTCCCAACCCGTTCTGGAGAGGAGGCTGCACATCGATGCACCAGCCTAGGGGCAGTGCAGAGAAAGTGTCCCCTTCGGTTCCCCCGTCTGGTGCAGGGGAGATGTACTTTGTGGTTGCTTCACAGCAGCAAACAAATGACTTCGCTTCTGCACCAGCCAGTTCGCCAAGGCCCCATCCAATTCCCTGCCCCTTTCCACTCACTCACCTGCTCCAAGGAGGGGAGTCACAAACAAGCAGTAACCACTTACCAATCTGTGCCCAGAACCCAGGTCAAAGTAGCCCAAACAGGAGCATTGGAAGCAGGGGAGGGGAGTTTCTTCACCTCCTTATGCCCCAGTGCAGGGGTGCAGCTGAAGGAGCAGTTAAGCCCTTAAAGGGAAAGAGCTAAAAATCATTTTAAAACCAGGAAAGTCTAAAGGGTTACATGTAATGTACATGCAAGACTCAGATGTGTTCAGACACATGGATGTGGCAAGGTTGAAATCTGAAAATCTGCAGCTAGCAAGGGCTAAATACTAGAACTGGTTGGCATGTTTTGAACCGAAAGCTTTGTGCTATACAAAGGCCTTCCCTCCACCCCATCCCCAATAGGATTTTTTCTGCAAAAAATATTGACAATGTTAGGAACATTTTCCATTCTTTGCAAAACAATTTAATCAACCTTTTAATCAAAGCCATTATTGAAATTTCTACTTTGCTGAAAAGTGAAAAGGAAAAAGTTCCACATAGGGTTTGAAAGGTTGATAAAACATTTTGATGAAAAAGTTGCAACACATTTTTGCAAACTGTGAACAAAACAAAAACGTTGACGTTTTGTAGCGGCACTTTTTTTCCCCATTTTTTGGCCATTGCTGCTAAATGCGAAGAAGAAGCAAGACTGTTAAAAATTATTTTTAAAGACTCCAAAGAGGCTGAAGGGCTAAATATATAAGAAGAAGATGGCGAGGTTTAAACATATTTGAAATGAGATTAGGGATAAATAGAATAATAAACAAGAAAAATGAAAGAGGTTAAAGTTAAAAGTGTCATCAGAAAATGCAAGTGTTAAATTAGAAACAAAAACAGGAAAAAGTCAAATATTTTTTTTAAAAGAGAGAAATAAAGGCGAGGTTTACAGTTAGCTGGCAAACAAATAGGGTCGGGTTACACATAAAAAGTAGTAATAATGGAGTCCTGCTCTTGCGCACAGACATACAGGTCAGGGACTTAAATCTCCACTTATGACCATGCAAAACTTTAAGCATGTGAATAGCCCCGTTGATGTGCAGAAAGAGCAGGTCAGGAGATGTATTTTGACCCTGCAAAAAAAAATGTTGTTTGTTTTATTTGAAACTTTTCTTCTAAATTTTTCAGGGTTTCATCAAAAAACCCTACACTTTTGCAGAGGAGAGTTGGTCACTGGTTTTAGGGGTTTCAGAGTAGCAGCCGTGTTAGTCTGTATCCGCAAAAAGAACAGGAGTCCTTGTGGCACCTTAGAGACTAACACATTTATTTGAGCATAAGCTTTCGTGGGCTAAAACCCACTTCATCAGATGCATGCAGTGGAAAATACAGTAGGAAGATATAGATATATATATATATATACACAGAGAACATGAAACAATGGGTGTTACCATACACACTATAAGGAGAGTGATCAGTTAAGTTGAGCTTTTATCAGCAGAGAGAAAAAGAACTGTTTGTAGTGGTAATGAAAATGGCCCAGGTCCAGCAATTGACAAGGAGATATGAGGAACTGGGGGGGGGGAATAAGCATGGGGAAATAGTTTTAGGGGAGTTGTTTTCTCAACAGAGCCCTGACAAATTTCATCCAAGTCGGGCGCTTCCTGGGGGAATGTCTGTTTTGACAAAAGTGTAAATGTTCATCAAGCAGTTCTACATGCCAACACGTGTGTGTCTGTAGGGGCGGGGCTGAATTCACACACAGGGTGTGTCTATTCTGCAATCACGGGGTGCGATTCCAGCTTGCATAGACATCCCAGAGCTCCTTACGTACATCAGCCATGAAGCTGCGTCAGTGTTTATTTCCGCATGGCCTGTATGAGCCGCCTGGAGCCCGGGGTAATTAACCAGGTGGCTAGCCGGCGCTGAAGCCCAAGGTGTCCTAGCTTCACTGCGACTGGTCCCTGAGCTAGCTCGGGATGTCTGCAGGAGCTGCGCTCACAGCCCGTGATCGCAGCATAGACGTAGCCATGGTTGCAGTCAATGGGACCAACGCATGAGCATGAGGCTTAGCGCGATCCAGTTTTAGCCTGTGTGCTGTACCCTGTTTCCCCCTCCCTGCGTCTATTCTGGACTTTCCGGACCCCAGCCCTGCGATCAGACGGCCTGTGCAGAGCCCGTCTCTCCTTAGAACCCACCTCTGCCGTGTTGTCGACAAAACACTAGGCGGTGGGTCAGCAGCTGGTGTGCCCTTCTCATTGGTACCTTCTGTTGCCCCTGACAACGCGTTGCATCCATCCGTTATCTTTTGTCTCCTGCTTAGACTGTGAGCTCTCTGGGGCAGGGACTGGTTTTGATTGCCTGTGGGTGCCAAGCCTAGTACAATGGGGCCCCAATCCCCGGTGGATTGGGGGTTTTGGGCACTACTGCTGTACAAACAGCACAACTCCAGCTCTGCCTGTAGGCAAGAGACGTGCTGACCGGACAGGGCATCAGTGTGCCCGTGTCTAAAACAGGGATAATGGGGCTGACGGACCTTTGGACGGTGCTTTGAGATCCTCCAGATAATGCAATAGGATTAGGGTGAAACAGGCTAAAACAGCAAGGGTGAAAAATCGACACAGCGGGTGGGGGGGGTAATAGGAGCCTATATAAGAAAAAGACCCAAAAATCAGGACTGTCCCTATAAAATCGGGACAGCTGGTCACCCTAAATTGGATAGCGGCGTGGTGGGTTTTTTATCCTGATGGCACCCCGTGATCATGCGTGGCTGATATGGAACCTGAATCCCTGTGGTAGTCAGTTTTCCCTTCTCATCAGGTCGTTTGCAAGAGTGAATATTGTGCCCTTTAGCCATCTTAGCGAGGGGGGCTGCTAATTGGCTCTGTCTTTGGGTATGCAGTGTAGTTACAGCTGGGTCAGTCCCAGGATATTAGAGAGACAAGGTGGAGGAGGAAATATTTTTTATTGGACCAACTTCTGGTGGTGAGAGAGACGAGCTTTGGAGCCACACAGACAGCACTCTTCCTCGGGTCTGGGACAGGTACTCCCAGCATCTCGGCTAAATGCAAGGTGGGACAGATGGTTGAGTATAAGTAGTTAGCACATGTTGTAAGGAACAACAATCTGTAACTCGCTAACCCCCCTCTTCTTGTCCTCTGACTGCCGAGGTGTTAACAGGCCACTCTCCCTTGAGCGGTCCCTTACAATATGTGCTCACCACGTATGCTAAACCATCTGTCCCACCTTGCCTTTTGCTGTGACATGCAGAGTACCTGCCCCAGAGCGGAAGAAGAGCTCTGTGTGGCTCCAAAGCTCGTCTCTCTCACCAGCAGACGTTGGTCCAGTAAAAGATATTCCCTCGCCCCCCTTGCCTCTCTTTCGCTGGGTGACAGTTTCCAACCGAAGGCAGTAAATCCCACGGAAGGTTGCCCCACACCCACCCACTCATCCCTCTGGCTCCAGGGAATGTCACCCGTGATGTTTCCCAGGCTTCCCCTTGGGGTGATGACAGTCATCTCCCTGACATTTCCTAGGCCACAGCCCTTCTGGAGACTGGTCCCAGAACTCGGGGTGCAACTGGCCAGCTGCACCTCTTAGAGGGTCTGCGCTCTTCCACGGGGACAAAGGAGTCCCCATAAAGGAACAAAATACTCCACTGGGGGCCAGGCCCCCTGCAGCCTCTCGCACAGATGGAGGAAACAACTCACCAGGCCCCTGCTGTGATGCTGAAGCCCAAAGCTTAGTCTCAGAGCCCGCGGGAGCTCTTTAACCCCTTCCTGCCTGGGGGTGGGCTCTGCCCCGCCGCACGGCCCTTCTCCACTCAGCACACTGCTCTCGGTCCCATGGGAGACACTGGATTTTTCAGGGTGGTTCTGCTCTCTCTCTCTCTCTGTCTGTGAAGGGGATCAATTTAGTGCTGGTGTCAGGCGCCATCTTGGCCACTCTGAGACGGCTGGCCTTGAGTTCACCACAGCATGGGGCAGCACCAGCGCAAGCCCAATGGCCTGAGCCCTGGCCTAGAGGGACTAACACTAGCCACCAAATAGGAGTCCAGCCTTGATGGCCCATTCACGCCTTGGCCTCTCTGCTGCCCCTGCCAGTGAAAGGGCCAATCAGTGCCAGTTGTGAGGGTGGTTTCTGGTGATGTGGACACACATGCTGATGTCCTGGCTCCATCGCAGTCAATGGTAAAACTCCCATGGCCCGTAGGAATTGGACTTGTACCCACGTAACTCAGAAGCACATAAGAGCAGCCAGACTGGGTCAGACCAATGGTCCATTAGCCCAGTGTCCTGTCTGCCGACAGTGGCTGGTGCCAGATTCTTCAGGGGGAATGAACAGAACAGAGCAATCGTTGAGTGATCCATCCCCTGTCATCCAGTTCCAGTTTCTGGCATTAGGAGGTTTAGGGACACCCAGAGCATGGGGTTGCATCCCTGACCACCTTGGCTAATAGCCATTGATGGACCTATCGTCCATGAACTTATCTAGTTCTTTTTTGAACCCGGTTATGCTTTTGGCCTTCACAACCTCCTCTGGCAATGAGTTCCACAGGTTGACTGTGCACTGTGTGAAGAAATACTTCCTTTTGTTTTGTTATAAACCTGCTGCCTATTAATGTCATTGGGTGACCCATGGTTCTTGTGTTATGTGAAAAGGTAAATAACACTTCCTTATTCTCCAGACCAATCATGATTTTATACACCTCTAGCATATCCCCCCTTAGTCATCTCTTCTCTAAGCTGAACAGTCCCAGTCTTTGTATGGAAGCTGGGCCAGATCCTTCATCATTTTTGTTGCCCTTCTCTGAACCTTTTCCAATTCTAATACATCTTTTTGAGATGGGGCGACCAGATCCGCACACAGTATTCAAGATGTGGGCGTAGTGTGGATTTATATAGTGGCATTATGGTATTTTCTGTCTCATTATGTATCCTCTCCTAATGGCTCCTAACATTCTGTTTGCTTTTTTGACTGCCGCTGCACACTGAGCAGATGTTTTCAGAGAACTATCCACGAAGCTGCCAAGATCTCTCTCTTGAGTGGTAACAACTAAATTAGACCCCATCATTTTGTATGTGTAGTTGGGATTATGTTTTCATTTCACATATAAAGAAATTCTCAGCTCCTTGTAAATATATTGCTCTATCTGAATCAGTGTCTTTCCATCCACTGGGCCAAACACTGTTCTCAGGTACACCAGGAGTAAATCTAGAGTCACCCCAGTGGAGTTAAGGGAATTATCAGCAGCTAAGGCTGGAAAGTGGCCCCCAGATGATTCACCTCACTCATACCAAGCAAATCCTTCAGGAGTAGCTACTGCAACAAACACATGGTCTGAAATCCTGGCCCTGCTGAATAGTAGCAAAACTCCCCTTGGCTTCCGTGGCACCAGACTTCACCCTATAGGCGTGAAGAATAGTTTGATCATAATTGTTCAGTTCTAGTAATCCACTCTTTTCTTCATCCCCAAATAAGGTGTTGGCAGCGTGGTCCAGTAGGTAGGGCACTAGCTTAGGCATTCGGAGAGCTGGGTTCTAATCCTGTCTCTACCACTTATCTGCTGGGGGAGTCACTTGGCCTCTACTTCTCCATTCATGACCTAGGGAGAATAACGAAAGCACCTTTGTAAGTGAGATTGTCTGCTCCTGCATTCATACAGGTAGGTCCCAATCTTGACAGATGGAAAGGATGATGTGTGATTGTTGTTACTGAAGCTGAGTGAATGATTCATTCAAACACAGCCTGGGTTTTACGCTACCACAACAGATATAATCAAGAGCAGTTGAATGTGCAGACAAATTTCACCCGATGGATTGTATACATGCTGGTCTCTGAGAGTGTCCATTGACTGGTCACCTAAATCAATGGTGTTGGTTCTCTCCCTGATTGAATGACATCATTAGATCTTCATGGCCATTCTTATGTATCCGGTTAATCTATTATTGCACCAATAAAGTCAGTGGGAGTTTTGCATTTGGGGCCAGGGGTATGTGCATGATCGAAAGAGCTTTTCAGAAAGGCCAGGTGAGTGCTCCCAATAGAGATCTCAGGGAATCATTCATTCCCTAGTCTCCAAGGAGATTTTGCTTTCTGTCAGTCTTCTTGAGAAGAAACCTTTGTTCACTCAAATATTCACCGATAAAAGAGGGTTCAAACACTGAAGAAGAAAATCAGCAGGATTTAGGCACAAAAACCTGACCAAAACTTTGATTTTGGCTGTACTGGCCCAAGTCAATTCATCCATCCATCCATCATTTTCTATCCATCCATCCAACCAACCTTCCATCCATCATTTTCTATCCATCCATCCAACCAACCATGCATTGTTTCATATCAAGCCAGCCAGCCAACCTTCCATCCATCCATCCATCATTTTCTATCCATCCAACCAACCAACCTTCCATCCATCATTTTCTATCCATCCATCCATCCAACCAACCTTCCATCCATCCATCATTTTCTATCCATCCAACCAACCAACCAACCATGCATTGTTTCATATCAAGCCAGCCAGACAACCTTCCATCCATCTCCATTGCTTTGTATCCATCCATCCATTGATTTCTGTCCATGCTTGCATCCATCCAACCAACCAATCTCCCATCCATCCAGACACTTCCCACCAAGAACAGGCTTAGGGTTTGTTCACTTTTTTCTAACTGAGTCTGTGAGAATGAGGATGCTCTCGTGGAAAAGCCATGAGTCAAGAGGTGGGATGGCTCTGATCCTTAGACTTGATCTTCCTCCTGAAAAGCCTGAGCTGCAAAGAACTGTCTCACTGACCTTCCCAAACTCTGAGCTGATATGGCTGCTCAGGGCTGCCAGCTGTTGCCCTGAAGTCATCAAAGTAGCTAGAGTGAGATTGTAAGCACCCACCCCATCCTACGGCAGGGAGTCTCCTAGAAGAGAGAGGCATTTTTCCGGGGGCTCTCCCAGTGAGTGGCAGTTTAAATAAACAAATCCACCAGTAACCTCCTCTCTCATTGCACCAAATGACTGCCTGACAGGAGGGCTAAATCCAGCGAGGGTGCAAGTTGCAACCGCATGGACTTCAGGGGTGAATGTGATCAATCACATGAGGGAGGCACCTTCTGTGCAACTTGGCAAAATGTGGAAGGTTCAGTCTAAGCAGCGCCCTGTCTGCCTTGTGTTAAAACACGGGCTCGCTGCCTCAGGAAGCCAGTGAAGGAGGCAGAGAATGGTTGCACTCAGGTTTGCAGTGACAGAGCAGTCTGGCGGCAGCGCTCTGGATGCTCAGTATTGTAGATCCGAGACAACAGTAGAAAAGGGAATTGAAACAGCGCTGAGAAGTGAATAAGGATTTCAGCAGGGGCAGGGTGATGGGGAATTTCATGGGGGAGGTGGCGGTGGAGGGGGGACGCTTAGGTGTGGAAGAGGTAGCAGGAAACTGAAAGTTCAGAAGCCAAGAATGGCTCCAAGATTTCTGTCTTTGCAAGTCAAGTCAGAGAGGCAGGGAGGCTGGAAAACAGGGGATCAGAGAGCAAGTAAAGTGAGCTTCAGTGGGTCAGAGTAGATGGAAAGAGGCCAGAGGGAGAGTCGAGGGAGACACTGAGCTGGCTGTCACCTATGTGACTACAGGAAGGAAGATACATGGAGAAGAAAAGAAGGCCAGGGATGGAGCTCTGAGGCATCCACAGCAGGAGAGACAAGGGGAAGATAAAAATCTTCCACCAAGAACAGACCTAGGAGTATATTTCACTATTTCAAGCTACGAGAGCCTTCTCTGCAGCTCCTGCCGCTTGGAACAGACTGACTCCCTTGTTCCTTTCAAATCTCCGCTGAAAGCATATTTTCCCTGCCCTTGATTTCTCTTCCCCTCTGCTGGTATTTCGGTCCACAAAGGGATCTGAGATACAGCCTGTGTGAATGATGCTATAAAAAGAAAGTGGTACTGGTCTGTAGTCCTTGTTGAGCCCTTTTCATGTGGGCCCGGCCCCTCCAGGCTCTCGACAGCTCTGTTCTTCTTTCCCATTGGAAACACAGGTAGGAGGATGCCGGCAGATGAAAGGGACGCTAGAGAGAGGATTTAAACAAACATTTCATGCACCATGAGTTTCCCGTGTCTTTGGAATAAAGCTGCAGCCTTTCATTCTCTGCCCAGAGGCAGCGGCATATTCTGAGACATTGCTTCTCCATCGCAGGAGTCTCTCTGCCCACATGAATTGCCTTTGTTATCCAAATTACCTTTTATGCCTGTTTAGCTTTGCTGATTCATGGAGCACCTAGTGGTTAGAGCAGGGCACTGAAAGTCAGGAATCCTGGGTTCCAATTGCAGCCCTGCCATTTACCTACTCTGGACCTCTGTGCAGAGGGTCTATGCATGGCGCACCGTGTATGCCAAGTATGATTTAAAGACCATGCGCCGGCCCTCTGTGACCTCAGGCACGCCTGTAACCTTGCGGGGTGTCAGTTTACCCCTCCTGCCAATGGGGTTACAAGTGTCTTGGACTTCACTGCTCCCTTCAGCAGCACACCAGGGATACTAGAGTGATAGTAGGAATAGATCTCAGTTCCTGCTTCAAAAGACAGGTCCCCTATTACTTGAGCTAGTGGAGAACCACCACTGGCAGTACAGCACCTATGACACACAGTTAAGACATTCTGCGGCCATCCAGCAGAGGGCAGTGTTAACATGCAGCCCAGCCAGTTCATTACAATATTTACTTACCTCATTGGGATGTTATTGTACACGAGCTTAGACCCTGATTTAGGAGAGCATTTAAGTCATGTGCCGTAAGCACAGGTTTAAGTGCTGTCCTGAATAGGGATGCTGGTTGCTGTCATGAATCAGGGACTCCGTTTGCCAAGTGCTTGGAGATCCTCAGCTGGCACCCACTGCAGCAACGCAAAAGCTCTTGAAGGATGGATTGTCACGGGCAATGGGGGAGATGGATCAGGGCGTCCCAGGGCTTTGCATTTTAGGATTTGCTAAACACCAAAGAGAACAAAGCAAAATACCAAGCCTAGAAAAGGGGTTGTTGGGGGGGGGGATATCAACAGAGAAATCAGCCCCAAAGAGTGGGTTTAATTGGTTTGGTGGGTGAAAGCAAGCAACCCCCTGATTGCTCAGGAGGTTCAAGGCCAGGCACTTTACCTCGCAGTGCGCCAAATCGGTAACGAAGTGATGGGGAAATCAAAGGCAAGTGTGAACTTCTCCAGAACAACAGCACATTTCCATCTAAAGGTCTCCCCCGCCAATAACTTCCCCCCTCCCTGATTCAGCCCAACAAGGCTGAAAAGTTTTTCTCTGCATCTCACTGGGGACTTGGCTTCTAGCATTCGCACTCCTGGAGAACCCAAGTGTGAGTAATGTGGCAATTCCATCAGAGAAAGGCAAACACAGTCATGCTTTCCCTTCCTTTCTCTTTCCCTCTCTCTCTCTCTTCCCTTCCCCCCCGTTTCCATTCAAGATCTTTATGTATTTGATGGATTTTTTCCCTCTTGTTGAATTCCCTCCCCCCTCTCAAGTTAAGCCCAGTGCTGGGATTTCAGGAAATGTTAAACGTCGCAAGCCACAGGTAGCAGGTTGTGCTCTGGTCCAGGGGCAGTTCATAGGGTTACTGCAATAGGAAGAGAGAATAGCAGAATGAGGGGTAGTGCAGGGTTTTGCCTTATGCAAACACATGTGTGTGTGTACGTGTGTGTGTATACATGTGTGTGTGTGTGTTCACGCATCCGTGCGTCCTCTACTGGCTGGAATCAGAACTTCACATCTGTGCATCAGAGGGTCTATACAGTCACCCGACAGGGGACCGGATTGATTTTGGAGCAGGAGGGTCTCACTCCTACCCCAGCTGTTTCTGTAAAGTTCCCAGTGGCTTTGGAGAACAGCATCGCAACAACTGTGACGCGCTAAAAGACCACGGATTTGTTACGTTACTTAGGAGCCCAAAATGGCCCAAGCTTTGAATCCAGAGTCGAACTTCCCCAACATTTGGGGTCCTTTGTGTCTGGGGTTCTGGCTTGGGTCCGGTTCTAAATGCAATCAAATTAACCATCAAAGGTGTCTCTGAAGCCTGCTATGGTCCTTAACATGCAAAAATAACGATCCCCAAAGCCAATAAAACACCCCATGTACCGCACCCCACATCCATCACACGTACCACCACACACCGCATACAC
>NW_020664984.1:3273316-3281553 GCF_002925995.2 Terrapene triunguis | reverse complement strand
CGTACCACCACACACCACATCCAACACACACACACCACACGTACCACCACACACCACATGCAGCACACACACACACACCACATCCAGTACAGACACACCACACGCACCACCACACACCACATCCAGCGCACACACACCACATGTACCACCACACACCACATCCAGCACACACACACCACACGTAC
This sequence comes from Terrapene triunguis, assembly GCF_002925995.2. Taxonomy (NCBI): domain Eukaryota; kingdom Metazoa; phylum Chordata; order Testudines; family Emydidae; genus Terrapene; species Terrapene triunguis. The sequence goes on along the minus strand of NW_020664984.1, from coordinate 3,281,368 downwards.
CACCACAAGCCACATCCAGCACACACCACACGTACCACCACACACCACATCCAGCACACACACACACACCCCTCCATGCGCCTTACTTCACATCCAGTAAGAGTACGCACACACACCCCGCCCACATGTACCACCACACACCATGGCCAGCAGGCACACATGCACACACCCACAAAAACGTATCACTGCACACCACACACATACTCCATAGACCACAAACCACAGCCAGCACACACACACACACACAGGTATGAGATACTACACACCAAATACAGCACACACACATCCCCCATGTATCACACACCAAATCCAGTGTGCATTCACACACTCCATGTACCACCACATCCAGCACACACTCAAACTCAAAAAAGAACTAGATAAGTTCATGGAGGACAGGTCCATCAATGGCTATTAACCAGGATGGGCAGGGATGGTGTCCCTGGTCTCTGTTTGCCAGAAGCTGGGAACGGGCGCCAGGGCTGGATCACTTGATGATTCCCTGTTCTGTTCATTCCCTCTGGGGCACCCGGCATTGGCCACTGTCAGAAGACAGGATACTGGGCTAGATGGACCTTTCGTCTGACCCAGTCTGGCTGTTCTAATGTTCTTATGTTCTTAAACACATGCAGTTTCTCTCATACACATCCCATGCCCCACCCTCCTTATGTACCACACACACACCCCACACACATACTGTGCGTGCGCTCATCAACAAACCCAGCCCCCATGGTCACATCAACCCACACATGCACCCAAACACAGGGGCATCCACCCCAATGCCCCACCCCTTGCTCACACACCCTCCACCCGTGTTCACACGTGGGCTCCCCCCACACACACAGGCAACTCACCATCAACTTGGCCAAGGCCAAGAGCAAACTTTTGTGGCCGTCCCAGGAAATGTGCAGAGCGCGGCCGGGGCCGCAATTCCTTATGCATCCCTGCTCTAACGTGGCCTGACAGGCCAGTTCATTTGGTACCTCACACATAAGTGATCTGAACTGCCTGCTATTTTAGTTGATGATAATTTGCTCTGTGTTTGGCTACGGTTCACGGTCCGGTCAGCCTTGCCTGATACTATATTCCCGTTTGTTCCAGTAAAGGTTTTCCTGTCAGCTCCTCTTAAGCTTGACGTGCTTGCTGAACTGTGAATGCACCGCAGACTGGGACCTGAACATGTGAGCTTGTTGCCTTTTGCCAGGCCTGCACTTGCTAGCACTAGGATGTGGAAGGGAGGACCAGAAGGGAAGGGGGAATACTCCATCTCCTAGCGGGGGAAGGGAAAGCATCCGTGGAAAGGAAGCAATGCAATGGAGAGATTCTGTCCTATCCGGGTGATCCTGATCTCAGTGCACTGGTGGAACTCCAGAGTAACACACCGCCATGCAGATCCATACACGCCCAGTAAAATCAACACCACCACCATGGTTTCCCGTCCTGGCGCACCTCCCCTCACCCCAAACTGGTCGCGAAATGAGACTTCTTTGGCAGGCCCATCACATTCAAAGGAGCAAGGATCTCCCAAGACATGAAGCTCTAAATAACATCCCAAGCTTTCGACTCAAAGCCAGAAAAGCTTGCGGGCTCGCGGTGCGACAGCGCGAAGACGCAGGGCTTCCCCCGGAAGATGAGTGGCGAGCCAGGCGGAAGGACGATAGCATCCCGAACAAATGCCGCCCCAAGGACCCAGCGGAAGAGGTCAGTGGCTTTTCACTCCCACGGGAAATGTGGCCCCACTTTGAACCAGAGCCGCACATCACACAGCAGACGCGCCTTCCTCCTCCGCCAGTGGGGACCAAGGCCCAGTGCTAGCCATGGCAGAGGAAATGGACTTCGCGCTCGGGGACACCTCGCCAACCAGTGTCCCAAATGATCCCATCCTGATGGTATCTCTGCCGTCCGCTCCGCTCTACCGGAAGCAGCCAAATGGATCACCAGCCTAGACTTGGGCAGCTAAGGTTGTTTTTAAGCCACATGAAAGAAGAAGACCACTGCAGTTACTCCAGATTGACACCAGTTCCCCATCTGACCCTAAATCTTTCCCGGCCAGGGTTACAGGAAATCTCCACGTTTGATTGTTTCAATGAATTGACTAACCCGAAGGGCAGAGTGGAGTAACATCACCAGCTCTTGGTCCCTTCCAGCCACTCACCTCCAGGGGGCTTAATGAACATGAACAAACAATGCCCCTTAGCGAGCAGGCAGGGTACATTTTAGAGCGGAAGTGACTTGACCAAGGTTACACTGAGTTAGTGGCAGAGGCGAGGAGAGAACTGAGGAAGCTGGTCTGTCAGTTCTCTGCCCTAACCACTAGACCTCCACTTCCTTTCCACAGCCAGGAATAAACCCAGCCACCCAGTCTCCTCTGCGCTAATCACTATCCCCCAAGCTTTACTCTAGAGCTGGGACCAGAACCCAGGCAGGCGTCCTAAGTCCCAGTTTTCTGCTCTGACCACTTTACTCCCCTTCCAGAGCCAGGAACAGAACCCATGAGTGCTGACCGCCAGTCCCCTCTTCGAGTCCACCACATCATGCTCCTGCTGCATCATTTACTTTAAAAATAGCCTTTCCTTGTTCCACTTCAGCCTTCACCGTCCTCGGGCTGCCACGCCTGCACAGTGCCCCAGAATGCACTACTCTGGTGGTGTCGCTACCCAGAACCCCTGCTGGAGCGTAGCGCTGGGCCAGGCAAACTTCCCTCCCTGGGGCAGTGCTTTGCAGCGTGGAGATCATCCCCTCCAATTCCAAGGAGGAGAGAATAACTGCTTTAGAAAATCAGGCACAGCCCGACCATGTAGCCCCCAGACACCCTGCCGCTCACCTGGCTCCCACAGGCTGGCTCGGGGATGCATTAGGGGGTGGCATCCAGAGAGCAAGGTTGCGCTGTGTGGCTGTGGGAGAAGGAACCTGATTACAGCGGAAGTCAGTGACCCTGCAAAGCCGCCCTCACCCCTGCTGCTCGGGACTTGTCCCCCTGCGGTGAGCCCCTGGAGCCACCTCGGAAAGGAAAGCGTTCAGACGCTGCACAGATGGAGCCATGCAGGTGGATCACGAGTTCCTTTCCCACCCACCCCCGCACCCCACCGCAGCATGGTGCACTGGGAGCAGCTAATGCAGGGCGGGTGAGATGCAGCCCCGCTGTCTCCCTCGCTCCCCTGGAAGGACGGGATTCCCAGAATCCCAGCGCCATTAAGAAGCCGAGCCACGGTGCTAACGCCGCTGGGATCTTTTGGCACAGCTTGAGTGGGAGGGACAGGCCACTGCGAGGCTGGGACCCTGGTGGCTCCCATCCTGCCCTTGAGCTGGGGCAGCAGGGATTTCGAGGCGGGAGGTGGCTGGCTGAACGGATCACATCTCGCCGCGCTTGGCCTTTAGTCTCCTCCTGGTGTTGAAAGTAGAAAGCAACTTTCAGAACATTACTTAGCAGCCTGGACTTGCTAGATTCCCAGCATCCTCCGGGTGAGACTATAGAGTGATAACCCCAAACTTGAGAGCAACAGCCCAGACAGAGCTCAATTCTCCATACCCCCCACAACCTGGGCTAAATGGCACTCTCCATTACCTGGTGGCAGTATAGGGTCCATGACACACAGTAAAGCAGTTTGGCTTCCATCCTGCAGAGGTCATTACAGTTGTCTAGCAGGTATATTTAAAATGACATCAAGCTCCGTGGGGCTGTTACTATCATGCTTGCCTGAGCCTGTAGGTTGAGTCCTGGCACCGATGCAGGCTAAGCAATACCCCATGCTAAGCCCCCTCTGCTTGGCTTTGAAAACATTCAGCTGCCGTCTGGGGTAGGTGCATATTAAGGCCCCATGGCACTCCCTGTGAAGAGCAGGGGCTAACCCTGCCCTCTAGGCGCTACACTGTGGGGCTGAGAATTAAGATCTTGTCTACATACAGAGAGTCGCACTGTTCCTACAAATGGTGTGAAGGTGAACTGGTGCTGGCCTCTGTGCGGATGCTCTACGTTCGGCCTGAGCGTGGATTCTTTCTGGTTTAGCTGAATTAGGATCAAGGGCTGACTAAGCAGAAATCAGAGCGTCCACCCAGGCAAGTCCACTGGTTTAACTAAGCAGGGTGGGTCAGGCATGTGTGTAGACAAGGCCTGGGAGTTTGAGGCTCAATGCCCAACTCTGCCACAGGCTCACTGCATAACCTCAGGCAAGTCACTGAACCTGGCCGTGCCTCAGTTTCCCTGTCTGGGAAACAGGAATTAACCTGCCCAAGGCTTAGCTAATTAAGGGCTTGCTTGTTACATGAGCGTCCGCACTGAGTGAGGGGCAGCGTGCAGCACATCAGGGAGGCGTGTCAGCCCCAAAGCTGGTTAGGGAGGGGAGGGTGGCTCTGAGTTACCCCCACAAGTACAGAATCTGCTACTGGTCCCTTCTGCACCAGCCGAGCGCTGCTGACCTGTGCATTGGGATGGGGGGGGAGGAGGCGGAGTCACGGCTCTGCCCACTTCCAGCCCCTGCACATACACCCCCTCCCTCCTGCCCCCAGCATTCAGACCCGCTCCATTGCCGGCTTCCTCTCAGCTCAATGCCTCCTAGGCTTGTCTCTGATTAGCTCTGCGCCACTGTGAGCTTTAGTACACCCCAGGCTCCCGCCCCCCGCCCCCCCTCCCCCCCGCTCTGACTCTCTTTCATTATCACTGATATTATCACCCTTTTTCTTGTTGGATTTGTTTTTTCCTATCCCTGGGTCATTAGCTTCCATTTCGCCAACCACTTATCTGCCCATGTTCCCTGTTCAGTCGGCTGTCGCTGTCAGCCCGGCTGCCTTCTCCTGTGTGTCGACTGCCCCCTAGTTTTCCACATGATGTTGAGAATGATTGTTTTGTGCAAAGCCGGCTGCACCGTGCCCAGGGCCCACCCCCATCTGCCCACGGCAGAGTGCTGGCTGGGTCAGAGGCCTACATGGAGATCTCAGAGGTGGGTCGTGTGGGCTGCCGCTGAGGGAGAACGGCCAGTGGATCTAAACAGCCTCACCTCCAAAACATTGTCATGCACGCCATAAATTCCATTGCTGGGCAACGACAGACCTAGCACACCTCCGATTCACAGAGTCGCCGATGTCAAAGCCAGAAGGGACCATTATGATTGTCCATTCTGCCCTCCTGCATTATGCAAGTCAAAGGAGTCCAACCAGTGATTCCTGCCTCAAGCCCATACCTTGTGGGTGAGCTAGAGCTGGGAGATGATACTTTTCTAAGGAAATCCAAGGTTGATTTGATGATGGAGGAGACTCCATCACAGACCAAGGTAAATTGTTGTACTGGTGAATTATCCTCACTGTTAAAAATGTGAACTTTTTTCCTAGCCTGAATTTGTCTCATTTCAGCATCCAGCCATTGGATCTTCTTCTGCCTTTTGCTAAATTAAAGAGCCTTCTTCAATTTAATATCGTCTTCCCATGCAGGTATTTATAGACAGGAAGCAAGTCACCCCTTAACCTTCTCTTGGGTAAGCTAAAGAGATTGGCTCTTTAGTCTCTCACTGTAAACCAGGTTTTCCAGGTCTCAGATCATTCTTGGAGCCCTTTGCTGAATCCCTTCCAATTTTTCAACACCCCTCCCACCCCCATGTGCCCTGCAAATTCCTCCCATCTCTTCTCATTACAGCAACACTCCTGAGACCAAGCAGAAGTTTCACAGCAGCAGGGCAAGAACTCAGATCCTCCTGTTCTAAAAGCCACTTGCATCAAAGGAGAATCGCCATGGTTAATTAGCTGTATAAGGCTCATGACACACAGCTGAGCCTTTTCTGATTCGATCCAGTAGAGGGCAGTGGTATAGGGTTACAGAATTAGGCATTCTCTTCTGTGAATGATGTGTTCAAAGATCATCGCCAAATAGCTTTGGGATCAGGGAGGGAGTCATTCCGCCCTCTAGACAGCTGTCAGGAGAAGGGCAATAATATCAGGCATCTCAGCACCAAGAGGACGTATAGGGCTTGGAGAGAAGGTGGGCGGATGCCAGAGGGATAGAGGGTGAAATGACCCTCTTTGCACTCCCTTTGCAGAGGTGTAGATGAGAAGACGAGGCTCAAGACAGCGAGTGAGTCCCATGGGTCAAACACTGGATCCAAGCACCCCTGAACTAAGGGCCAGTTTGGATCCAGGGAAGGCAGGAGCCTGTCTCTAAGGGTACGTCCACCCTGCGGCTGGGAGGTGTAATCCCCAGCTAGGGTAGACGCACACACGCAAGCTCTGCTTGAGCAGGGGCACTGAAAATAGCAGGGTGTGTCTGCAGCAGCGGTGGTACAGGTGACTCGGACTCGCCAGCTGAGTCCGACCTCATCCGAGATCTTAGCTATGTACTTAGCTGGCTGCTGCTATTTTTAGCACACTCGCTTGAGCAGAGCTAGCGTGTGTCTGTCACGTGAGCTAGGACTGACCCCTTCCGGGTGCAGTGTAGAGGTAGCCTCAACGGAGCCGGGCAAAGGAAAATGCAGGAGGAAGATCAGGAACTCCTCGCCAGGGAGAGGTGTTGGCATATAGAATACGTAAGGGAAGCCATTGGGACATTTCACACTGGATTGGACAGAGCCCTGGAGAATGGGCTGTGGGGAAAACCCTGGCCCCTCAAGAGCAAACTAGGTCCGTGGTATGAAGATTTGTTCCAGTTCTCACTTCTGTGCAGGCACCTTTCCCAACCTGCTCAGACATGCTCCGCTCACTGCGTTGACTCCAGACTCACCCCCTTGCCTGGGCTTTCATCAATACAGAAATTAACAATGAGACAAGATAAAGACCAGTTCAGGTCTGATCTCCAAACAGGGCTGCTCCTAGAGGCTCCTCCTTCAAGGCTGCTCAGCCCACACCCTAGATCCTGTCTCCCTAGACAGCCCCTTCCATCTCCCTTATATTCAGGAGAGGTAACAAGCCACTTCCCTCAATGAGAGCAGAACTCCTTAGCCCTTTCCCCACAGGATCAGCACCTGCTAAGGTAACCCACTGGTCAGCACGTGTTACACATCCCCCTCTGTGCCTGATCCCAAGACGATGTGAGTCTGTTACAGAGCCCAGCTAAGCATCTGGCTCTTTAGCTCAAGTCACAGGGATTGATGCTTTTAGCTCTGGAGATCCCCGGTGTCAGCCCTCACACACCCTGATTCTGCCAACCTGGCACCTCCCTGTGCCTAGCAACTCTCCGGTCTACAAGAAGGACAGGTTGCTGCTCCTGTCGGAGGGGCTGGCAAAGTGGTCACGGCCAGAGGTCTTGATCCCCACAGGTTTCCCAGAGCTGAGTCCCTTAGATTCCCTACAGATTCCTCAGGGAGATCTGACCCGCTAGACCACATGTCAGGGTTAGCCCTGGTTTTCTCCATCACCGTGCGGCTCAGCCCCGCGCTGTGAGGTCAGCGCCCAACAAATTGAGCTGGACGCCAGATTAGTTCTGCTTGACCCCAGATTAGGTTTGGGTTTGGATTTGTTTTTAACTGGAAACCAAAGGATTGTGAGCAGTTTAAACCCACTCACGCTCCGCGGGCCACACTCTGTCTTCAGCTGCTCCTGATTTACACCCATGTCACGCCATCGTTTTGGTTGGGAATGACACTGCATCTGCATCGGAGTGGCTGAGAGTAAAATCTGGCCCCGTGTGTGCATGGTGTAACCCACCTGCCTGCAGGGAGCTCTCTCTTTAAGGGATCTCTCGGGGGGGGTCGGAATGAGTTGTGTCTGGATCACTGTTGCTAGGCAGATGCACCATTAGCGCTCCACACCGATACGTTTCTGGATTTTGGAATAAGGTGCGAAGAATTTGGGCATGGAGGGTATGTAGTCAGGGCAGCTGCTTTACAAAAGGCCATATGCCCTGTGTGGGCTGGGAGAAGCTGAGCCCGGGAGTGGAACGCTGCCTGCTTTGTCTTGACTCCGGAGCATTTTGCAGCAGGGTTGTTTTTTCGTTTTAAATCTATTTACTTCACTGAGTGTAAGCTGTCAGGAACAGTGTCCCTGATGAGGCCACGGCACGCCTGGTGGCTGAGCTTTGTGACTTTGTCCTCACCCACAACCACTTCAGATTTGGGGACAACTTATACCTTCAAG
>NW_020664984.1:3222909-3268316 GCF_002925995.2 Terrapene triunguis | reverse complement strand
CAGGGGACTGGACTCGATGACCTCTCGAGGTCCCTTCCAGTCCTAGAGTCTATGAATCTATGAATAATTCCCTCTAAGGCACCTGGCATTGGCCACTGTCGGCAGACAGGAGACTGGGCTAGATGGACCTTTGGTCTGACCCAGTGTGGCCGTTCTTCTGTTGACAGACTTCTGCCCTCGTGTAAGTGAGCACAATTCCTACTCAAATCAGTGGTGGGTGTGTGCATGAAGCTAAGGCATCATAACATTTCCAGCCCTGTTCCCTAGTGAGATTTAGTCCCCTTTGTGGTTCAATACAACCTGACACACAGCACCCTGAGGTCTGAATTCTAGCAGAAGAAAAATGTGGGTGTAGTCTCAGTGAGTGAAGCCCCAGAGTGAGAAGCTGGGTTGGTGGCTAAAATGAAGGGTTAGATAGCAGAACTCCTGGGTTCTAGTTCTGGCCCTGCCTCAGTTTCCCCTCTCTAAAACGAGGACAATAATACTTACCCATCTCCCAAGGGTGAGCATTGAGATTTGATTCACTATAGTCTGCAAAGTGCCTTGCATGGAAGGTGCTAGGGCTGGATAACTAGTGTGAGCCCCTAGAGGTTGCCTTTAACAAACACAAAAGCAGGCAATTCTGGGGCGGAGACAAGCAGCCTGTGGTTGCTGGTGGTACGATAAAGTGGAGATTATTTACAGCATCTCCAAAGAGCCCTCGGCATGTAACCATCTGACCTAAATGGATTCCCACGTGTGGTTTTTAGGATCATTCAGTACATTAATAATGCATAACCCCCTGGCTGCAATAGCATTTAACATGAACCTTTTCAGAAACTTTACTCTCAGAGAGAAAGGGGAAATCACACACACACACTCATGCACACAAACACACACACACAGTGCACAAAGAAAGCCAAAGCAAATCTCCTGTCTGCATCCCTGTCAAGGATGGTCTAGATAATCCTTAGTCCTGCCTTGAGTGCAGGGGACTGGACTAGGTGACCTCTCGAGGTCCCTTCCAGCCCTGTGATTCTGTGATCTCACTCTTCAGTGGGCTACTCCACTCTCGGGGGGCTGGTAAATTAAACACGCCACGCTGAACTATTGGCATCAACTCTTGACATCCCAGAGTGAAAGAAAGAATCATAGAAGTTTAGGACTGGAAGGGACCTCGAGAGGTCATCTAGTCCAGTCCCCTGCACTCAAGGCGGGACTAATTATCTAGACCAGTGGTTCTCAACCTATTTCCCATTGTGGGCCACATATGCATCTCTCTATGTGTTATGTGGGCTGTATACTACCTGTATGGCCCTGAGGATGTCACATGGGCTGCAGCTGTGTGCTGATTGGGCCGCAAGTGGCTTGCAGGCCGTGGCTTGAGAACCACTGACCTAGACCAATCCTAAAAGGTGTTTGTCCAACCTGCTCTTAAAAATCCCCAATGATGGAGATTCCACAACCTCCCTACGCAATTTATTCCAATGTTTAACCACCCTGACAGTTAGGAAGTTTTTCCTAATGTCCAACCTAAACCTCCCTGGCTGCAATTTAAGCCCATTGCTTCTTGCCCTATCCTCAGAGGTTAAGAACAATTTTTCTCCCTCCTCCTTGTAACAACCTTTTATGTACTTGAAAACTGTTATCATGTCCCCTCTCAGTCTTCTCTTCTCCAGACTAAACAAACCCAGTTTTTTCAATCTTCCCTCATAGGTCATGTTTTCTAGACCTTTCATCATTTGTGTTGCTCTTCTCTGGACTCTCTCCAATTTGTCCACATCTTTTCTGAAATGTGGTGCCCAGAACTGGACACAATATTCCAGCTGAGGCCTAATCAGCACAGAGTAGAGCACAATTACTTCTTGTCTCTTGCTTATAACACTCCTGCTAATACATCCCAGAATGAAGTTTGCTTTCTTTGCAACAGTGTTACCCTGTTGACTCATATTTAGTTTGTGAGCCACTATGACCCCCAGATCCCTTTCTGCAGGACTCCTGCCTAGGCAGTCATTGCCCAGTTTGTATGTGTGCAACTGATTGTTCCTGCCTAAGTGGAGCACTTTGCATTTGTCCTGCGGGTGTCAAGGCCGGCTCTAGGATTTTTGCCGCCCAAGGCAAAAACAATTTTGGCCGCCCCCCCCCCCCCGTTTTTTAATTACCCCACCCCCGGCCCCGCCTCAACTCCGCCCCTTCCCTGCCTCCTCCCCCCAGGCTCTCACGCCTAGGAGAGAGGGGGAGAAGCGGCGCCCGCGCCGCGGCCACTCGGAGTCTCCCCCTCCCTCCCAGGTTTGAGAGCCTGGGAGGGAGGGCGAGTAGCGGCGCGCGAGCGGCAGCGGAGGTGAGCTAGGGCGGCTGGGGCACATTTTTAGGGGCGGCATTCTGGTGTCCCCACCCGGCCCCACTTGTTGCCCCCCCCCCCCCCCCCCCCCCCCCCCCCCAGCACAGCCGCCCCCCCCCCCGCCCGCAGTCACCGCTCCTGCCCCATGCTGGGCAAGGAGGCAGCCCCATTCCTCACCCCCAGTGAGGCTACAGTCAGGGGCAACAGCAGGGGAGGAGGCGCACGCAGCACCCCCCAGCACCCTCCACGGGGGAGGCAAGGGAGATTCCTGGACCTGAGAGGGGCCCTAGGCGCACATGCAGTGACAGTGGTGGGGGTGAGTGTGCTGCTGGGGGGGGCGGGAAAGGGGGGCTCCTCCCCCAGAGCTCGTTGCTGCCAGCAGGGAAAGGGCTGGGGGGAGTCCTCTCTGGCCTCTGTCCCGGAGCAGCCTGCCTGCACCCCAAACTCATCCCCAGCCCTGCCCCACCCCAGAGCCCACACCCCCAGCCAGAGCTTTCACCCCCCCACCGCACCCTCTACCCTCTGCCCGAGCCCTGAGCCCCTCCAGCACCCCAAACACCTTATCCCCAGTCCCAGCCAGAGCCCTCACACCCCCCACACCCTGACCCTCTGCCCAAGCCCTGAGCCCCTCACCCCCCACACTCCTACTCTCACCCTGAGCCCCTCCCACACCCAAACCCCTCATCTGCAGCCACACCCCACAGCCCTCACCCCACAGCCCTGCACCCCCTCCCTCTGCACCCCCTCCCATCCCAAACTCCCTCCCAGAACCTGCACCCCTCCCTCCGCACCCGCTCCCATCCCAAACTCCCTCCCAGAGCCTGCACCCTGCACCCCAATCCCCTACCCCAGCCTAGGGCCTGCACCCCAGACCTTCTCTCCCACCCAAACTCCCTCCCAGAGCCTTGGGCAGGTGGGGGGCGAAGTTTGGGGGGGGCAGATTTTGGGCGGGGGTGGGTTCTGGGCACCACCAAAATTTCTACAAACCTGCCACCCCTGGATCAGGGTGCACAAGGGAACTGGTAGGGCGTGGTAGCAGGGCCCATACAGACACTTAGTGCATGGCAGGCTAGCTAGTGCAGCGTAGATTTACACCCCAGCCTGTCGCAAACTAAATATTTGCGTAGACAAGCCCTTGGAAATATTGGGGATGTCAAGTCAGGGCTCCCCTGGTTTTGCTGGAAGTCTCACGTGTGGACTGGCTGATCTCTCACATGTGAGTTGGAGGAGCCAGGGGGTTCCGATCTTTCACACAGACAGTTTTTCTCCCAGCTGTTTATTCATCATTTCAGTTAAATGGGTGCTAACAAGGAAACTGGCAGTGTAAGTCACAAACCTTTCCCCCTTTGCTTTTGCCAGGTTTCCCTCTGTCCATGGACAGCAGGACAGGACAAACAAGGCAAGGCTGAATTTCAAATGTAAAACACAAGTTGAAAAGCAGCCTTACGGGCCCCATCTTGGTGCATCAGGAAGAAGCAAAGAAGGGGACAGACACATTTTCCTCCCTTTGCAGGTCACCTTAAAGGTCCAGGCAGAAAGATACAAGGCTTGCTTCAGCCATCGTCCCAAAGGAACAGGAACATAGAAGCTCCTTGGCCAACCCACCCATCTGCTCCAGATCCGTTCTTAAAGGATCACGTCCCTCGGCTCTCCAGGAAACAACTGCCTGAGGCTTATGACTCTCCCCTCCCCCAGCATGCCTGGGGGGGTCACCTCAGCGACTAATTCCTCTTAACCCCTAGTTTAGCTATCCAAGAGAGGGACTTTAATTCCACTCCTACCATCACGTGGTCCCCTGCCCCATAAAAGGATGTAACTAGCCACGTTTAAACCCTGCTCATGCTGCTGGATAGTTAACCCGACCCACTGTACTAGATGGGAGTGAAGTCTGTGGCCAGCAGGCTGTGACGAATGGGACACACCTCTAGGAAGACCCCTGCCCTACCGGTGTCTGCAGAGCTAGGACCTGTCTCTCTCGGCTGATTTGCTGTAGCAAAGGGAAGGATCGTGTCCGGTACCAACTCAGTCAAAGTAACACTCGCTCTCCCTCCACCACAAAGCACCGACGGATCTGATCAATACACACTCCGCTGCTACGCAGCATCGCGGCCAGTTCCCAAGAGCCTCGGCAGGCCAAGCCCCGATACAAACCATCCAGTGCTCAAGGCGCTAGTAGGTGCCATATGCAACCCGCTGGGAAGAGCAGACCCAATGGCAAAGCTTGCAAAACCCGGGATCTCACCAGAATGAAGTCGAATCTTTTACTTGGAATCAGGGACCTGGTAAACTGCAACTAGCAACTGTGAGCAGCAAGTCGAGCCAGGAATGGCCGTGTGATCAATGTGACTTAGAAGATGAGAGAGATTTTTTTACTCCCATGTTACAAAATGCCAAGAAGTTTACGCAGGACCTTAGCATTGCCCCCCCCCCCAGAAATAGTGAGCGAAAAGGGGACAGGGCCCTTCTTGTTCCGTGTTTGTACAGCACCGAGCACAGTGGGGTGCGGGCCCATGACCGGGACGCTGAGGTGCTATCACAATACAAATACACCGGACCCTCGCAAGAACGCGGGATCCATGCGCGGTACCCCGTTAAGGGGGACCGCGTTAAAATGAATTGCAATTAAAGTAATTAAATTTGGGAGCATGGCCGCGACCACGTTATATGTGAATTCGCGCTATATGGACGTGCGTTCTAGCGAGGGTCCGGCGTATATAATAATAAAAGAAGAAAAACTGGGCTTGTGTCTTTAAGAGAAAACAGCCGCCGCTAATAGCCTTCCTCAATGGCTCTGAGCCATAGAAACTGGCTGCATTACACTACAGACAAAGGGTATAAATGCCATTTGAACAGGCTGGGACAGCACACGATGTGGCTGGTCCGCAGGGAGGGTAACAGCCTACTACTGCTCACGTGGTAGACACTGGGACTATGGTGATGACGGTCCTGGGTTTTACTCTGCTGACAGCGCAGGGTTGGGGTGGTTACAACATGCTGCTGTAAAACCTGTCCTTAGAAACACGGGCTTGGCGGTTAACGTGGGCACCACCAGGACAGCCCTGGTCATGCTGCTGATCACCTGCACTTTTATACCGTGCTTCTCATTGGTAGATCCCAAAGGAGGGTGGTATCAGGATCCTTGTTTCACAGAAGGGGAAACTGAGGCACAAAGTGGCTAAGTGACTTGCCCAAGGCCCCCCAGCAAGCCAAGTGGGTGGATGTTGCACAAGAGAGGAAGGAATGGCCCATCTATCCAGGCAGCTCTATTTGAAATCCCCTTTGTAGGGGAGAGAGGAAGAAGAAGAGGAGGATGGGGAAGGCCAGCAATACCCTACGAACCCAGCTCCTTTGCAGCTCTGGCCATTCAGGGCAGCCTGCCCCAATCCCCCTGCTGGCAAAGCTCCCGCTGCTTATACATCTCAGCTGACCACTTCCCGTACCCATGATCCTGCGCTCTCCACCCCGCAGCCCCCCGCCCCACGGTTGTTATTTAACCCTTGGAGGTCCATGGAGGGATATCATCTCTCCGGAGACGTAAGGCCATTTCCATCCAGATACATGCCTTATTCTCCGCTCTGCTCAAACCCCGCTGGGTCCTGCTCTGTGCTTCGCTGGGAGAAAAGCAGCCCAAGTTTATTAACTCATTTTCAAGTCTGGCCTGGGGCAGGCTGGCAAACGGTCAAGCTAAATAGGCCGGGCTGGCTCCTCCGCCTTTGAGCTAACGGAACGAGGCGCTAATTACCATCCTGCCAGGCTGGGAGCGGGGCCTGAGGCCAGCCTCTGCCACTGGTCCCACTTTGCTTAGCGATTGTTTCCTCTCTTTGCGCTGCAAGAGGGAAAGGATCCACTCGAGACTGGACAGAGAGGCGCCGAGGCCCAGCCCAGAGCAGGGCTCCGGTCCCACGCAGGCTCCCAACGCGGGGTGGGTGTTTTGAAGGACTCGCCTTCCTAGCTGCCCTCAGATTGTCACAGCAGCCCAGGGAGTGGGACGGGGGGAGGGGGGAAGGGGGGCTGCGTGTGTTGCTCTGTGGGACCCGGGCTTGTGGACTGGGCATTTCCGAGCGTCCGCGCTGCATTGTAAGGGTGGGTTTACGCTCGTTGGACCTGGGTCTCACAGCCACGCTGCCCAGCGCATACCTGACTAGGGTCTGCAGCTTGAACTGTGTCCACACTGCAGCATGGCAGGGCCTGACCCCACCTGCAGCAGACTCTGACATCTCCCCACCCCCCCAGGGAAGGGGAGCTTGGGCTCAAACCTGAGTCGGAGCCCAGGGTTAGTGGGCAGTGTGCACATACCCCAGGCCCGAGGAACGGAGCCCCACGCTACGGGAAAGCACCAGAACCCAGCAGTTTGCAGCCCAACACAAGCCATGGCTCTGCACCAGCTTCCCAGTCAATACAGAGTCTGGATCAAGGTCTCTTTTTGTCCACAGTGCCTATACAGCCCTCTGAGTATGACGTCTGAGCACTCGCAGTCTTTAATGCTCACACACCCCTGGGAGGCAGGGCAGGGCTACCGTACCCATTGTACAGATGGGGAAGAGAGGCACAGAGAGACTAAGTATCAGGGGGTAGCCATGTTAGTCTGTATCCACAAAAACAACAAGGAGTCTGGTGGCACCTTAGATAAATCTGTTAGTCTTTAAGGTGCCACCGGATTCCTTGTTGTTACAGAGAGACTAAGTGATTTGCCCAAGGTCACCTGGGGAGTCTGTGGCAGAGAGGGAATTCAACCTGCACCTCCAGGGCCCCAGGCTAGCACTCTAACCACTGGGCCCTCCTTCTCCTCACAGAGGTGGAAGGCTCTGTCTCCCATTGCCAATCCCCTGCACCATCTGACCTGCAGGGAAAACTGGTTTTGAACGTGGCAGTACCATGCAGGTTACTGGGAAGGGGTCCTGCAGGTGAGACTGATACATTGATAGGTTCCCAGGCCAGACGGGACCATTGTGATCATACAGTCTGACCTCCTGTATAACCCAGGCCAGAGACCTGCCCCACAATAATTCCTAGAGCCGAGCTTTTCGAAAAACATCCCATCTTGGTTTGACAATTGCTGGTGATGGTGAAGCCACCATGACCCTGGGTAAATTGTTCCAGTGATTAATTACCCTCATTGTTAAAAATGTACGTCTTATTCCCAGTCTGTATTTGTCTAGCCTCAACATCCAGCCATTGGATCGTGTTCAACCTTTGTCTGCTAGACTGAAGAGCCCATTATCAAATATTTGTTCCCAATGTAGGTCCTTACAGCCTGTAAGCGAGACACTCCTTTTAACCTTCTCTTTGTTTAGTTAAATAGATGGAGCTCCTTGAGGCTGTCACTATCAGGCTGTTTTCTGATCCTTTAGTCGTTCTTGTGGCTCTTCTCTGAACCCTCTCCAATTTATCCACATCCTTCTTGAATTATGGGCACCAGAACTGGACGCAGCATTCCAGCAGCGGTCGCACCAGTGCCAAATATAGAAATAAAATCACCTCTCTGCTCCTACCTGAGATGCCCCTATTTATGCATCCAAGGATTGCACTGGCCCTTTTGGCCCCAGCGTCGCACTGGGAGCTCATGGGCAGCTGATTATCCAATAGGATGCCAAAATCTTTTTCAGCGTCCCAGGATAGAGTCCCCCATGCTGTAAGCATGGCCTACGTGCTTTGTTCCCAGATGTAGACAGTTAGCCATGTTCAAACCTGTATCCTTTGCTTGTGCGCAGTTTACCAAGCAATCCCGATCGCTCTGTATCAGTGACCTGTCGTCTTTGTGATTTCCCCCTCCCCCAATTTTTGTGTCATCCGCAAACTGCATTCGTGATGATTTTAGGGTTTTCTCCAGGGCATTGATAAAAATGGTCAATAGCAGAAGGCCAAGTACCAATCCCGGCAGGACCCCGCTAGAAACACCCCTTTACAATAACATTCCGTGGCCTATGTCAGCCAGCTTTTAATCCGTTTAATGTGTGCCGTGTTCATTTTATATCATTCTAGTTTTTTAATAACTTTTTAAAGTTGGGATCAAATGAAATGCCTTACAGAAGTCTAAGTATATGATGTCAACACTGTTACCTTTATCAGCCAAACTTGTCATTTCATCTAAAAAGGATATCAAATTAGTTTGACAGGATTTTCCATTTTCCATAAGCCCAAGTTGATTAGCATTAATTATATTACCCTCTTTTAATTCTTTATAATCCAATCCTGTATCAGCTGCTCCATTATCCTGTGCAGGATCTATGTCAGACTGGCAGGCCTATAATTATCTGGGTCATCCCATTTCCCCTTTTTAAATATTGGCACAAGGGTAGCTTTCATCCAGTCTTCTGGAACTTCCCCAGTGCTCCAAGATGTATTGAAAATCAACATTAGCGGTCCAGCAAGCTCCTCAGCCAGCTCTTTTGAAACTCTTGGATCCAAGTGATTTGGACTTGCTGATTTAACAATGTGTAACGTTAGTAGCTGCTGTTTAACATCCTTCTGAGATACTAGTGGCACGGAAAGAGTGTTAGCACATTGTATGACAACCTCATCTGGTTTCTTTGCAAATACAGAACAGAAGTATTTATTGAACACTTCTGCATTATTATTGGTAACTCTTACCATTTCCATCTAGTACGGTCCTGTCAGGTCCCAAGGACCTGTCTGCGTTGAACAGCCATTAGAGATCCCAGGGCACTTTCTGCAGGTTTAGGGTTTTGTTCCCATATGCCCTTCTCTCCACACTGTCACACATTCCACGCAATGCTAACTGCCCTCTGCCCTTCCCCTTTCCCCCCTCCCCAGAGGTGGCTGCATCTCACTGGGGCTGCAGCTGTATAATTTGTGGGGAATACATGTGAATCCTGGTGTGTGACCCTGGGAACGTCACGGCCCCACTCTGTGCCTCTGTTTCCACAGCTGTAGAAGGGGGACAGTGACTCTGCTCTCCTTTGAAAAGCGCTTTGAGATCGACCAATGAAGAGGTGGGTGGTATTATTAATTATTATCATTAAAAGATCCTTCATTAACGCTTCCTATTAATCATGAATACAATGCAGCCGTGCGCAGTACTCAAGATAGCCTGAATTCCATGGACCAAGCTCTGCCCTGAACAGCAAAAAAAAAGGAAAAAAGAAAAAGAAAAAAAAATCAACCACTGAACCGCCCTACAATAATGTCAATTACACATGCACAGATCACTTTTTAATGAACCGCATCCTGCGAAGTTTAGCCGCAGCCAGGAATACATTTCCCCCTGCCAGCCCGGATTTGTTAATTGCCTCCCTCCTGCAAAGTGACTCCATGGTGCTAATCCCCCCTGTCGCTGCTTCAAGCCTTCCAGTCTCCCTTTCTAACCACCCCATCCCCCTCCCTCGGAGCAAAAAGCTCCCCATCGGAGTTCTTTGGGAAAGAATGAGGCGCTGTTACCGCAGCATGCCTCGGCGAAGTGTGAGCGCCCGGTGTTGCTACTGCCGGAATGCGACCAGGGCTTGGGCGCCGCATGAGGCATTGGAGGGAGGTCAGAGAAGAGCAACAGGAACGTTCCAGGGACTGACTTGCAAGGAAAAACGAGACGGCAGCTCCTCCGTGGGCCGAGCCCGGCACCTTCAGTGGGGTCTGCATGAGCACAGGGCTCCACCCATTACAGAAACAAGGCCCGGCTCTGTCTAGCTTCGGGAATGACCACTCTAGGGGAGACTGTGACACAGCAGGCCGCATGGATCTGATGGGGGTAAGCACCAAGGAGAGGGAGAGATTCTCTAGCCTCATAAAAGGGGGGACAGCCAGGATCAGGCACCTGCCGCCCATGGGACAAATCCCGCTGCTGGGAAAGAGGAAGACCCAGGCTCAGTGTCCGTGGGAAGAATCGCTGATGAGGAGATGTATGATTGCAATACTTCCAGGGCCCCGAAGAGTCCGTGCCCCGAAAAGCGGACTGATTCGTGACACTGCACGACCTGTGGGTGTAATAAATCAGGCACTGGTCTCCTCGGAGTTGGAAGGGGGTAGAACTAGTTCAAATTTTTCAACCAATTTTTTTCCCCGTCCACGTCTGCAATTTCATCTGCCTCGAAATCTTTCGGCAAAACTTTCAATGCCTTGAGGCGAACGTTGACATTTCTGGCTGGGCTTGGAAACTTTCCATTGGACAGGAACATTTCCAGCATTCCAGTTTGTCGGAAAATTGAATTTTCCCCTCCGAACATTGCAAAGGAAATTGTTCAGTTCAAACACATCTACCAATGTGATATATGCCATCATGTGCCAGCAATGCCCCTCTGCCATGTACCTTGGCCAAACCGGACAGTCTCTACGCAAAAGAATAAATGGACACAAATCTGACATCAGGAATCATAATATTCAAAAACGAGTAGGAGAACACTTTAACCTGTCTGGTCACTCAATAACAGACCTGAGGGTGGCAATTTTGCAACAGAAAAGCTTCAAAAACAGACTCCAACGAGAAATTGCTGAACTTGAATTGATATGCAAACTAGATACAATCAACTTAGGCTTGAATAGAGACTGGGAATGGCTGAGCCATTACACACATTGAATCTATCTCCCCGTGTAACTATTCTCACACTTCTTATCAAACTGTCTGTACTGGGCTATCTTGATTATCACTTCAAAAGTTTTTTCTCTTACTTAATTGGCCTCTCAGAGTTGGTAAGACAACTCCCACCTTTTCATGCTCTGTGTATGTGTCTATATATATCTCCTCAATATATGTTCCATTCTATGCATCCGAAGAAGTGGGCTGTAGCCCACGAAAGCTTATGCTCAAATAAATTTGTTAGTCTCTAAGGTGCCACAAGTACTCCTGTTCCTCTTAGTTCAAACTCTTGCACCAATAAAAATGCAGCTTCCAACCAGCCTGGACTGCAAGCCGTAATTCTCTATGGCCTACATTTTCAAAAGTGAGCTGGGGTGATTCCAGTTTCGGGGGCCTCACCTAAGACACTATGAAAGGCCTGGTGGTTCACATGATGCTGAGAAACTGTCCTCTGAAAATCTAAGCCCTTCGGAGGTATCTCAATTGGGTCTCCTATGAACTGAGGTACCCAAAATCACTATCGCTTTGGAAAATGTCACCCGACGTGCTTTGAGATCATCAGGCAGAAGGGATTTTTATTTATTTGTGCCGCTTAACCCCTTTGTCCATGGGGCAGCGAGACCTCGCTATCAACGCAGCATGATCTTATCATGATATTTGCAAAGGGACAGGCATCACCTCTGGCACAGTCTGTCACCGCTCTACATAATCTCTCCCTCCCCCGCCCCCCCCAGTTACTTAGTTTTCTTGACACCCCAGTTAACCATTCAGGGATCCCCACCCACGCTGTCAGCCAGAGGACAGAGCCTGGCTTGACTGATGGAAGCATCCCCATCTAGCGCACAGATGCTCCCCCCTCCATTCCCCAACGAGCCGCACGAGTCATGTTTTGTATCTATTCTTCTCATCCAAGCAGACAAGAGACCACAAAGCAAAGGTCAATGGCTTGTGCCTCTGGGCACTAAACGAGACGGGGAGACAAGCAGACGATTCTGATGCACAGTTAACCTTTCAGTTCAGTCCCTACCTGCCCCTTCTTCCCCCCCGCCCCCCTCGGCCACTGTCCACTCTGTGCTCCCCACACCATGCACCAAACACCGCTCCCGAATAGGGTTGCCAATTTCGGTTGGACATATTCCTGGAGGGTTCATCAGGTGACAGACTCCAGGACAATTCTGGAGGGAATGAGGATTTGTGACCTCCCCAATGAGAGAGAGAGAGAAATTTGGGGTTTGAAGAATGTTTTTCTCCCCTGTTTTCCAGGGAGATTCAGTTTATAGGTGTGTGCTGTGTTTTAAGAGCAGGGAAACCCAGGGACAGGGTGGCAGGATCTTCAGATGTCCCCACCCGCCTGGGATTTTCGGTGGGTGGGAAATGTGGACACTTCACTGTACCTTTCTGTTCCGAGTCGTCGCGCAACACTGGAATAGCACGATTTTACAGAGAGTCAAAATACAGTGCGGTTCTTTCGCCAAATGAAAAACTCCATGCAGTGGAAAGGTCTAAATAGAAAAAGTTGACATGTTTCATCAAAATGACATTACTTGACACCTCACAACATTCTTCCTTCTGATTCCCCGAACAGGAAAATTTTAACAAAGTTAATTGGCAGTTTTCAATGCTGGTAAAACCATGTTTTCCAAGACAAATTTTCATGCAAAACATTTCGGTTAACACTGATTAAATAAATAAAATCCCACCAAAGGCACAAAAAAAACCCGCTTACATTTAAGCCTGGTCTACACTTAAAAGATAAAAAGAACAGGAGTACTTGTAGCACCGTAGAGACTAACAAATGTATTTGGGCATAAGCTTTTGTGGGCTACAGCCCACTTCATCGGATGCAGGCAGTGGAAAATACAGTAGGAAGATATATATACACAGAGAACATGAGAAAATGGGTGTTGCCCTACCAACTCTAACGAGACTATTATCAGCAGGAGAAAAAAACCTTTTGTAGTGATAATCAGGATGGCCCATTTCCAACAGTTGACAAGAAGGTGTGAGTAACAGTAGGGGGAAAATTAGCATGGGGAAATCGTTTTTACTTTGTGTAATGACCCATCCACTCCCAGTCTTTATTCAAGCCTAATTTAATGGTGTCCAGTTTGCAAATTAATTCCAATTCTGCAGTTTCTCGTAACTTTGCTGACCTAACTCCCAGTGTAGATGCAGCTACGTCGACAGAAGAATGCTTTCATGGACCTAGCCCTTGCTGCTCAGGGAGGTGGATTACATTAAGGCAATGGAAAAGCCCCTTCTGTTGCTGTAGAAAGCATCTACCCTATGGTGATCCAGCGCATAACTACAGTGCCATAGCACCCATAGTGTAGACAAGCCCTAACCAAATTTAATTCCTCTAACTAGCCCACAACTCCCTTCTCTCCCTTTTATGTCCTGCAGGGTTTCCCCATCATGCCTTGCTCTTAAAGAGGTACTCACGCCTCAGAGTTCACCCAGCTTTCATCTTTGCAGAATCCCTGAAAAGGGAGAAGATAGGAAAACGAAGAACAAAATTACCATCATATTGGCCAACGTTTTGATAGATAAAAGAGGGGGAAACAGTGATTACTTTAGAGTGTCATCAGGAGGAAAACTCATGCTCAAAGGGAACCCTGTATGAGCCTTTATTTTCTATTCTACTCTGTTCAGTTCTGTTCTTTTAGGCACCTACCACCACGGTAGCTGAGCACCTGGTTCTTGAAGCCTCATCAGGGGAAATGCTTCCCTAGCCAAACGTCAGTGGGTTGACAAAACTAGAACTAAGATAAGAACCCTAATCTCCAGTCCTAGCTTCCAGTTGTACGTCTAGTCCAGTGGATCACCGCACATCCCAGAGAAGTTCCTCAAACTCTCCAAACCTCCGTTTACCTCCCTGCCAAAAGGAACATAATGACAGGTTTCTACATCATGGGTTGGGGGGGTGGGGGCTAACTGGATGATATTTGCAAAGTGCCATGGCCAAGATTTTAAAGCTCAGGTGTCTAAAATTAGGCTCATAAACCAATATTTAGGCCCCTAAATGAGTAGCTGCGTTTTCAAAGGTGCTAAGCACCCAGCAGCTCCCATTGACTTCAGTGGGGTCAACAGGTGTCCAGGACTTTTCAAAACTAGACCATTAATGAATGTGCCTAAATATGGCTAGTAGAGCTGTGAGACTAACCCGTTTGCCCATTTGCTGGCTGCACCGAAAAACAATAACAGTACCAAAAAAAAAATCACTGCAGGTCAGCCCGAAATGAACATTTTTCAAATTTTTTGGCAAACCGAAAAAGTGGGGGGAAATTGTTTGGGGCTGAATGTAACATTTCATTTCATGTCGGAGGGTTTTCTAAACCCTTTTTTGAAACTAAAAGTCATTTTGATTCAAAAAATCGAAATATTTTGGGAGTTTTTTGAAGGTTTTTTTTCTTTTCCTGACCGAAACAATCCAGCAAATTTGATTCATTAAATGTTTCAGTCAACCCAAATCTGCATTTTCAGATGGAAAAGTTTTGGCTGAAAAATTTTCTATTTGGGAGGCGAATTGTAGCCCTCCCAAAGTAGGAGGCATTTGAAACCCAACTCCCCATCCCAAACTAGATCCGAATTTTCCATATTACAAACCCCAAGAATTAAAAAGGCCTGAGTCAGGCTTCCCAAAAATCAAAAGATTGTGTTAAAAATCAAGGGATTTTAAAAAGCATAAAGGTGAGGTTCTTTTTATTTGCCTTCTGGGCTTTTGAGTGTCTAGGCGTCCCATTTCTCAGCTTTTTTCTGCAACCAAGAGGGCTAGAAACTTTTTTAAATGAAAGCTGAGATTTTTACATAACGTGACTCCAGGAGCTGGAGCTTTAAAAGAAAGATCAACTATCTTGAGCTTGTGATAAAATCATGAGAGTTGGCAACATTGAATTTTGAAATTGACTCCATAGGTTTAATAATGGGCCACACCAATCCCCACCTGCCCCCCAGTGTTCTGAACATCCTGAGCTTGTTTGGCTCCTGGGATTCACTTTTTGGCTTGGGTCCATCCATCAGAAAACTTCCAGTCTTCCAAAACGTCCCGTTTCATTAACACTTTGGCAACAAGCTGTGTGGCTTAGCATGTCCTGCTGAATCTGGAGTTGAGTTTGTAAGAGTGAGTGTATCCGTGTGCGCGCGTGAGTGATAGTATTTCACTGTCTGTGCCTCGGTGACTGTGTGTGTGTGTGTGTGTGTGTGTGTGTGTGTGACTGACTCCCTGTATCTGGTGTATCTGTGTGGCAGTGCATGCTCACACGTGATTGTGTCTCGGTCACACACGTGTAAGCACAGTGTGCCAGAGTGCGTTTGAATGAGCGTATCTAGATGGGATAAGTGTGAGTGGATCTGCGTGTGTGAGCGGATCCCTGGGGGTGTATGTGCGATGGCAGCCCTGATGCACTAACAACAATAAATTGTTATTAGTGATCCTTAGTGGTATGCCAGAAGGATTCGAGCAGCCCAAAGCAGATGAGGCTGGTTGGAAAACTTCCCAGAGAGTAGTTATCAGTGGTTCATAGTTAGGGTGACCAGATGTCCCGATTTTATAGGGACCATCCTGATTTTGGGGTTTTTTTCTTATATAGGCTCCTTTTACCCCCCATTCCCTGTCCCGATTTTTCACACTTGCTGTCTGGTCACCCTATTCATAGTGGGGTCCCGCAAAGATCGGTTCTGGGTCCGGTTCTGTTCAATATGTTCATCAGTGATTTAGATAATGGCATAGAATACACACTTCTAAAGTTTGTGGACGATACCAAGCTGGGAGGGGTTGCAAGTGCTTTGGAGGATAGGATTAAAATTCAAAACGATCTGGACAAACTGGAGAAATGATGTGAAGTAAATAGGATGAAATTCAATAAGGACAAATGCAAAGTACTCCACTTAGGCAGGAACAATCAGTTGCACCCATACAAACTGGGCAATGACTGCCTAGAAGGAGTACTGCGGAAAGGGATCTGGGGTCATAGTGGATCACAAGCTAAACATGAGTCAACAGTGTAACATTGTTGCAAACAAAGCAAACATCATTCTGGGATGTATTAGCAGGAGTGTTGTAAGCAAGACACGAGAAGTAATTCTTCCGCTCTACTCTGCGCTGATACAGCCTCAACTGGAGTATTGTGTCCAGTTCTGGGTGCCACATTTCAGGAAAGATGTGGACAAATTGGAGAAAGTCCAGAGAAGAGCAACAAAAATGGTTAAAGGTCTAGAAAACATGACGTAGGAGGGAAGATTGAAAAAATGGGTTTGTTTAGTCTGGAGAAGAGAAGACTGAGAGGGGACATGATAACAGTTTTCAAGTACATAAAAGGTTGTTACAAGGAGGAGGGAGAAAAATTGTTCTCCTTAACCTCTGAGGACAGGGCAAGAAGCAATGGGCTTAAACTGCAGCAAGGGAGGTTTAGGTTGGACATTAGGAAAAACTTCCTCACTGTCAGGGTGGTTAAACACTGGAATAAATTGCCCAGGGAGGTTGTGGAATCTCTCTCATTGGAGATGTTTAAGAGCAGGTTGGACAAACCCCTGTCAGGGATGGTCTAGATAATCCTTAGTCCTGCCATGAGTGCAGGGGACTGGACTAGATGACCTCTCGAGGGCCCTTCCAGTCCTACGATTCACTGAGGTGACCTGAAACCCTTTATGAACATTAACTGCACTAACGAGTGACCTCCTGCTGCCGGGGGTTACATGGGACAGCTGCTTCCTCCTCAGACCACCACTGCCCCCAGGGACGCTCCAGACTGACAGCGCCCGGAGGCCATTGAAATAATCAGTGAGAATGAGACTGGCTAGGCAGCATGGGGAGGAGGGGATGGGATCCTAGCACCCCTACACTGCTCCAAAGCCCATTGAAGCCGGTAGAAGGGTGCCCATGGACTCCCATAGTCTCTGGCCAAGGCTTCTAGTGCCGCCCTAGCGGGACCCACTGAGATAGATTTTTTTGTGTGTGTGTGAGAATAAGGGACATTTCCTGTTCCTTGTTCAATCTCAGACAAATAACAAACAGATCCAGGGCCCCACCCTGCCTCTATGGATGTTCGGCTGCCAGGGTCAATTGGAACAGGTCTGAGTTCCTGCAAATAGCAACTGATGAACCTCCAGATTCTGTTCCCCGCTCCGACACAAGCACCCCCTGTGTGACCTTGGGCAAGTCACTTAGCTGCTCTGTGCCTCGGTTTCCCCACCTGTAACATGGGGATGATGGACGTCCCTCTCAGGGGGGCTGGGTGAGGATAAATATATCAAAGAGTGTGAAAGGCTCAGATCCTACAGTGATGGGGGCCAGATAATAGCATAGATCGGTAAAAGGGTCTCTTACATTCCAACCTGTCGCCTCATGAGCTCCCAACGCTGGCATCCCTCAAACTCTTCGTGCTCAGCTTGCCCCGTCTACACCTTTGCTCTGCCCCTTTCAGTTCCATTCTGCGCCCCCTTTCCTTGCTACCCCTGTGCCCGGAACCCCCACACTTCCAGCCTCTCTGCCGTCAAACATGCTTCTCACGTGAATGCCTTGCCACCAAGAAATGCTTCATACACCTCCCCGACCCTGGGCCCCCGTCCATGCGTATGCTTTTATTTCTCTGCTTCACACCCCAGATTCTGCAAGGTGCTGAATGCCTCCAGCAGCTGCTGTGGGTAGAGCTCAGAGCAGAACAGATTTTTCTCTCTGCTGGCCATTCCAAACGTTCAGAAAAAAATTATTTTGGAGTCAAACCAGAACAAAATTTTTGGCAAATCAAACGGTTTAAAAAAAGCATTTTGGGTCAAACAAAACATTTCATTCAACCCCAAATTCAGAGATTCTAGGCTAGAAGGGTAATCAATGATTATCTATCTGACCTCCTGCATAACAGGCCAGAGAACGCCTCCCCCCACCGCCAAAAAAACCTTTCCAGTTTGATTTTGAACCCTTTTTTTAAACTCCTTTTTTTAATTAAAGGCAACTTCAAAACAAAACATTGTTTCTATTAAAAAAATTAAAATATTTTCAGTTTTTCAGATTTTGTTTAGGGTTTATTTCTGACTGACAAAATTTGATAAATATAAGAACGGCCATACTGAGTCAGACCAAAGGTCCATCTAGCCCAGTATCCTGTCTTCTGATAGTGGCCAATGCCAGGTGCCCCAGAGGGAATGAACAGAACAGGGAATCATCAAGTGATCCAGCCCCTGTTGCCCATTCCCAGCTTCTGGCAAGCAGAGGCTAGGGATGCCATCCCTGCCCATCCTGGCTAATAGCCATTGATGAACCTATCCTCCATGAATTTATCTAGTTCTTTTTTGAACCCTGTTATAGTCTTGGCCTTCACAACATCCTCTGGCAAGGAGTTCCACAGGTTGACAGTACGTTGTGTGAAAAAAATACTTCCTTTTGTTTGTTTGCTGCCTATTAATTTCATTTAGTGACCCCTAGTTCTTGTGTTATGAGAAGGAGTAAACAACACTTCCTTATTTACTTTCTCCACACCAGTCATGATTTTATAGACCTCAATCATATCTCCCCTTTGTCGTCTCTTTTCCAAGCTGAAAAGTCCCAGTCTTATTCATCTCTCCTCATACAGCAGCCATTCCATACCCCTAAATATTTCTGTTGCCCTTTTCTGAACCTTTTCCAATATATCTTTTTTGAGACGGGGTGACCAGATCTGCGCATGGTATTCAAGATGTGGGTGTACCATGGATTTATATAGGGGCAATATGCAGGGCCGGCTCTAGAATTTTTGCCGCCCAAGGCAAAAACAATTTTGGCAGCTGCTCAGGGCTCTTCACACCACCCCGCTGCCCACTGGGATCAGTAGAGAGATCGAGAGATCATAATTCACGAGGAGCAGATTGAGCTGCGTCTCCACATTCCTGGAAGCTCACTCCAGTGCTTTTCAGGGGCACTGTCTCTCTTTTCCCGTGTTGGCAGGCACAAGGCTTCTACCCAAGCTGAAGGGTGAGGAGGAGATGGGCTGCAGCCGCACGCGAGCAGGGGTGAAAGCCTGTGGGATTGCTGCCTACTGGGGCGCTTCTGCTCAGCATTCAGGGCCAGTCTTAGGTCAGGCCTGACAATGGCAGGATTAGACCCCATAGAGCCCTTCCTAACTAAGCCATGGAGAAGCCCTGTTCCCTGATCCACAAGACCCCGAGCAGTGGTAGCATGGCTCAGTTCAGATCAGAGAAGCCCACTGGGCAGGTTTGAAGCTGCAGGTCAGGTCTGCTCAGAGCTGGGAGTCCAGGCCCGATCCACCCTGAACTCTTCTGGGCATATTCCACCGCTCCGATGCAAGGTCTGTTCCCCTCAGGCACCTGCTCTGAAAACCTCCCCATATCTTATCCCGGAATCACAGCGACGGAGGAGACCTGCTCACGCCTGAGACAGCCAGATCCAGATCCGAGCCCAGTCACAAACACCTCCGAGTCTGGCCCTGGTTCTGATCCAGGATCTAGTGCCTGCTAGTCCATCCCCACCACACGTCCAGACAAGGCAGGATCGTCCCGCTCGGTCTGGTACATTCTCCTTCCCTCGCCCTGTTCAAACCTGCAGCCCTTTAGCCAAAAAGCAGGCCAGCACCCTTCCATTGCAAGCTGACGCCATCCTTAATGGGGTCCTGCGCCTGGCTGGGAGCCTCTTGACTCCCCACTAGGGAATCAATTCCGTCTCCGCGCCCACCTGACCCTCCACCTCCAAACAGACCAATCTCTCAGGACAGCAGATTCCCCTGAAGGTTGGGCTGATCCAGATGCCCAGAAATTTCCGTCCTCCCAAGAGCAACTTTTTACATTTGCACTAGAATTTATTGTACAGTACAACCAAATCAAATCCCACAGTTGACATGGGCCTACACGCCCCCTTCCATTCCAGATTTATTTTATCATCAACACATGCCATAAGCAGGGACTGCCTTCCATGCCGATCGAATCAGTCTACCCCTAGCATCCTTGTTATCCCACCAGCCAGTGGGATCCAGGTCGCCGTCTCTCTGGGCTGGGTAGTGCTGATCGCAACGTCCCAGCAACACAGCATCGGGCGAATCCCCCTGGAATTATCCGAGAACGTCTTTCCCTCTTCTTCAGCATTTTGGCTTCCTCTTTGTTAATGAAATGGCGACTTTCTCGAGCGGAGGAATTACCCAAAACAATGGCCTACGACGATCGAAACTGATCAATTTAAGGGGTAGGAGTCGAGCTGTGTTATTTCCGAATGTAAATTATTTGCTTCCTGAGGTTTGGCTCCAACAGACGTAGGATCTAGTTACCAATCTCTATGTCTATATTATCTGCATCTGTCTCTCAATCTACCTTCAGCATCTTAGCCCGGCTACAATTCTTTACAATATTATCTCTGGTACAACAGGCTCTTTGGGGATGGGAGATGCGAACCTTAATTACAAATCCCCAGCAATGCACTGCCACTATTTTAACAAAGGGGCTCCCCAGGGTGATCCCTCACTAGCGGGCAGTGAACCCCATGTCTCAGGGGCGCTGCAGAGAGGGGACAGGAAGGGAATGGGGAATCTATTTTCCAACGGAAATCAAATTGATTTCTTCTATCCACAGCTAGGGGAAGCAGTCCTATGGCAAGCAAACTTCTACCACAGGCAATTGCCGGATTTGGTTCCGGAAAAATACGCCCTAGTGTAAGGCTAGCAGCTTGTGTGATCTGAGATTGGGATAGGAAGTCCATTTGGGGGAGTGAATGGGATGGGGGCTTGAAGATCTTTCCCCAAGGAAAGCCATTTGAAAATACCCCACACCTTGCACGAATCAATCCGTCCCAAAGGTTTGCTATTCGGGAGTATCCTCTGAGCCCTAGAATTAAGACAGCTTGGGCAGAAATGGGGGTAGGAAAATCCAGAGATGGGGGTGATTCCCCCGAATGCCCCCTCCAGAACAACCTGTTTGGTAAATGCCATGTTCCAGAAAACCCTCTTCTCGCTGTGCTGGGGGTGATACGGAGTCTGTAATGGAAATAACAGCCTCCTGCCCTGCCCCGTCTATGAGATGATATTGGGGCTCCAGGACTGTCCCCCACTCCAGCTGCCCACAAGAACCAATAGACAGACAAGCACTCACCCTGAGCAGCTCCCAGCCCCTCTCGGCGATGCCCTGCGAACTCCTCTGAAACTTTGCCACAACTTCAGACAAAGGCAGAAGTTCCTTCTAGTCACCCCCCCACCCCACTCTCGCCCCATCCAACTGCTCAGGCTAAACCGGACAGACATGCTGGTGCCCGATTGCTCAGCGAGTTAATGAGGTGATGCGCTCTGGCGACTGTCCTCCCCACCAGACACACACACACACACACACTCCCTCTAAAGTCGCTGCGGACTTAACCCTTCACACGCTGTTTCTTTCCGGTGCAGCAGCGGGCTAGCATACTTAGAATGGCAGAAGTAAAAAAATAGCCCAGAGATGGGGATTAGATAGATAGACTGTTGCCTACGGGAGTAGCTCTCAACCTTTCCAGACGACTGTCCCCCTTTCTGGAGTCTGATTTGTCTTGCGCGGCCCCAAATTTCACCTCACTTTAAAACGACTTGCTTACAAAGTCAGACATAAAAACACAATAGTGTCCCAGCCACACTAGTACTGAACAATTGCTGACTCTCTCATTGTTACCATCTAGTTATCAAATAAATCAGTATAAACAAGTCAGTGTCTGTGTGAAATTTTCGTTTGTACTGACGTCACTAGTGCTGTTTACGTCGCCTGTTGTAAAACTAGGCAGATCTCTAGATGAGCTGATGTACCCTGTGGAAGAGCTCTGCTCTGCGTACCCCCAGGGCATGCGTACCCCTGGTTGAGAACCACTGGCCTATGGGATATTCGAGTCTCTGCTTGTACCCTCAGTTGGGGAAGCTCATTCTAGTGCAGTGATGCCCCACGGGGTGTTATTAACAATAAAATCCACAAACACCCATTCCCCTTCTGCGATCAGCTGATCACTGTGATTGGAATCCTTGACTTTTTCAGCCAGAAGTCCAGAAGGAAAGTTTCCATCTATCCCAGGGTTCCCCCCACAACATTTTATTAAATTTTCTAGAGGGGGGAAAAAAAAAAAATCTACTGAAGCGGTAAGGAAATTGCATCCTGAAGAGGGTAAAATCTGGGACCAAATCCAGTGATGTCAATGTAAATCTGGAATAATTTCACTGAAACCAGATTAACAGTGATGGCCTCTGTAAACTACATCAAGCAGATAGCCTAAATGTCTGAACAGTGGACTAGAAATCAGGAAGTTCTGAGTTCAAGCCCTGTTTCCCTCACCGAATCGACTCGCTGTGTGACCTTTGTCAAGTTGCTGCCCTCCTCTGTGCCTCAGTTTCCCCACCTGCCAAATGGGGATAACAAGATTTCCCAGCCTCGCTGGCTGAACCATCCAAGCCTTGTAAAGGACCTTGTAGCTGGCAGGCAATACCCACGCCAGTGATGCTGGGGCAGCTACACTGAAATCGGTAGAGTTATTGCAGGTCTACAAGCTCTAACCAAGAGCGGATCCCAGCTGGGACGGGGCTAACTAAGCAACGACACGAGCCTATTTAGGAAACCCAGCTGTCAGGCAAATAGCTATCTGCAGCCGACCACAGCACCTCCCAGTCATTGAAGTATTTATCCTCACCACGCCCCTGGGGGGCAGAGCCCTGCTATTATCCCCATTGTACTGAGGGGAAACTGAGGCACAAACACATTAAGGGACTAGCCCACCGTCACCCAGGGACTGGACGCCAGGGCTCCCAAGTCCTAATCGCCAAACCATCCTCCTCTTGCAGCAAGGATGACGGTGTCCACCCACAAGGTCTGTGCAGCTTCTCCTTTACTCTGGAGAGCTGAGTGCCACTGACCCTCCTGTCGGACCCTCCTCACCTCTCGAGCTCCCTGGTCCTCCTGAACAGCTCCCCTCCACCCCAGTCCCCTGCCTTTCCCTCCTCACTGCGGTCTGCCCCAGATCCCCATGCCCTCCGCTCACCTGCCTCCTTCCGGCTTTTCCAGGCATGTGTCAGACCCAGAGCCAGGGGCAGGGGGATGCAGGTTGGGGGTGTGTGTGCAGGAAATGGGGACATGGAGGGGAGTGGGAGCTGCTCCAGGCTAGAGGCCCACCCCACTGTGACCAGGCCTCCCACAGCTGCACCCCATTCTCCGGTTCTTTATCCCATCTCCAGCTTCGCCTCTTCTGCTCTACCCACTGGGACTGCGCCATTCCTTTCACCCCGGTGATCCCGCCCGTGCTCCTCGCCTCCCTTCCTGCCACCCCTTCACAAAGGGTTGACCACCCAGGGGTGAAATCCACCCCTCGCACCAAGCTGGCACACCCCCGACGCCCGCTTTGGAGGGCGGACGTGGGTCTCAGGTCGGGGGATGGTCTAGCGCCGGCCTCAGGTGGAGCGGTGAATGCCAGCGCCGGCTTGGGCACCTGCCTCCTATCCCGGCCATGTTAAGCAGAGACGGACCCGAGTGCCTCATCCGTCTGCCCCCAAAGCCCATGAGTGCTCCAACCCAGTGCAATGGTTCTGGCCCCGAATACGGATCCAGATCCAAACCTGCCTGGCTTTGGGAGGGGGATATTTGGACCTGGCGAGGCAGTAAAGAGAGGAAAGTCTCCTGCGTGTTCCGGAGATCACCGGGGAACCACTCAGGGTCGTTGTCATGGGCAAAGCTCAGAGCGATGGCAAGGCCCCCACCCCCATTTTATCACAATGCTTAACTCACTTTGCTGCTGAGCACTCCAGGCCCGACATCTGCTGTTAGATGAGCTGCTGGTACAACACACTGGCAGGGGATCTGTCGGATCCCCCTCTACAGCTTGGGCATCACAGGATAACAGCCTACTACTGGCGCAAGTTAATGGAGTTGCTCCTTTCACTGTGGCGGTCAGGGCTGCAGGTCTCCAGTTCAAACCCCACTGATGACCCAGGCGGGGGCAATTTGGTCATTATCCTGGGATGCCCCATGTGCCAGACAGGTCCTTTGTGGGCCTCTCTATTCCCAGCCACACCTGCATGGAGCTTTGAGCTCTCGGGAGGAAAAAGCGGGATGCAGGTGCAAAGTATTTATACAATTAATTAGTATTGGTATTATGGACGAGCCGCAGACAGGACTCTCCTGCCCAGCAGCCACCCCTTCACTCTTCAGTTGGAACACCCCCAAGGTTTCTCTATGCCCAGGATCTTCCCATAGGGCTTGTGGCGGGGCAACGACTCACCGCACGGCGCCTCCTGCTGGTCATCCTGGGAATTCGCTCTTTTCCAGCTCAGAGCGCCCTCTGCTCGGAGCGCCTGCCGCTGGCTCCGTGTCCCTCCTGGACCCCGGTGCCCTTTGCCAGGAGTTCTGTCCATTGCAGTACCCCCTTACTCTGGGTCTCCCCACCCCAGGGAACTCCCAACCCTCTATCCCCACCTTGCCTCAGTGGCTACTGCCAGTCACCATCTAGCCCCTGCTCCCTGGGGCAGACGGCCGTCTGTGAACCCCTCATCATCGGCAAGGGGGGTAGGACCCGCTGCCTTTGCCTGTCTCTGGGCTGGCCCCCTGCAGCCCCAGTACCCTTTCATAGGCCCTTAACTCAGCCTGGGGCTTTGCTAGGCCGGAGCTCCCCGGGTCCCTCTGCCCTTCCCCAGCACTGCTCAACTTCAGGTACCCTTCTCAGCTCCCAGGCAGCCAGGTCCTTCTCTCTCATACAGCTAGAGAGAGACTCTCTTTGCCTCTGGCCCTCAGCCCTCTTATAGGGCTAGACGTGGCCTGATTAGGGCGTGGCCTCACCTGTGGCTGCTTCCCCCAATCAGCCTCTCTTTTCCCAGCTGCAGCCCTCTCTGGGGCTGTTTTAACCCCTCCGGGCAGGAGAGGGGTGGTCACCCCGCTACAGAGTCATAGACAGCTCTCCTAGCCCCCAGGTACGACTACCACTCACGTCAACAGGAGCTGCAGCCCACATATCCCAAGGCAGGACCTGGCTCCTGCTGAACGGGCTGTTCGTTCAGAAAGCCAGAAGAGGAGATGGGCCCTTTTGCGGAATGGGGTTCTACTGGCCCCTCGGTCCCCTCTCTGCACCCACCATCGCCCTCCGTCCCGTTACCCATCCACGAGGAGCCTCACATACCTTCAGCCCAACAGCCTCTCTCCTGCTCCTTGCCCCCCCACTTTGCAAGGACGATGTAGGAGCCAAAGACACAGCCTGGCTTCCAAACTGTCCCAAAGGAGGGTCCCCCAACCTGGAAGGAAAAGTCCCTGTAAGGCCAAATCCAGGCTCCCTGACCTACATCTCAGCAGCAAACTCCAGCTCAGGACCCCATCTCTGGCTGCTGCAAGGGGGTACCTCGCTGATGCTTCTCCAGCCAGATCCCACATATCATAGATTCATAGATTTTAGGACTGGAAGGGACCTCGAGAGGTCATCGAGTCCAGTCCCCTGGCCTCATGGCAGGACCAAATACTGTCTAGACCATCCCTGATAGACATTTATCTAACCTACTCTTAAATATCTCCAGAGATGGAGATTCCACAACCTCCCTAGGCAACTTATTCCAGTGTTTAACCACCCTGACAGTTAGGAACTTTTTCCTAATGTCCAACCTAAACCTCCCTTGCTGCAGTTTAAGCCCATTGCTTCTTGTTCTATCCTTAGAAGCTAAGGTGAACAAGTTTTCTCCCTCCTCCTTATGACACCCTTTTAGATACCTGAAAACTGCTATCATGTCCCCTCTCAGTCTTCTCTTTTCCAAACTAAACAAACCCAATTCTTTCAGCCTTCCTTCATAGGTCATGTTCTCAAGACCTTTAATCATCTGCACCCCCAGCCCGCTGCACCCCCGTCCTCCCACCCACCCCTTCATAACCAGGTCTCTCCCCAGCCCAGAGCCCATTCTGCAGACTCGCCTTCACTGCCCCTTCGATCCTGGCCAGATGGTGCATCCCGCCCATTTGAGCATGCCCTCTCCGCATTACGGTTCATTCTCTTGCAGAACCCATAATAGACCTAAGTGGCAGAGCGGGTCTCAGAGGGGCCCTGGGAGATTGCTCCGAGAGGGGAGGGAAGGGTTATTTATAGACATATCCGAAGCTCGCTGCATTTTCTCTGCTCAGGTGAAGATCACCCCTAAAATCTCCCAATAAAAACCCTTTAGAGCTCACCCCATGTATCTCTCTCTGTCTGCTCAGTCCACCTCTCCCCCTGTGATTGTCTATGGTCCTGAAAAATAATGGAAACCCGGGAGCTAACACAGTCATTGATGATATCAGCAGTGGCGAACGGTGTGGGATAGTGCATAGAGCACAGGCCAGGGCAATGGAAACGCAAAGGTTCTAATCCCTGGCCAGTCTCCCTGTGCCTCAGTTTCCCCATATGCAAAATGGTGGCATGATAGTATCACATCTGTTGCTGTCTAGGATTTCATGATTCCATCGCTCTCCATGGACACAGGGAACTTTGCTGCTCCGGCAAAGATGGAACGCGGAACCTCCTGCTGCCAAAACAACAGGACTCTACCACGGAGGTTATGACCAGCATTATACAAATCAAAGTAAATGATGGCTTGAGCTGAAGGAGGATTGCAGTTAGCAGTACGGGGCCTATGACACACAGCTGAGCCCTTCCAATTCCACCCACTAGAGGACAGCAGTCTCACATACACATTAGCCAGTTCATTGCAATGCCTCCCCATTGCACAGCAGGCTTGTGAGGTGTCATCTGTGTTTGTAACGCACTTTGGGTTTCAGTCCAACATTCTGTACAGGGGTTGACTGTGCTCACGATTAAAATCTCACTGGATTTCACAGTCCACACAGCCTCTCTATTGTCAAAATTATGGCAGCACGTGGAGGCCTCAAACCAAGGTTGGAGCCCCATGGTATTGGGTAATGGACATACCCATAGGGAGGGTGTCACCATGGGTCACAGCTCAGAATACCAAATTCAGGACAGACTGCTGGGAAATAGGGCAGTCTCTCCCCAAACCGGTGGTTATTCTATCAGTAGATATACCAAGCCAGTAACAAAAATAAACGTCGGTCTCACTACACTGGTTAACAAGAAGTCAGAGATGCAGTCTCCTTAGGCATTCCAGCCCTGGTCTCACCATCTGGCCACTGGACTCTCTGAGAAGTTGTTACTGAAAACCAATTTCATCACATATAGGGTCCTCTAATCCCAAGAGATCAGCCACACAGCCAGGTCAATATATAGAATCATAGAATATCAGGGTTGGAAGGGACCTCAGGAGGGCATCTAGTCCAAACCCCTGCTCAAAGCAGGACCAATCCTCAACTAAATCATCCCAGCCAGGGCTTTGTCAAGCCTTACCTTCAAAACCTCTAAGGAAGGAGATTCCACCACCTCCCTAGGTAACCCATTCCAGTGCTTCACCACCCTCCTAGTGAAAACGTTTTTCCTAATATCCAACCTAAACCTCCCCCACTGCAACTTGAGACCACTACCCAGGTCGTACCCAATAATCCCACTAATGCCCATCCTTTAGTGACTATTACTAAAGGTTTATTAATAAAAGAAAAGAAGAAGAGAGTTAGTCATGGTTATTAGATCATATACATACAATAGTTGTCAAGTCCTTATATCAGGTTTGTAGCAGTGATGGAACAGACGGCTGGCTGGTAAAGTCTCTCTGGTAACTTCCAAAACATTGGAAGGTCCTCAGTCCATAGTTCAATATGCTAAGGTTACCATATTTTAGTTTTAAAAAAGGAGGACACTCCACGGAGCCCCGGACCCGCCCCAACTCTGCCCCTTCCCCGCCCCCAGTCCCCGCCCCAACTCTGCCCCCTCCCCTGAACGCTCCGCCCCCTGCTCCTCCCCCTCCCTTGCTTCCCGCGAATCAAATGTTCGCGGGAAGCCTGAAACAGGGAGGCAGCAGGTAAGCTGGGGCTGGGGCGGGGTGCGGCGCGGCCCAGTCCGGCCCCCCTGGCCGAGCGGCTCCCTCTAGCAGCCGCCCGGCCCAGGCCAAGAGGCTCTGGCCCCGGCGTCTCCCGCCTGGCTCGGCTTGGGCCCTGGGGCGTCGGCCCCCGGCCCCGGCCCGGCCGAGCATCCCCGGCCCAGCACCGCCAGCCCCGACCCCGCACCGCCAGCCCCCGGCCCTGCACCGCCAGCCCCGGCCCCCCGCCAATCACCGCCGGGCCCTCCCTCCCTATTTTCCCGGACATGTCCGGCTTTTTGGGATTTCCCCCCGGACGGGGATTTGAGGCCCAAAAAGCCGGACATGTCCGGGAAAATCCGGACGTATGGTAACCCTAAATATGCTCCTTTTAGTTGTAAATCCACAGTCCAGAGAGTTAGGGCAGGAAGGAGGCAAAATGGAGTTCTCTCAGGGGTCTTTTAGACCCTTTGTCATGTGCCCGGAAATGCACTGGCTCAAACAAAGCTCACAGAGCCCAGGTGCATGGAAAGTTACTGGCCCAAGATGGAGCCCAAGGTCATATGAGCACATCACATATCTTTACATGACTTACTGACTCACAGGGGCAGCCATTGCCCGTATTCTGGCTGAGGCGTCCACAGGAAGAGCTATCTGGAGAGTTGATTCTTCTTAATGGCCCAACAAGCTTGAATAGTCCATTTACAATGGTCTGGCGAAGCTGGGCGTGGGGGTTACCCCAGGAACAAGCACATTTGAGATACAGATACATACCCAATATTCGTAACTTCAGATACAAACCTGATACATGGATTGAACCAGGATAATCAATCATAGGACGGGAAGCAGGAGCGTAGCTAGGGAGGCTCAGGAGAAGCAGCCGCTTCCCCTCAGCACATTTTTCAAAGCGGCGCTGGAGTCACACTACTGTGGCTGAGAGCAGTTTCTGGCCCCGAGCACCCATCAGGATGGAAAAGGTAAATGAATCCATTGGGTGCAGGGGCTGAGGGTCTGTCTCGTGGTTGTGCATCTGCACACACATCTGTGGGTGGGTTTGTGTCAGTGTTTGTAGGTGTTTTTGCCCATGCAACTGAGCAGGGGTGTGCGTTTCTGAGAGCGGGTGTGTGTATTTGTGGACCTAAGAATGTGCATGTGTTTGAGTGTCTCTGCGTTTTGGGGACCCCGTGGCTCTCGGTGGCTCTGTGTGTGTTTATGCACCTCGTTTGTGACGGTGGGTCGGCCTGGATTGTGTGTTTGTGGGTGTGGCCATGTCGGCGTATGTGTGAATACTGATATACCTGTGCATCTGTGTGTACACTCAGTGCTGACCGACTTACCCTGACCTCTGTCCAATTCCCTTCCCATTCGCCAGCAGGAAGTACGCTGAGCGCCTTGATGAGTTGTTAGTTCAGACTCCTCTACGTCTGTCTACGGCCCTTCCAAACAAGGCCCTAGTGCCGGTGGCCCACACCATCTGCCTGGGATGGAACAGCTACCCAGCTCTACGGCTACCCACCCCATACATCTCCATCTCTCTCTCCAGCCATCTTCATCCATACTCTCCAATCCATCCATCCATCCCCAACTCTCACCAGCCAGCCAGCCCCATATCTCCTTCTCTCCCCATAGCAACCCATCTAGCTATAATCTCCATCCTCACCCCCTGCTGTAAGCTCTCTGGGACTGTCTTTGTTGTTCTGTGTTTGTACAGCGCCTAGCGCCCTGGGGGCCTGGACACTACAATACTGCAAATAATAACAGTAATTATCTGTCCATCCATCCGACATCTCCAGACATACCCCCTCCCTCGTCCTCTCTTTTTCAAGCAATGACCAAAATGCCATTGCAGAGCCTGGAGCGAAGAGGGCCACTGTGGTGCCGAGCACATCATCTCTCCCCCCCTTCCCCGCCCGGGCGGCGAGCTCGGCGTTACTGCTGTCGACTAGGTGGTTTCATGCTGAAACCCTTCGGCAGGCTCAGCCATTAAGTTGTCACAGGCATTTAAAGGGCTGATTGAAGTGTTTGTCCTGCAGGAGAGGCGCAGCTGTAACCGCAAATCGCCGTCTGTCACTCCGGGGACAAAGCGGCGGATGGGAGCTGACAGGAAGCTAATAATGTTTAAAGCCCACACTGTATTTTCATTTACATTCATTAGCAATGCCCTAATGGAAGGAAAATTGATACTCATTTAGCCAGGGATGGGAATTAAAACCATTCGAGAAAGCCCACTTTGCAGTGCAGGGAGGCGGGTTTGGGAAGGCAGAGTTCACGTCAGGAATGTGTCTGGTAAGGAGGAAAGCCATGTGCTCTTTCTCAGTCTCAGATCTTGGGACCTAGATGCCATGGTGATGGGCTCCAGCACAGACTAGGCTTGGTCTAAAGCCCAGGTTGGATTTTCTCTTCTTTGGGGGTGGTTCCAACGTCCTGATCAGGAGCTGAGAGGGGAGAAAGTCATCTCCTTGTTGTCAGTAGCTACCGGTGTGGTGCTCTGCTCTTGTTCGATGATGATAACAGTCGGCTGTGTGCGTGTTCCCTCTGTGTGCTGCCCCGGCTCTGCGCAGATCGCTGACACAGCAAACCCCGAGAGAACCCCCAAAGACCACAGACTCTAGTAAGGTACGAAGGCACCCGGCCAGGTTTATTGTCAAACGAAGCACAGTAATAGTTTCCCGTAGACTCTACAAGACATACTACGAATTTGTGCCCCCTGGCAATGGACCGGCTCAGTCAGTGGCAGGACTTTCCACTGGCCCTAGGCCAGACAAAGATGTGCACTCCGGGACCTACTTTATACAGTTACAGGACAGATTACTCATCCCTACTGATGTATTGAAGTATAGCCCCTTGGCTCATTGGGGGCTGTCTCCTCCTTTGATCATGTTGTTTCAAACAGATCTATCCATCATGCTGTCCTTTTGACCCTGTCTTTAAGATGCACCTGCCTGTTCCTTGTTATGTCTGTGGAGTGTCCTGATGGCAAGAAGAGGAACTTGTGCCAAGATGACAACTTCTGTGAGTGGGGCCTGCCTCTGGCTCACAGCCCAGCTTTTGCTTAGCAATGCCTGGAAGTACTTTGGTTCAGGCTTCAGGCCTCAGACTGGGCCTCTGACACAAGAGGTTATGTTTCAGGGCCTCATCTTACTACACTCCTCACACGCCCATCATTGTGGTATCTCTCCCTCCCCTAAGCTATTTCAGATTCTCAGGTTGGTGTGTGCTTGTACATGAGAGGAACGCAGAGGGGGAAAGATCAGGCAAAGGGATGAGGGTAGTGTTGCGTTCTGAGTGCTGTGAGGTCGGTGGTCTTGTAGTTCTTGTGGCCGAGAGTTCCACTGTCTAGGCGCAGCGCCCCTGGAAGTGTTCACCCTGCACTCATGAGTCTCAAACCCTTTGTATCGGCGTCACTGTCCTGGGGGAAGGCAGCTGTCGTGGGAGGCCGCAGCAGCAGAAGGAAAGCTGGTCTCTCCAGTACCTGAGACCAGAGATGCACATAGCAGGACAGAGACATCCAGCTGGGCATCTGGGGTCTGACCAGAGGGAGCAAAACCTTTTGGGCCATTCCAACAGGCAGTCGGGGTTTGTCCGGCGCACCCCGTACAGCAGCCCAGCCACGGAGGAAGGACGTGGCACGTTTTTCAGCAGAGAGGCCTTCTCGGTCTGGGTGAGACCAGGAGAAACACCAGGCACAGGGTCTCGGGGAGAGAGAGCGCAGTGGGGGTGACTGGCGCTGTAAGAGCCGCCCTCCTGAATGTGACTCACAGAGAGCGCCCCCTGCGGACAGGCTGAAGGAGAGCGCCGATATTATTCTTAAAGGAGCAGTACACAGAAAACCCCCTTCTTGTGACAGCACAGAGGATCTAAGCTGGAGAATCAGAAAACTCGGCCCGGCTCTGCCTCTGACTTGCTGACCTCCGACTCGTCACTGCCCTCCCCTGGGAAACTGGGGTGGTGAGAGACTCACCCGTCTCATTGGGGCTAAACCCCGCCACGCTTGCAAAGGGGGTTGGGTCTGCACCTGCAGGAGGCCAGGGGATCGCTAAGACAGAAGCACTGCGTCCACTGAGCACCCCAACGGGGGAGCAGCTGTGAGGCAAGGACTCCAGCATTCACCGCCAGGGCCCCAGTTCAAATCCAGCACCAGGAGCCGGGTAGAACAGGGATTCTCCCTCTGGGTCTCCAACCCCGCAACTGGATGCTTGCGGTTGGCAGTGGGTGCAGCACCTGCTGGGGGCGCTAGAGGGCGCTTGGGGAAGGGGGCAGGAGAGGATGAGTGGGGTGGAGCTGTTGGCTCCAACAGGGAATCCAGCTGGACCCATCTAGGCTAGCTCCTCTCTGCCCCCACCATCCTCCTCTTTCCCCTGTCCTTTATCAACAACAAAACCCCGTGGCCTGACTAACGCAACCGACTCATTGCAGGTCTCCTTGCCGCTGAACTCCGCTTCCCCAGCCGCTTGGCTCCAAGCTCCCTGCTATCCCGCCCTAGGACTCCACCTGAATCAAGCTTCTCATCCCCCTGAGCATGGCTCCAGCCCATGATCACGTCCCCCTCCAGTGGCTGCAATAGCCTGCTACAGCTGCGCAGCTCAAGGAGTTGCTCCTGCAGCAGGGTCAGGACTGGAGCCGCAGAGAGCAGAACCCAAGTCCAAAGCTCAGGAAGTGTCTAGCTCCGGGGTTTTGCTTCCACTTGTTACAGCAGCAGGGCCAGCCATGCAGTCCAGACTCCTTATCTGTTTTACAGATGGGGAAACTGAGGCACAGAGGAGGGAAGTGACTTGCCCAAGGTCAGTCAGCAGAAGAGCAGCAGAGCCGGGATCAGAACCCAGATCTCCTGAATCTTAGCCTCCTGATGGTGCCACACATCCAATAATGATCCATTTGTGTCCCTGGCCCTGATTCAGGAGAGCACTGACGCACATGCTCAAATCCTATGGTATCCGGTGCTCTCCAGAATCCAGACCTAGACATTGTCATCCTCAAAACAGGGCTTAAATGGGACACCAGTGGGGCCTTTCCTTCAACTGCAGCCTTGCCCAGGGCCAGTCCCAGCCTTAACACCCACAGCCGCTTCTGTCTGTGTTGGTGTCTGGGGGCCTGCCACTTTCTTACCCCCATGTGGCCACCCCAGCCCCAGCACATGAGCCCGTGACCTTGGGCAAGTTCTCCCCTGCTCCTGAGGCTACGCCTCTTCCCCACTCTGCGTGGAGTCCTGAGCTAGCCCGATAGCCACCAAAGCTTGTGCCCCTTTGCTGGCTGCGTGTGAAATGAGTGTGCAGGGTCTCAGCCTGGTCCCTAGCCAGGCGGGTTCCCACGTCGCAGAAACCACCAGTACAAGGGGCGCGGCAAGGCCGGGAAGAACCGACTGATGGTGCTCATGCCCCCTGTGTGCTCTTGGGATGCTCAGGGCAGGGCCAGGCAGCGTGGGGGCACCATAAACCCAGCACCCCGGCGTGGCATGCGAGGGGTTTGCAGTGGGTATCATCCTCCCTCTGTTTAGATAAAAACAAACTCCTGGGCGTGCCTCCAGTCGTTCATCAGCCCTGGCTCGAAAGCCGGCCTGCGGGGAGCTCTGGCACGGCCTGGCAGACTAAGTGCTGCTTGTCACTCTGCGCACAATGAGCTGCTTCCCGCCTGCTTTGCCAGGTAATTAAGATGCACTAAGCTCCGAATAGCTGATCACCGCGGCCTGCCCCCTGCCGCCCCTTTCCCACGCCGAGCAGAAAGGGGGGCCAGTGGGGACACGGGAGGTGCCATTTTAACAGGAGAAGGAAACAGCAACACAGCTGAGCCGACCTGCTCCCGTCTCCATCAGCCGGGCTGGAGGGTCCCTGTGGAGCTGAGATCGGTCCCTTCGCTGGGAGTGGGGGTCGGTTGTCGCCCAGCAGCACTGTTAGCGCGCCGGTGCCCGTCGGAGAGCCAGTGGTCGTCATTATTAACTATTCTGATTTAATATCAATATCACAGGCCAGAGACCTGCCCCACAACAATTGCTAGAAAACATCCCATCTGGATATTAAATTGTCAGTGACGGAGAATCCACCGCGACCCTTGGCAAGAATGGCTCTCACTGTTAAAAATTTACACCTTCTTTCCTGTCTGAATTTGTCCAGCTTCAACTTCCAGCCATTGGATCGTGTCAGACCGTCCTCCGCTAGACTGAAGAGCCCGTTATCAAATATTTGTTCCCCGTGTAACTTCTTATAGACTGTAAGTCACCCCTTACCCTTCTCTTTGTGTGGCTAAAAACAGATGGAGCTCTTTGAGTCGATCGCTATCAGGCAGGTTTTCTAACCCTCTGATCGTTCTCCTGGCTCTTCTCGGAACCCTCTGCAATTTATCCACATCCTTCTTGAACGGCGGGTGCCAGAACTGGGCCCCGGATTCCAGCCGCGGTCGCACCAGTGCCAAATACAGAGGTCAAATATCCTCTCTGCTCCAACTGGCGAGTCCCCTGGTTAAGTGTCCCAGGATCACATCCGTTCTTTTGGCCACAGCGGCACCCTGAGAGCGGTTGTTTCAAAAGGCCATGACCAGATTGGGCCCTATTGTGCTGGGTGCTGCACAGACATGCAGTAAATGACAGGCCCTGCATCCACGCTCCCCAAAGGACCCTCTGGGAGTGCACTAGAACTCAGGGCAGACCCTATGACAGTGCGCCAGCACTCAGGACAGACCCTTGCCAGCAGCCCTGTAGTACCATGGCTACGCACACGAGACTGCCCGTGATAACACCCCAATGCACCCAAGTCCCTACCACCACACAGAGACACTCGCCGGGACCCTACAATCACCTGTTGGCCACCGTACAGTAACACATGATTTAGGCTGTACGATCCTCACGCAGGAGCCTTGTCTTTAAAACCCCACGCAGCCCCCTAGTGCTGCACACATTCTAACAGTTCCCCCACATGTAGGAGCAACCCTCCAGCCGCCGATCAGAACTCAGGAGCGTTTCTGCCTGGCCTCTCTGGTTCTTCAGCAGCGAAGCCTGGAAATGCTCCCCCGGATCCTACTGCAGCTGCTGCCCAGGGCGTGCTGGGTTATTGGGAAATCCCGTCACTCATGGAGATGGAGCCCAATCAAAAGCCAGATTCTGGTGCCCCCGAACTATGGAGCCACTGAGAGCCAGATCCAAGCGGGCAGTTCTGACCTTTCTCCAACCCTCAGCTCATTGGGGCCCATTTCCATCTTCAGCGCCCGGGCCTGTGATCTCCCATCACCCTCCC
This sequence comes from Terrapene triunguis, assembly GCF_002925995.2. Classification (NCBI taxonomy): domain Eukaryota; kingdom Metazoa; phylum Chordata; order Testudines; family Emydidae; genus Terrapene; species Terrapene triunguis. The sequence goes on along the minus strand of NW_020664984.1, from coordinate 3,233,399 downwards.
AGCACGCAGCCCATCGGCCGACAGACAACGACCCAGGCCAGTTCCTTCAGCTCTTGTCACATTTCACATGCTCCCTCGGGATACGCTGCTGTCGTCCAGTCAATTATGCGTTGTCACAGCAGCGCCACGGGGATGGTAAGATGTTTGCTCTCATTCTAGATCCATTAAACCTGGAGCTGCTCAAGGAAGACAGATGTGGTCCCAGCCCGCACCCAGGCGGCCGCGACGGGACTCAGAGCTCTGACTGCGTAACTGGAAGAGACGTTTCCCCCGCCGCTCGTAGCGTCTCACCAAGGCCTATGCGGCCAAGAGAGCGCTTCCCTTGCTCTCTACCCTAGTGCTGGCTCTGGCTCGCTCGCCCGGCCGTCTCCGCATGCTGCCAGCAACCTGGCTCCTGTCCTGCTCTCGCCGCCAGCCCAACTCCCAGACTGAGAGCCGGGGCAGGGCATTGGGGACATGTCAGAAGGCACACACACAATCCAAGGGGGTGGATGGACAGATGAGACAGATGGATATGGGCGTAAGACAGGCAGATAGACAGATGATGGCTTCACCAGCTGGACCGGGGTACTTGATCCATTTGTTGCTCCCTGCCCCTGGCCATTCTGATAAAAGCAGATACTAACAGTCATGCCCGTCTTTAGCCCTGGTAAGTGACAGGAGCTATTTTGTCCCTGGCAGGATTGCGTGACCAGGAGATGCTCGGGATCGCAGGATTTCTTTGCACGTAGGCAGTGAAGTGATGGGCCCGCTCGAAACACAATAGCTGGGTCCCCAGCTAGGCCTGGGGATGGATGGAGCTGAAGAATAATTCCGGTTTCTCCAGGCTGGGAACCTTCCCGGCAGCTCAGCTGGGATTTCCAGAGATCCGCTTGTCCTTTAAATTTAAATTTAAATTAATGGAGATATCCCATCTCCTAGAACTGGAAGGGACCTTGAAAGGTCATCGAGTCCAGCCCCCTGCCTTCACTAGCAGGACCAAGTACTGATTTTGCCCCACATCCTAAGTGGCCCCCTCAAGGATTGAACTCACAACCCTGGATTTAGCAGGCCAATGCTCAAACCACTGAGCTATCCCTCCCCCTTTGCGGTGCCCTGTCCATGCTCCGATGGAGGACGGGGGTTTGGGGTGGCTGGAGGGGAGACAGAGTCGTGTGCTGAAGTGGAATGCCATGTGCTGTAGGTCCCTCCCTCCTCCCATTGCCCCATGGAGCCTGTGTATGGAACAGGGACTGGCATGAGGCAGCAGCTGCTGCTCCATTTGTTCAGCCAGACGCCCCGGCCTGGAGCGGGCCAAACGCAACAGCTGCCGGGGCGGGTGAGCAGGTCGGGGAAGGGATGCCCTGGGTCTGGGCTTTGCTCGCAGTCCTCCCGGGAAGGTGAAGAAGGGGAACGGTGACTTTTCCTTCATCTCAGCACCTTGCCAGCTCCTCAGTTCATCACCTGACGGGTGCCGTCACAGAGCCATCGACCTGTAGGGCTGGAAAGGACCTCGGGAGATCATCACGTCCAGCCCCTGCACTGACGCAGGACCAAGTAAACCTAGACCGTCCCTGACAGGGGTTCGTCCAACCTGTTCCTAAAAACCTCCAAGGGTGTGGATTCCACAACCTCCCTTGGACGCCTGTTCCAGAGCTGACCTCCTCTTAGAGTTGGAAAGCTTTTCCTGATATGTAGCCTACATCCCTCCTCTTCGCTGCCGGGGCAGCCGCACTAACGGCACGGCAGTCTTCTTGCTCTTGGTTCTGGTGCCTGGAGCCTCAGTGTCCTCCCCAACCCTGCAAGCATCAGGGGCAACTGCAGGGGAAGTCCTGCTCAGCCCCCCGCAGCCCTGGGAAGGAGCATGCTCCGTCGCTCCGTGGGGCTGGACCATGCACAGACCGGTCTCAAGTAGGAGCATGCTCAGTGCACATGGAATCTTCAGAGAATTTAGCTGCCAAACTCAAACACGTGTCTACTGAGCATGTGCAGAATGAGATTTTTTCCCCAAGGCTTGTAACTTGGCCAAATTGGAGTGTTTTCTCATGGGAACAGCAAAAGGCACCTCCCTGACTCCAGGGTGACCCCCCCTTGTGAAATTTCAAGTCCCTTCTTCAATGCATGAGGGTGCTAGAGCATCTTAAAGAAACGGCAGTAAGATTTTTTTTTTTAACATGGGCAAAACAACGGATGTTCCCCTAATGTCATTTTAAGAAATGGCTGAACTGTTTTTGCCGAAACTTCCCAAAATAGTCAGCCTGAGATAGACACCTGGCTTGGAAAATGTCTGCCCAAATAGGTAGCGTTTGCAACATTATAAGCAATTGAAAACAGGGTCTTATAATAGGAAGTGTCAGGCCCCAGCTCCCCTTTAATTACAAATGTGCCCAGAGGCCCTCGTCAGGATCGGGGCCCTTTTGTGCTAGGTGCTGCAGGACAATCTAGGAAAACATGGACGCTGCCCCAGAGAGCTCACAATCTACGAAGGCAAGAGACAGGTGGTTGCTGAAGGGAGGAGGGTGTGAGCAAATGTGTTTGCAGACAGGTTCATCCGTGATTACTAAATGACTATGAACAGACAAAGCCAGTGTCAGCGACCAGCCCCCGCTGCCCCTCAACCCGGGCATCAGCAATCAGCTGATTGTGCGATTGCCCAGCCCCACCTCCCCTCTTACTGCCCCCTCACCCAGCCCCCCACTTCCCCTCTGCCTATTGTCAGCCCTGTCTCCCCTCCCATTCCCCCCTCGCTTGGCCCCACTTCCCCTTCAGTTCACCCCAGTCTCCATCTCCTGTCCCCCCACCCTGCTTCCCTTCCCCTCCTATTCACCCTGTTTGAGCCACTCCTTTTAAGGCACAGTACAGTCCTACAGTTTGCAGTGTGCAAAGGGAGAGCTCCAGACAGAGGGGCAGAGCTCTGCAGTGGCCCTAGTAGTGAGGCCCCCCCACTCCAGGGACAGGCATTGACTCCTGGCCGTGCTGCTGACTCCATCAGCTGGCGCGTCTGCGTTTCTGGGGCATACGGCGCTATGAGGTCACATATCACCCGCCAGCTGCTGCTGGAGTCACCGCCGAGAGCCCCCACTGCGGGAATCCGCCCCCCCCCCCCCCAGTACGTCTCCTAATGGCAGGCAAACAGCAAAGCCCCCGAGGGAGCCGGCGCCCCCGCTCCACGGTTAGCGAGGCAGCAGCGAGATAACCGCGAGGCGCACCCTGCACGCCGAGAACGGGGCTTGGGGGAGGATGTCAAACGCTGCTGGGGCCTGTCGCTCCATTCAATATTTGTAGGGCAGGTTTCTGCAGCGGCTGGGCCGGAATCTCAGAAACACGTGGGAGAACTGAACAGCCTCAGAGCCAGGAGCACGTAGGCGGCTGGGTGGGGCTGGCTCGCCCCCTCGATCTGTCACCTATCCCCAAATCCACCGCTCCAGCCCGGGCCCTATCCTGCCGCTGCAGAACCTTCAGCGTGGAGAGGCTGACGCTAGGCTCCTAGGTGACCCTTATTAAGGCACCTCAGTGAAAGCTGGGCTCATTCTGCAGAGGTGCGCAGCCCCCACAAACCCCAGGGAAGTCAATGGGAGCTGCAGGGGCTCAGCACCTTTGAACAGGGGAACGGAGAAGCGGAACATCGGGCAGGCAAGTTCGGAAATGCTGGCCCAGCAGCCCGGCCCGGCCTTTCTCTTGCACCGTTACAGACGCCCCGGGGCTGCCTTTCTCATTCGTGCTACACCCCAAAAGCAAACAATGCCGAGGGCACCGCAGGATCGGGCCCCCATTTCAGCGGCGCTGAGCCGGCAAAGTGCTTTCCCCAGCGCTCGCTTGAGTGGCGAAACACACAGCCGAGGCCTCAGATCTAATTAAGTCGGAAGTGCTCCCAGACGCTGGGGCAGGCTGAGGAGCTGCCGGGCCCGCTTACCCGCTGCGGTTAGCTCTGCTGGGGGAGGGACGGGGAAGGCTTGGATTCTACTCTGGTTCTTATCCCACGCCCATCCCCGTGGTATCTGAGCGCCTCAAGCCCTGCTGTTTGCAGGGAGTTGGAGGCTCAGCCTGCCCCCAACTCACACGACTGGCACAGGAGACTCAGTTAACGCCAGCCGGCCGCCCATCACTTGCTTTCAGGCTGAAATCACGGCTGGGCCCACGAGGCAGCGTTCCCGTCTGCCTGAGCCCAGGCTCGGATCTGGGTTCGAATGGCGCTGAGATCGGATCTGGTGGGATTCCAGCCACCTCGGGCTGAAAATGTGGCTGCTCTCATGAGACCGCAGCGGCATCTGAAAAACAGATGCCCTGCCCCCGGGTTTGGATCCATGCTGGAACCCACGGCCTGCCCAGGATCTAGCCCCTCCAACAGCGCAGCGCGCACTGAACGTGGAGCCCGTGTGCTCACACCCAGAGACGGTCGCAGGCTTTCGGTCCCGCTCCAATCTACGAAGCCCTCAGAATAGAACCAGCCTCCCTGAGAGACCCCCTGGAGCGGCAGCAGAGCCAACGGGAGCCAAGATGTTGGGGTCCTTGGAGAGGGCGTACCCCCAATGCACTGAACCCCCCTTCACAACCCCAGGCTGATCCTGGGCACCCTCACGCCTAAAGGGACAGGAACAAACCGCACGTGGGTGAGGAGGCAGGTACCCGGCTCTGCGTTAGGGGGCTTTTCGAGTGGGGGCTGCTGGGGGCCAGCTTTCCTCCCCACCTTTGGCGACAGCAACATCGGCGCTGGTTCCTCGTCTCCCTCCCATGCCCGGTCCCATCTGCCCAGCCGGAGTGGAGAGGTTCCCTCCCCCATTCAGAGCCCTGCCCTATGTGGAGTCAACCTCTCACACAGGCCCTCCCCCACCACCCCAAAAAGCCCCACCCAAGGGAGGCCCTGTGAGATGGGGGGGTTCGCCGGTTAGCCGCATCGGCCTGCCCTTTCTCTCAGGTCCCCACGTCCCAAAGGAAACACAGCAAAGCCCTGGGCGCCCCCCCCTGCTCTGGCCCACCAGCTTCCAGCTTCCCTGTGAGTGGTGAATTTTGGTCTAGATGGGGATTGTTCCCTGGGGCCACCCTGCCTGCTCCCTGCCATAGCCAGTTGAGGGCACACGGCCCACCTAGGCTGACCGCTTCTCTGGCCAGTCACAGAGGTTAAGGCCAGAAGGGACGACCAGACCATCCCGTCTGCCCTGCTGTACAGCCCAGGCCACCGACCCCACCCAGCACCTGCGCCCTGACCCAGCAACCGGAATTAGACCGAACTATTACAGCCCGCAGGGGACTGGACTAGTATGTGCCCCAGAGACAGAATCAGAGGGACTGAGCGGCACCAGTGCCCGTGGCCCCCACAGCGATGAGACAGGCCCAGATAATCCTGGGAAGCGACCTGCACCCACACGCTGCAGAGGAAGGTGAACCCCACCCCAACGTTACTGCTCCTCTGACCTGGGGGGAAATTCCTTCCAGACCCCACACGCGGCGATCAGTCAGACCCGGAGCACATGAGCACCAGCCAGCCAGCCGAGCAGCTGAGAGAGAGCACATGCTCAGTGCCACCGTGGGGCCCTGCTCCCACCCAGTGTCTCATCTCCTGCCACAGTCACCCCAATGCTTCAGAGGCAGGAGACGACCCTCACGCACCCAGACCCCTTCCCGATGCCCGCAGGCTGGCTGACAGCCTGAAGCAGGAGCTTTAGGACTTCCTGATGCTCCAGAGGAAGGCGCGGACTCCCTGAAGAGTTATCCGGGTGTGCATGCTGAACTTTCCTTCTCCTGTTTGCATTTGTGCCTTCCCACGGTGCCTCAGTCAGCACCCAACGCCTCAGGGCAGCCGGCCGTGGCAAACACCTGCTCTGGGGACGTTGCATCCCAGCGGATTCCTTCTGCATGACGAGAGACCCAACCTCAACCAGCCCTGGGCTCTGCAGCCCTGGCTCCCATCTTCTCAGCTCCCTGCTCTCTCTAGAAAGGCCTGAACCAAAATGCCTCAATCCAGACTTTGGACATGTTCAGATTTAATTCCAAAAACTGTCACATGAGCCCATCGTGGGCCTTGATCCCAATTCCCTGGCTGACATGCTGGGAGCTGGCAGCGGCACCATCCCAGAACGCACCTAACAAAAAGATCCTGGGATGAGGGTTAGCTTTGAAGAACCACAACCACATCTGTTGATTGACCCAAGGCCTGACGCCTTCTCACTCCAGGTGTGTTCTGGGGTCTCGTCCCCAGTCTATTCTGAAACGCTCCCCTTAACTGCTAGGTAGCCGGGCTATCACCTCTGGTCTCCAAGGAGCCCGGAGTGCTTTGCAAGCCATTCCTTAGACGGGAACCATATCAGCAGCCACTGACATGCAGCCCCCTCCGGGGCGGAAGGCAGCAGCGCTTTAACAGTGCCCAGATTCAGAGACAGAACAATGCCCAGCATTTCCCAGATCAGGATCTCAAAGCACGTTCGAAAGGTGAATAAACAGGAAACATGCAGGCAAGTGAGGCCAGGAGGGAAGTGAACTGACTTGCTCGGGGTTATGTAGCAACTCAAAAGTGGGGCTGGGCTCAGAGCAAAGTCACCTCCCTCCTAATTCCATGCTCATAGCACTGGGCCCCTCTACACAACACGTAGGAGGTCAGCACAGGGCGAGGAGAAGAATATTGTATGCGACGGACACGACAGCTGGGATGTAAGGTGGGAGGATGCAGTTAATACAACAGAAACAGGCAGCACCCCTCTGCCTGGGAAAACGCCATGGGATCTGTAATAACATAATGACTTCGGCTCTGCCTTATTACCGGTAGCACCTCAAGGCCCCTCTGTGCTAGGCGCTGCACAGACAGCCTCCCTTCCCTGCCGTCTTAAAGAGGCAAGACACCCAAAGGAAAGGAGGGGAAGTCGCTTGCCGAGGTGATACAGCAGGTAGGTGGCAGAACCAGGGCTAGCACCCAGCTCACCTGACTTCCCAGGCCAAACCCCTACCCACTAGACCACACTGCCTCTTGTTCTCACCCGGGCACTTCTAGCCGCACCATTCCCCCGGCCACACCACTCTAGAGCACTGAGGTCAGCAGCACTGACTCTGAGAGAACAGCGCCCCCTAATGAGTCACAACCGCATTGCCTGTAGGACCTTGTTGCTTTTTTCCCCAAACCCCGACCCTCCCCCCGAACCCTTCTTAGCTTGGAAGCCCTGACAAGCCCGCAGCCCGTGCTGGTGCTACAGTAGTAGTGCATGCGATTTTCAATGCACTGTACAAACAGCTAATTCACTGACCCTCGTGCCCTGCGAGCTGGGTAAATATTATGATCCCTATTTTAAAATGGGGAAACTGAGGCTCCATTCATGGAAGTCACTTGCCTAAGCCAGTGACATTACAGGGACTAGAATCCAGGTGGCCTGGCTCTGCGCTCGATCCACTAGACCACCTGTAGCACCCCAAGCTTTTTCTTAACCCTTTAAGCCTCCGAGCCTAGCCTGAAGCGGGAGCTTTCCCTGTGATTACCAAGGAGGTTTGGTAATTCTTCTCATCTCAAAGCGCTGAGTGAGGCCACATAAACAAAGTGCAGGCTGGGGGAATTAGGAGATAAGGTGCATCCATCCTTCAGTGGTGTGGAGCACGTCAACAGGGTAGTAAGAAGTTACAGAGTGAGAGGACATGTAAGCCTCACCCCTCCCAGTGGTGCATCAGAAATGCAGCCACTTCTGGGGCGGAACACGGCAACTGTCAACAGCACAACATAAGAGTCTAGGGCAGGAGCTTGGTAACATCTTGGCAGGCACGCAGAGGGCTCTGCAGGGCATTGCCAGCCCCAGCAGTCACCAGGCCGGGTTTGGGATGACTGGGGGATCCCAGCCCCCTCGCTCTCAATGACCAGGGAGCACCCGGAAAGGAATCCGATTGGGGTTCACAGCCACAGAGCTGGGATAAGGGCCCCAGCTTTCCTGGGGCTGTGGCACCCTCTCGGATGATCCCGTATACCCCTGCGAGGGGTAGCAGGAGGCAGAGTTGGAAGCAACACGGATTTATTACGAAGCCCAAAGGAAACCTCAGCCCTGCAGCCTCATCACCAGCATTCCCTCCGCAAGCAGCATCCCAACCTGGCAAAGCGCTGATTTACTGATCTCCGGCGTCCTCTGGTGGCAGCACTGACGAACTGCTTGGGATTCCCAGGGAAAGGGGAAATAAACAGAAGGGGGTCCCATCCAACACAGTCCTGCTGGGGGGGCTTGAGGGCTGGGAAGGCAATGTGCCCCTTTGTGGGCACAGTCACCCTATTGATCCTGGAGGAACAAGGGTCATCCATTCCCAAGCCTCTGCATGAAGGTCATGTCCAGACCCTGCCGGGGTGGGTGTATTACACACTTTGGATAGGTGGGTGGATGGATACTATCTCTTCTCTCACCAGGATCTCTCTTTGCCCACCTCCTGGTCTTCCCGTATCCCCATTGCTCTCCCGTCCCGACTTTCCCTGCCTCCCAGCCGTCCCCACATTCCTCTGCCACAGTCCTCTTCTTTCCCAGGTTATCTCCCTCCCTGTGGGCCTCTGGCCTTCTCCCCCACTGCTTGTCCAACCCTTACCTGTCTTTCCTGCCCCCCTCCCAACACACCTGACTCTCACTGTCCCGCTTCCACCCACAGGCCTTGAGTGCCATCAGCACATCCCGCTGGGCGGGAATGACAGAGGAATATTGAGGCGTCTGAGAGAGCCAGGAGGAGTAACAGCTTACAAGGGCTCAAGAGGAAGGTCGGTCTTAGGGTCAAGGCATTGGACGGAGACTTAGGAGACTGGGGTTATATTCCTGGCTCTGTCACGGGTGTTCTGGGTGATCGTGGGCAAGTCCCTGTTCTGTGCCTCAGTTTCCCCATCTGTAAAATGGGGACAACGCCACTGATTGCTTTGAGATCTACTGACGAAAAGCACTATGAAGAGCCGGGTGCTATCATTTGGGGGAAGGATCAATGTCGGCCTCTCCGTTCATACAGCGCCCAGCACATCAGGGCTGTTGCCAACACATTAATATGAAATAATAAATGAGGATACCGCCTTATATCCATGCCTATTTGGGGGCTACATCAAATCAGGAACCAGCCAACCAACTGACTTCAGCCTCATTCCCACCATCCTGGGTTCGGTGCATAATGCCAGCAGCCTGCTCGTGGACTCCTGACCTACCCTCATCCATGAGCACGGAGGGATAAACGTTCCTGGAGACGTGAGGCTGAGCTAACCAGCAGACCATCTCGGCTTGGCTTTGGGACACACGCTGCTCCTGCGTTCTATTCCTTGCTCTGTGCCACCTCACCGCCCTGTGCCTCGGTTTCCCCATCTGTAAAAAGGGGCTTCATCTCTCTTTCCTATTTCATACAGTTGTGGGAAGGGTTAATTCATAGATTCCCAAGGGCTGAAGGGACTATGGCCACAATCTAATCTGACCTCCTGCATATTGCAGGCCAGAGAACTTCCCCACAATAATCTTTGTTTGAACTAGTGCAGATCTTTTAGAAAAACACCCCATCTTGATTAAAATGAATGTTTGTACAATGCCAGGAGATCCCTGGATGAGAGGTGCTAGGAAAGTGCTATTAATAAATAATCATAACACTACCCAGTTCTCACAGATTGGCTTGGCAGAATCTGAGTTTTTTAAATTTAATTTCAACCGAGAAAATCAATGCTTATTTTAAAGCTTTTTTTTTCTCAATTTTTATTCATTTCTATTTTCACAGTTGTGCAAAATTAGAAGGGGAAGCTGCGATCACATGGTGTAGCAAAGATCCCCTCCACCCTGCTCCAGCAGCAGCCTCCTCCCAGTGCTTCCCCATTCCTAAAATTAACGTGGTAAAGCACGGGTGGAGGGGATGGAGGCAGCTGCCCCCCCACACACTTAAATAGCACCCCTGCTCCAATTCCACCAATGCCAGCATTACAACACGTTTTATACACCTCAAGGTGGGACTCAAAGCTCTCAAAAGCACCATGTCGTAGAATCATAGAATATCAGGGTTGGAAGGGACCTCAGGAGGTATCTAGTCCAACCCCCTGCTCAAAGCAGGACCAATCCCCAACTAAATCATCCCAGCCAGGGCTGCGTCAAGCCAGGCCTTAAAAACCTCTAAGGATGGAGATTCCACCACCTCCCTAGGTAACCCATTCCAGTGCTTCACCACCCTCCTAGTGAAATAGTGTTTCCTAGTATCCAACCTAGACCTCCCCTCCCCATTTGTCTTACTTTGCCGAGGTGTCACTTTCGATCAGTATGGATGGAAATAATTTTGCCTTGGTTTGTGCGTGTGTACGCTGAAATCGACGTTTACCGACATTTACCGATAAAAAGCGAATCCTGCCACGCCTAGTTATCTCGCACTTCCCACCAATAGATCTCAACGCGCTTTACAAGGGAGGCCAGTATCCTTATCCTCATTTCACAGATGGGGAAACTGAGTCACAGAGCGGGGAAGCGACTAAACCGAGATCACATTCAAAGGCTTGCTCCTATACAGCCGATGAGCCGGAGTCTGCGCTCTGCAGAAACAGATCCCACATTCTCAGC
>NW_020664984.1:3198659-3212909 GCF_002925995.2 Terrapene triunguis | reverse complement strand
CTCTATGATTTCATGATCACTTTCACCCAAGCTGCCTTCTACTTTCAGATGCATGAAGGAAGAGCCAGTGTAGACAGGACGGGTGTCTTGCGTCCACCATGTCGTCTAGGCATAAGCAGAACTGCCTTCAAACTCGGTGGCTGAAGTACCTGAGCGCTAGTTCTGCTCCGCCATCCATGGGGAATCATGGCTCTGAATTTCAGGAGTCCGGGTGGGGCCTTTCCTAGAACTCGGACTCTGGAGCGGCTGCTCACCCAGCCTTGCCGGAGGGGGGTGGCATGAGCCCATAGTGCACTGAACTGACATGTGTGTGCCCTTGATTCCTTAGAGGGGGGACCCACTCCAAGGTGGTGCTGATATCCGAAGATGGCAAGATCCTGGCAGAGACCGACGGGCCCTGCACGAACCATTGGGTAAGGATCACGCAGGATGTGGCAGGTGCAGCTGGGGCTAGTGGGATCTGGGATGTTGTTACTGGGCGGGGGGAAGGGGAGGATGTGCTGGGGGTGATTGGTGATAGCCAGGGGGATTAATTTGCATGCCATTACCCAGGGTGCACTTCTTGTGGTCACTTTGTTACCTCTAATTTCCAAGCTCTGGGAAGAAGCCAGTTGGCCCCCACTAGGCCAGCAGAGAGCCCGTGCGTTTAACCCCTGCTGCGCTGGTTGAGTTACAGCCGGATGGGGAGCGCAGACTCATAGAACCAGTTAGGCGGACTAACATCGCGCCCTTGGTCCTCGGCCTGACGCCCCACTGAGGGGGGGGGGGGCTAAAACCCAAGCCCCCGGGCTGCTTGGAGGTGTCCGAAGTCCAGATCTCCGTTCTGATGCTGGGGTCCCCGTCTTCAGAATGGGCCCAACCCCAAGACATCAACCCGTTGAGATGTTTGAGCTCTGGATTCAGACTCAGCGGCTGCCCTTGGACCGGGGCTACGCTACAGACTCTGCCGGCACAGGGGTGTGGACAGGCGGGACCCCGACTGACAGAGCTGGGCTGGCAAAAGCCCCCAGTGTAGATGGAGCTACGCCAGCACACCCGTGCTTTTGCCAGTATAACGGGGGGACGTTGGGGTCGGCCTGGAATAAGCGATCCCAGCGCAAGCACAGTTTGGCTGGTATAAGCTGCATCCACACTAGGCTCCTAGTGTGGCCTGCTATGGTGATGGGTGTGGAACCCCCCCCCCCCCCCCGAGATCGCTGAGCCAAGCACTTCTGGGCAGGAAAGGGGGGATGCCTGGCTCTAGTCTGCATGTTAGTCCCAGTCCTGGGGGTGGGGTTCGCACGGGAGCAGCTTGTCCCCAGCACGCGGAAGGGTTTAATGAGAAACGTTTGTTGTCCTCCCCCCTCCCCGGCTAGCTGGTCGGCTCGGACAAATGCCTGGAAAGGATCAACGAGATGGTCAGCGAGGCCAAAGGGAAGGCAGGTGCCAACCCGCAGGTTCCCCTCCGCTCGCTGGTGAGTTACCCGTGCGTCGGCGCCACCCCTGCCGGCTCTGCGCCGTGGGCTGCTCAGGGGCGCAGTCAGATCAGAGGGGAGGGAAGGCGGGGCAGGGGAGGGAGGCTGGTCCTATGGCTAAAGCACAGGCAGGAGATTGGTGCCCTGTCTCAGACTGAGTCCTTGGGGTGTCCTTTTCCCTCTGGAGGGTGTCAGCCGCTCCCCAGTGCTGCCGGGTAAGAGAGCAGGGGAGAACCGAAGCGAATGGCGGGCGGGTCTGAGGAACGAGATGCAGAACAACGTGGGAAACGCTGTATGCTCAACACGAGGCCCGGCAGGCTAGGAGCTGCAGGAGCCACAGCTTGGGCTGGGCTGGGGCGGAGGGGGCCCGGGCTGCCCAGTGCTGGGGCGGGAGGGGCACACAGCTCTGGTTTGTCGGACTCACGCGGCGTGTCTGGGCGCAGGGGCTGTCTCTGAGCGGGGGGGAGCAGAAAGAAGCCCTCAAGAAGCTCATCGAGCAACTGCAGACCCGCTTCCCGCAGCTGAGCGAGAACTACTACATCACCACGGACGCCATCGGGGCGATGGCCACAGCTACCGACCACGGCAAGGACCACGCTCGCCCGGCTGGGGGCGCGGCTGGGGGAAGGAGGGTGCTGAGTGCTGGGTCCTGCTGGGGTTGGTGACTGGGGGAAGCCACGGGGAAACGGACACTATTATCTGCCTCCCATTTGGAGCCGCTTTGTTTCCGAGGCTTGGGTGGTGGCGTGGGAAGCTGCCCTGGGGGGGGTCTGAGCCCCGGCCTTCTGCCCCAAGGGGCTCCGACGGGGATTCTAGGGGGGGACGCTAGAGGAGTGAGGCGCCGCTGATGTGCGAGGGGGAGTGTGGCCCTGTAAACTGGGTGGTCTGCCCCGCTAAGGGCCTGGGGCCAGCCAACCTGTCCTGGGGCAGAGCCCTCTGAAGCCGTAGCTTGCCAGCGTCAGGTCACGCTGCCTGATGAGCGCCTGATTCCTACAAAGACTGAAGAGCCCCCAGGGGCAGGGCCACAGGAACGGTTGGCAGTACCACCACTAGGGGGAGCCCTCGTGGTCTCGCCAGTACTTGTGGGAGCACGGGGTAGAACCAGTCCGGCCGCAAGGGAAGCCCAGCGATCAGGCCCGCGTGCTCCTTGCTGGAGTCGCTTGCTGTGTGCGGAATAGCGTCGAAAGAGGGAACGACTGGCTCACGTGGCCCTGGCCAGGCTCCAGGGGTGGGGGACACCTCCCTGCACGCTGACTAGGGAAACCTCGGGAGCAGGGGTTCGTGGGACGGCTGGGAGAGGTGGGGCTGTGGGGAGAGTGACCCAGCTAGGATTACTGGGCTCGGCTGTGGCTGGGCCAGCCTCATGGGTGGGCAGCTGCCCAGGGTGCCGTGGTCAAGAGGCAAGGAGCAGAGCAGGCCAGGGATGCGAGCCTGCAGAAGGGAGCTTGGGGCAATGAAGGGGAGAGAGAGGCAGCAGGAGTGATCGGGGGGGTGGGGAGCCCGGAGAGGCAGCGGGGAGGTGGGGAGAGCTCGGGGCGGGGGGCAAAATACAAGTTCGCCCAGCATGCCATTTTTCCTTAAGGCCGGCCCCGATCACCTGTTGGCCCTTCCCTCTCACCTGTAGGTGGCGTGGTGCTGATCTCGGGAACCGGTTCCAACTGCAAACTCATCAACCCCGACGGGTCGGAGGTTAGCTGTGGAGGGTGGGGTCACATGATAGGAGACGAGGGATCAGGTAAGACCCGGGGCGCGTCTCCTGGCCGAGGAGTTCTGGGGATGATGGGGCTGGGCGGAGGGGGGCCTGGGCCAGCGGCTAGCTGTGTCTGATTGTTCCTGAGCCTGCGGCTGTCTCTCACCCCACCCTCCTCACCGAGTCCTCAGCCAACGGGCCTCTCGAGGGCTAATCGCCTGCCAGGGCCCTGGGGAGGCTGTTCCTTGCCCAGCGGGGTGGGTAGCTGACGCAGAGAGGCTGGAAGTCTCTCAGCGAGTGGCTAGCAGGGCCAGGAGTCCCTGGCTCTCAGATGAGAGGTGGCCTGGAGCAATGTATTGGCCTGCAGCGTTATCCTTTGGGGGAGCAGTGGCAGATCAGGAATTGAAGGGTAAAAGCTCTTATGGGAACATCGCGGTTATAATATATAACGCAGGAAAGCCAGAGTTACAGTTACAAGGCACTCGGATGTAGGGAAACTAGCAGGTATGGGATCTGAACCACCTTCATTCTGCCCCCCATGGAGATGCCCAGAGAGAACCAGAAACTCAGGCTCCCTTTCCCACCCGTAACGGTTTCCTCTTGTCGGTGATCTCACAAACGACTGTGTTCGCCGCGTAGCCGTTCCATGGTTGTGCTGGCCCCAGCCTCCTTTGTGCGCCATGGAAACAAACCCAATCAGACAAACGGCCCGCGGATGGCCGCGCTGGATTCTGTGGGGTTCTGTCGCCGGCAGTTCTTTGCATCTTGCAGAATCGAGCCCTGTAATTTCACGTGATCTAAGTCGTGAGACATGGAGCTAGCGTCTCTGCCGTGGAGACCTAAAACCGGTTCTAGACCGTGGGGCATGTTTTCAATTCTCCGCCTGCAAAGCTGTCCGAGTGGGCTGCTGTGGGTTTCCTAAAGCTCTTGATCTGAAAATAACACTTCTTAGGGCTTGTCTGCATGGGGAATCTATTCTGGAATAAGGTAGGTGTGAATTTAAAGGGCTGCCACTATCCTGGTCAGTTTCCCCATGTAGATAAGCCCTTAGAGTAGCTCTGAAAGGAGCGAAGATGGGAGGCTGGTGGTGTGAAGGGGGCAGAGTTAAGGTTACCTGGGTACTTTCCCTACTTTCTGAGGTTTGGGTTTCTTGTCAATGTTGCCTGTTAATGCTCAATTTCCTGGCTCTGTACTGGTGGCTTCTGGGTACCTCCAGCCTCCTCGCAAGGGTATTTCCTCTCCACCGTAACCAAGTCCATTATTGGCAGTGCTGGATCCAGGTCCGGCAGCCGTTCAGCTCTGGGTCGGTGAAGCCAGGCCTAACCGCCTGCCTCTTGCGGCCTCTGTTCTGCAGCTTTCTGGATCGCGCACCAGGCCGTGAAGATTGTGTTCGACTGCCTGGACAACCTGGAAGTGCCGCCCCACGACATCGGCTACGTCAAGCAGGCCATGTTCGATTACTTCCAGGTACCTGGCCGAGAGGGCGCGGCTCGAGATGGGGCCAGGCTGGGTCTGGCGTCTCAGAGGGGCGGAGAGCCTGACACTTCCGTGGGTGTTCGGCACCTCTTGTGATCAGGGCCCTGGGTAATAGCTGTTGGTCTCCTGCTTCCCCACAGCCTTCTGAAGGGCGCTGCTGTGAGGCATGCAGCATGGTATGCGCTGGCTTCTCTCCTGGGCATGCTCGCCCATGGGAACGCACACAGCCTGGTCCCCTGGAGTGACCAAACCTGGGTTAAAGCACGCAGGGGCCCTGTGCCCCCCCACCTTCCATAACTAGACAGCAAAGCACCCCTACCCCATACATCCCCCACCCCCACAGAGAGCCCCGTATGCCCCTCTCCATCTCACCCCACACACAGACCCCCGAATGCCCCCTCTCCATCAGCCCCCACTTGTCCTGACAGTCCCCCATATCCCCTGCCCCCCCACTCACCCCAACATCTCCCACCGCCCCCCACTCACTCCCAACATCCTCCACCCAAACGCTCCCCACTCATCCCATAGCCCCTAACAACTTGTCCCAGCCCCTCACCCACTACCCTGGGACCTTCCTTGCCACTCTCTGGTGCCTCACACCCCACCGGCTTAGCACTTCATTCCCATCCGGGGTTAGCGTGGCTCCTCCCGATCCTGGCCACGCAGCCCCGCGCCACTCGGGTTTGGTACGGCCGTCCCTCCATGCGGGGAGGCGGAGGAGTGGCTCCAGACTGCGCTCCGGCTATAGGCACACGCATCTCCCCTGCGTATCTTGTGTCCCCACAGATCTCTGACAGGATGGGCCTCCTGACACATCTCTACCGGACGTTCGAGAAATCCAAGTTCGCGGGATTCTGCCAAAAACTAGCAGAGGGTATTGGAGGGACTTTGTCTGGGGTGGTTTTGGTTAATCCTCCATTCTGGGTGTCTGGGCACGTGGTAGGGCAGAGACAGCCTGACGGGAGACCTGGGCGGGACCTTGTTCAAAAGGCTGGACTAGCTCGGGAGTGGGTTGGTGCTGCTGGCTCCCAGCACAAAGAGGAGGCAGCGTGTGGGAGCGGAGGACCCAAACCGTGGGCAGCATCTGCAGAGCATTCACCCCCAGGAAGGAGGAGCATTGCCTGGGGGGCAGAAGGGGTGACACTGAGAGAGGGGGAAACTCAGACTGAACATCAGAAGAATCAGACTCGGAGCCTGCCCAAGGGAAGTATTGGGGGGGCCCCATTGCGTGGGACTCAACTCCCAATGGGGGGGCCGTCCCGCACCGGCTGGGAGATGGGTCTGGCTGGGCTAACACAGTCTCTGCATCCCGCGGGGCCGTGATACGACTCTAGCTCCGCGCTTGGCAGTCGTGGGAGCCGACTGCGTCTCCATGAGCAGGGCTCCCGGAGGGGTGTTCAGTGCAGGTGTGATGCTGTGCCCCGCCCCTTCTCGTCAATCTCCGGGGAGTTATCTTCCCCCCAGGTTATACAATGAGCTTCACCCACTCCCCTGGACGTGCAGAGGCGGGCAGCTCCTTTCCGTGCGTGGGGCCAGGGGGCTGGCCCTTTCCTGCCATGGCTCCACTAACCCTTGCTAATTCCTGATTGGGGTTTTTTTTGCACGCCCCTGGTAGGATGAGCTCTGGGTACTTTGTTAAACCAGACAGAACTGGTTAGCCGCAGCCCGTCCCTCCAAAAGCAAAACGTCACCCCCCTGTCCCCGAGAGATGGCCCTGCAGTCACACCCCGGACTGCCAGAGTTTTGACTCTGACAAGGGAGAAGAGCCAGGGACTCCATGAAGTCATTCTATGGAGGTTTTTAAGGCCTGGCTTGTCGCAGCCCTGGCTGGGATGACTTAGTTAGGGTTGGTCCTGCTTTGAGCAGGGGGTTGGACTAGATGACCTCCTGAGGTCCCTTCCAACCCTGATAGTCTATGATTCTAAGTCACTAGGGTCTTGGCCACTGCTCTTACGAGGTGGGCGCTCAGATACTCGGGGGGTGGGGGGTGGGATGGAACCCTGAGACAGTGCAATATAGATCGAATTCAATATGGAAAGGGGGGTGGCTAGTTTGGATCTGCAAGCGGGAGCCCCACTTCGCCCCGCTCTTCTTTTCGAGATGCAAGAGCCTCTTCCCTGTTACGACTCCAGGTTGTTAGTGTGCAGTGCACACTCCTGGCTGGTTAAAGGGACTCATTAAACTCTTGGGATGTTACCAGGCTGCCCGAGCCCATGTGCTGGGTACAGCAAAGGGCATCTGAACAGAAAAGCTGATGGGGAAACTGACGTGTGCCTGTTCAGCTCCATGGTGCAGATACCTAGTGTCATTTTCATGGCTTCTTCCATGCTGCTGATTGCGTGGGGGGAGCGAGGGCACAGCACCTGGGAGACCGGTTCTACGCCTAGTTGGCCACATGCTCTCTCATTTGAGTAAGCGGCTTTCTGGGTCTCCGGTTGCCCCTGATTAGTGATAATGTCCCCACCTTGCTGTGGGGTTTGAGATCATCAGATGGAAGGTGCTAAAGCAAATGCAGAATATCTGCCTTTGGAGGACCCTGCTTCCACCTCAATAAGAAATTGGTGAGGGGGCTAGAATTCTTCTGATTCCAAGCTCTTCGCTTCTAGCACGCGATCCAGCCCCGGAATCCTGCTGTGATCCGGCTCCCTCTTCCCACGATGCTTAAGACCTGCCTCGGGCAGCTGCAGACAGTTCTCTAGAAAGGGTTCTGTTTCTGTGTCAGACGGCAGGTTATTTGTAGCGTCGTAACGTCAGTCAAGGATCAGGGCCCCATTGTGCCAGGGGCTGCCGAGAAGACAGTAAACCTCCCATGCAATTTACAATAACGCTCCCTGGGGCAGCTCTGACATGGCTGAATAGGCTGCATTGCAAACTGACCTCGGGTGTGAAAAGTCCACCCCCTGAGCCACAGTTATATGACCTAACCCCCGGGCTAGACAGCGCTCTGGTGGGAGAGTGTCTCCCGGTGACATCGGCCGTGCCTCTCGCGGAGGGGAGCAGCTCTCCTGGCCGTGTACTGGGATCTTCTCTAAAACCCTACAGCGGTGGGGGACGGGTAGACATGCCCTGGGTCTCTATACAGTGCAGGCTGTAAATTAACCGCCTCTATAATCCCCTTTTGGTCTAGGTCACTCAGCTTTGAGACTCTTCCCCTTCGGGCTGAAGTTTCCCAGGCACGTGCTCTGCCCCCTTGGTTAGAGAGTTCGAGCCAAATCCCTTTGGCCGCTTTTAAATTATCCGGGTGAAAATGTTCCTCGTAAATCTCTTTATGGATGGGAGCAAGACGAGCAGTGTTCGAACCAGAATCACGCCCCCTTGTGGCAGGAAGGGAACCTGCACTTGTGGCTGGCAATGCCCATCTGTAGCCACCACGGACCCTGATTTACTTCTCTTCTCCTGCTCAGGTGCCCAAGCGGGGGACCCTCTGTGCTGTCACATTTTCAACAAGGCTGGGGAAGTCTTGGCTCGACACATTGTAGCTGTGCTGCCAAAAATTGACAAGGTAACCACCGGGCGGCTGACTCCCCTGGGTCTGAAACACGCCTGGGAGATATTGCCTGCCTCGGGCCTCCTGCTCCGTCTGTGCTGTGCGGCGTTTTGCACCGATTCTCAGCAGCGCGGGCTTGGGTTGCAATCGCTAATTCTGCTTTCCCCTAGAGCCTCTTCCGCGGCGAGCTGGGGCTGCCGATCCTGTGCGTGGGCTCCGTGTGGAACAGCTGGGAAATGATGAAAGAAGGTGAGCCAGAAAACCGGGCAGAGCGGGAGGTCTTGGGGTGAGGGTGCAGGAGTGGAAGGGATCCGGGTCCTATTCCCAGTGGTGCCCTTGGGCGAGTCACTGAGCATCTGTGCCCCCATCCCTGCAAATGCCGAGTCTGCTGCCGTGTCCTGGCTCCCAGCTCTTGGGTCCCCGCCCTTTCGTGCGTCCAGCCCACCCCCTGCCTTTGAACGGCAACAGCTGGATTGTCTCGATTGGAACGTGACCAATTGACTCTCCCCCGTCCCCCTCCAGGGTTCCTCAAAGTCCTGAACCAGGCCCAGCGTCAGGAGCTGCACACCCTCTTCTCCAAGTTCACCCTCTTGAAGCTGAAGCACTCGTCAGCGCTGGGCGGAGCCAGCCTGGGGGCCAAGCACATAGGGCAGGCGCTGCCCCTGGACTACACTGCCAATGTGGATGTCTTCTACACACACTCCTTCTAGGTCCCCATGGGGGGACTCATCTCCTCTCCTTCACTCCGTGCCCAGGGCTCTCTGCCTGGGCAGCATCTGGCCGGGCAGCCCTACTTTTTAAATTGTTCCTTGGTTTGTATCTCTGGCGCAGCCTGGTGCGGGGGGAATCTATTTACATATCGACGGGAATTGCATCTGGCTTTTTGTATCAACGTGTTTTGTAATTCGTCAATAAAAGATCAGACACAGCTGACTCCGTCTGTCTCCTGGGAGCAGAATCTGTTATTTATTGTAGGGCCTACAGGCCAGAAGGTGGGCCCTGCTCTGAGCTCACAGGAACAATTACAGGCCACCTGTAGCCAGATCAGCTCTATGCATTAGAGTGGGGAGCAGCTCTCCGAGGATGGGGTGGAGGGGTGCAGGGAGGTGACTGGATGACAAGCGGACTGTCAAGCTGACTGAAATCCTCTCACTGAAACGGCTGTGATGGCAAACAGCTTTGACTGACCGGGAACTTCTGTGGGAATCGTTTCCGTTTTCTCAAACTTCTGCGCTTCCTTTTGGCCAGCTGAGAACGTTTTACTTGCTGAAAACTAAAACCCCCTTCCTCTAACGTATTTCAGCCAACCTTCTCATGGAGAATCACTTACTGACCAGCCCAGGCTGTGGAGAACAGTGAGCAGGAGGTCAGTTCAATGGTTGGAACAAGGGCTGGTTAGGCCGCAGGACGCCTGGGTTCTCTCTCCAGTTCTGGCCCCAGCTAGCTTTGTGACTCTGAGCAAGCCTGAGTCCCTCAGTTGTAAAGTGGGGACAATACTTCTGTGGAACTGTCTTACGGTGTGCAGAATAGCCCTGGCTGAAATCTCCTTAGAGAGGAGTGACGGTTGAGTGGATGATCCCAACCCCAGTTCAGGACTTAACTCAGTGTCTTCCAAAGGGGCAGGGGGGGCCTGGGGCCCCTCCCCTTGAGGTGGGACAAAAAACCCTCAGTTCTGCAGGGTCCCAGACTTCTCTCTCGCTGTAATAATTGCAAAGCAGCCCTTTGAAAGAGGAAGCGCTTGCAAACCCTGCCGGGATCTCTCCTGGAGTTTGCAGAGAGCTTGAACCCGGAGCCGAGTTGTAAAGTGCCCCATTCATTGCAGAGATATTTAAAGTGGACTATTTTACTATTTAAAACACACAAAGGAGGCGTTGCCCTGAAACTCCTCCCTGCCTTTCCCAAGGCCTAGGCACCACTTCAGCTTAGAACCAGAGGTGGAGCTGGACCCCCAGTTACACCAGCCAAAGCCCTGCCGTAGAGGCTTTTGGCAGCACATGGAGGTGGAGGGCTGGTATAAGCGATAGTGCTAAGAGCATTCCCCCCGCCCCCCCATATAAGCGGCATTTCAATTCCGAGGGTTTGGCCGGTAGAACTACGCTGGCAAACCCTTCCTGGCAGACTAGACCTGGGTCTTTACTGCAAAGCTTTTATACGCCAGGGGGTCAGAGATGTCCTTGCCAGGCTGCTGTACAATTCCAGTCCAGACACCACGGCTCGAGAGTCTACTGGGAGAGAGCGAGGTGGGGCCAACCAGCCCCTGGTCTCCCCGGGGAGCTCACAGCAGGAGAGCGAACGCCCCTTGCTCCCAGGGTCCAAACCACCTTTTACGGTAGTGATGGAAAAGCTGAGAAGTGTCTCTGCTCCAGAGGGAGAAGCGATACTAAGGGAATAAGCTAACCCTGAATAAGGCCTACTCAAAACAGGGCATGTCTACACTAGAAACTTACGTCAACCTAGGTTAGGTTGACTTGCAGCCACCATAGTAATTACTGTGGTGGGGGGGGGTGTCCTCACCAGGAGCACGTCCCTGACTTAGGAGGGCAGTGTGGGGGGAGTGTGAGCCAGGGCTCTCAGCGCCACGTGCCGCTTCCCCACGAGTAGCACAGTCGCTGACTGGACTCTGGGTGCAGAGCTCCCCACCAGGTGCATCTGTGCTCCAGGGGGGAGTTGAGAGCCTGGGGCGGGGGGGGGGGGTAGCCAGGATCCCCGCGGCGAGATCCGTGCCTAGTATCCAGGCAGAGCCAGGAGTCAAGAAGCCGGATGCAGCTGCCCCATTCCCGGCGGGGAGCCTGGGAGGGGGACAGCCGGACTCCTGATGGGGAGATCCACACCCGGAGTCCAGTCGGCTGCTGCGCTCCCGGCAGGGACCTGAGGGACCTGGACAGAGCGGGGAGCCAGGAGCCCAGGGGGCAGCCGGAGCCTGGGTGGCAGTCAGGCTGGGAGTGGTGACTGGGCAGCAGCCCAGCATGGGAGCTGTGGGATTGACAAGAATGACAGCCAATAGCTGTAAGTAATGCAATGTCTAGAGGGACACTGTTGCCCTAACTCCACTGCCAGAAGCCCGGTGGCTCTCCAGGAGGTGGAGTTATGGTGGCCGTGCAGTAGGGGAGAGGCCCCCTCCTCATGATATAAAAACTCCACGGCCCACCTGTGCCACAGTAACTGGTTTTCTGCACATACAGGCCGGGGTTAGGGGGCAGCAAGCAGGGGAATTGCCTGGAGCCACACACCACAGGGCCCCCCGCGAAGCTCCATTGCTCAGGCTTTGGCTTCAGCCCCAGGGGGCGGGGCTCAGGGACCCGGGCTTCAGCCCCAGGCAGTGGGGCTTCGGCTTTCTGCCCTGGGCCCCAGCAACTCTAATGCTGGCCCTGCTTGGAGGGACCCCCTGAAACCTGCTCGCGGCCCTGCAGGGGGCCCCTGGTTGAGAACCATTGTAGCAGGGCACTTATGTCGCTGGGAGCAAGGCTGTAGCGTAGACGCTGACATAGCTGAGTCGGTGTAACCTGCTTTATGTCAACCTAACGCTGTAGTGCAGACCAGGCCTTAGTGGTACAACAGTCAGTCGGGGGGTTGGGAACCTTCTGAACTAGTTATCAGCACAGCCCTCGGCCGCCTGTAGCTCGACTGGTAGGAAGGTGCCTTATAGCACTACAGTTTGTTCCCCTTCCCATATGGGATTAAGCTCGAGTGGTACCTGCATTAGGATAACTACCACTAACTCCACTGGTCTAGCGAAGGCAGCACACCTTGCCTGTAGGTGAGACCCCTTTGCACACCTGGCATCGAACTGCAGCTAGTACCCCAGTCTGACGATTTTGGCTTAACCACCCCTCTGTCCCCAAAGGTTCACGGAGGATAAAAACAGGCTAGAAAAGCCCCGAGTGCTGGGAGGAGGTTGCTGTGAAGACGACACAACTTTCGACGTCTAGCTTTAGTCTGTAACACTTAACAGTAGAAGTTAATAACTCCCTACAGCGGGGAGGGGGGAGTTGTTTGACACTTGGTCCCTTGGGTAAGTGACAGGGAGCTCCAGCCTGGCACTAGTGCGGTTTCCCCACACAGGGGGCTCTTTCACACGCTCCAAGACAAGGGAAAAGGTGATTGTAAGTGGACAAGTGCAGATCACACTACTTCTAACACGCTTGGAACCTGGCGATATCACCAGCTGACTGTCCCTTTAAGGGTAGCTTAAGTGGTAGAAAAAAAAGTCTAGATTAAGGCAGAGTGATTAGGGACCTGCCCCTGAAGGGCATAAAGACCCTAGGAGGCACCTGGCTGAATGGTGCTGTAGCAATGGTAGTAACCATTACACCCAGGAATGAAATCTAGCCCCTGAGCAGCCCAGAGCAATGCTTCCCCCTGACAATAGCTTCTCAAGCATTTAGAGTCCTTCTTATTGCAAGGTTTTCTACCCCGTGGCAATGGCCAACAGTTGCAGCCTGGAGCCAGTGTGGGCGTGGCTAGACTAACCTTTGCAAATATGGTACCAACTGACTTAATTGGGAGTTAATTCAGGAAAAATAGTTCTAGCAACTGTCCCAACCTACCATAGTAGCACGAACTTGTGCATTGCTAATTTCATGCTTATCTCATGATGTTTAAAGCCCCAGCTTCCAGTCCTGTGATTACAGGAGCTCTGCTTTCATTTTCATACAAAATTCAGCCCTCAGCAGTGCAGAGAAAAGCCTGAAAGCCAGGCCCAGCCAGCACATCCAGCTCATGAGTTTTGAACGCTTGTAATTGACACTGGTTATTTTATGCAGGGGCCATAGCTGTGGGCAGCAGTTCAGCCCAACCTGTAAGAAAACCAAACCTGTTCTCGGCGTTCTCCCCCCAGCCGAGGAAGACAATCCTTGGTGGGGATTCATGACGCAGAAGAATCAAAAGAACATTCTGCAAGGGCCAGGTGGACAACAGCAGAGGCAGGAGCCATCACCCAGCACCATGTCAGGAGAGGTCACTCTAAGAGTGGATAGGCTTCTGAAATCAATGGGCAAGGATCCAGTGGAGATGGTTCATATCAGCACTAAGGACACAGCCTTGCTGGATCTCACAGACAATAGGTGACTGCAGAAGCATGCTGAACAAGAAGGTCCAAGCCATCTTCTCGGAGATCCTTCCTGTCCCCTGAGTGAAGGAAGCCACGGGAGATGGGGCTGTATAGCTGGGACGATCTCCATTGCAACAGACCAATTTCCTCAGGGACAGGCCAGTTAAACTAACAAAAAAATAGGAGGGTCACGAGAGAAGGTGAAGCACTCGGTTAGCACAAAATCAAGATGTTGAGAAGAAAATTCGTCAAGGAACCCAAGGACATGAAGAGAAGAAATTCTTGAATTGCCTGTACACCAGAGCTAGGAGCCGGGGTAACAAACAGGAAGTGGAATTGCTCATTTGTTGGCATCACTGAAACCTGGTGCGATGATTCCCATGACTGGAATGTTAAAATCAGTGGTTTGAACTGGTATAGGATTGAGTGGGCAAAAGGGCAGGGGGAGGGGCACTCTATGTCAAAACCGGGATTACCTCTTTCCGAGTCCCTGATAATTTGGAAGAAAATGATCTTGAATGCTGAGGGGGTCAACGCCCTAACAGGAAAAGCACAAGATGGGGGATTAGATGGTATCTGCTAGAGACACCACATCGCACTAGGGAACAGGCTGACTGGCTCCTTACACACCTATCTGCAATGTGTAGGGGGAAAAGCTGTGTGATCACGGGGGGCTTCAGTTTGAGTGAAATATGCTGGTAGCCTCCCACTGCCAGTCCTAAACAGGGCCGGCTCCAGGCACCAGCCCAGCCCTGCAGGGGCACGAACTAGCGATCCCCGCCGCTCACCGTGCCGCCAGGCTCCCCGGGATGCGCCACTCCCCTCCGCCTGCATTGGCCTCCGCCTCCCGTGCCGCTCTGAGCCCGGCCCGGCCGAGCTGCCTTTAAAGGAGTGGCTGAGCCAGCACCTCCTGCAGCCCCCGGGGGCTCTGCCTGCCCGGCTGGGAGAGACACCCCAAGGCCGGAGGGCTGCCCACGGGGGAAGGAGCGGGCGGGTGCCGCCCTGCACCCCCCTGCAAGCTGCCTTGACCGCCCTCCATGCGCTCCCTGCGGCTGCCGGTTTTTGTTTTTGTTTTTGCTTTGGCAGTCTGGCC
>NW_020664984.1:3188239-3198559 GCF_002925995.2 Terrapene triunguis | reverse complement strand
GGGGCGGCAAAAAAGCTAGCGCCGGCCCTGGTCCTAAAACATCCTTGGGATTTCTAAACAATAATTTCCTAACGCAGCAAGCGTTGCATCCAACACAGGGGAATTCTATATTCAATCTCGTCTTGAAGAATAAAGATGAACTGAGCCCAGACCTAGAAGAAATAATGGTAATTTAGGTACAAGAGTTCATGACTTTATCACATTTATCATTTGAAAGCAGAATAAAGTCCAGATCAGTAATATATACTCAATGCTTGAAAGGGGCTAATTTCACAAAGCTGAAAACAATTATGAGCTAAAATATCTCAGGAAAAAAATGGGAGTGATAATGGAGAATGTTTAAGAACACTTTACTAAAAAGCCACAAAATTGAGAGACGTGGCCTTATTGGTTAAAAAAATGATCTAGTTTAGAGGGAAAGTGAAGGCAACTATAAAAATAATAAATACAAAATGTAACAAATGGAAGTTGGTAGTAATGAATATAAATCAGAAGCTAGGAACTGCAGAAAATTGATAGGGGAAGCAAAGGGACACAAGGAAAAATCTATGGCCAGCAGAGTTAAGGACAATAAGGAGTTTTTAAATATTTTAAGAGCAAAATGAATCCTAACACGGGTGTTGGTCTACTACAAGATGGAAATGGTAGAATTATCAATAATAATGCCCAAAAGGCAGAAGTGTTGAATAAATATCTATTCTGTATTTGCGAAAACAGATGTTGTATCATTCAGTAACTCTTTCCATTCCGTGAGCATCTCAGGAGAATATTAAATAGCAGCTGCTAATGTTATTTTTAAATCAGCGGGTCCAGATAACTGGCATCCAAGCATTTTAAAAGAGCTGGCTGAGGAGTTCAGTGGACTTTTAATGCTAATTTTCAGTAAGTTTTAAAACATTCAGGAAGTTCCAGAAGACTGGCAGAAAGCTAATGCTGTACCAATATTTTAAAAGGGTAAACGGGATGATCTGGGTAATAAAAGACCTGTCTGTCTGACACTGATCCTGGCCAAGATAATGGAGCCGTTGATATGGGACTCTGTTGATAATCAATTAAAGGAGGGTGATCTAATTAATGCCAATCAACATGAGTTTATGGAAAACAGATCCTGTCAAACTAACTTGATATCTTTCCGTATTGAGATTACAAGTTTGGTTGATAAAGGTACCAGTGTTAAGGAATATAGAATTCTGCAAGGCATCTGACTTGGTACTACCCAACATTTTCATTACAAAACTAGAATATAAAATGAAGATGGCACACATGAAATGGATTAAAAACTGGCTAATTAATAGGTCTCAAAATGTAATTGTAACAGAGAATCATCATTGAATGAGTGTATTTCTAATGGGGTCCCACAGGAATCGCTTCTTGGCCCTACTCTCTTAAACATGATCAATGACCTGGAAGGAAACAAAATCATCACTGATAAAGATTGCAGATGACAAAAAGCGGGGCCGTGGTGATTAATGAAGAGGACAGGACACTGATACAGAACAATCTGGATCGCTTGGGAAGCTGGGCACAAGCAAACAATGTGTTTTAATACAGCTAAATGCAGATGTACTCATCTACAACCATAGAATGCAGGCCAGTTTTACATGATGGGGGACTCGATCCTGGGAAGCAGTGACTCTGAAAAAGACTTGGGGTCATGGTGAATAATCAGCAAGTTCCCAGTGCGATGCTAAAAGGGCTAATCCAATCCTTGGATATACAAACTTGAATCTTGGGTAGTAGAGAGGTTATTTTACCTCTGTATTTGGCACTGGTGCAACCAGGGTTGGAATCCTGGGTCCGGTTCTGGCGTCCACAATTCAAGAAGGATGTTGATAAATTGGGGAGGGCTCAGAGAAGAGCCATGAGAATGACTAAAGGATTAGAAAACCTGCCTGATAGTGAGAGACTCAAGGAGCTCAATCAGTTTAGCTTTACAAAGAGAAGGTTAAGGGGTGATGCTCACAGTCTATAAGTACCTACACAGGGAACAAATATTTGACAATTGGCTCTTCAACCTAGCAGAGGAAGGTCTAACACGCTCCAATGGCTGGATGTTGAAGCTAGACAGACTGGAAATAAGGCATAAATTTTTAAAGGCAAGAGTAATTAACCATTGCAACAATACAAAGGGTTGAGGTAGATTCTCCATCACCAGCGATTTTTAAATCAAGATGGGATTTTTTTTCTAAAGTTCGGCTCTAGGGATTATTGTGGGGCAGGTGTCTGGCCTGTGTTATACAGGAGACCAGCCTCGATGCTCACAATGGATCCTTCTGGCCTTGGAATCTCTGAATCTTCCCTTTCCTTCCCCAATTCATCTGATCACAGCAGAACCCCCCCGACACACACAGCCCTGAAACAGATCACTGCCTCTTTGTCGACATTACCAGAGCTGCCATTTGGTTCAAAAGCAAAGATCAGAAAAAGGTGCTTATGTTTCTTTTCAATTTTATGAAAACATTTCCCCACGTAGTTCCTCTTTCCCAAGAGTAAGACAGTGGAGCAACCCCCTCTAACACCACAGCCTGAAGACAACTGCTTATTTAAACACCACTTTGATCTGGAGTCACAGCTATAGCCACTGGCCATGGAACGGACAATGCTTCCTCCGGGAGCCCGGCTTGGCGCTACTGTTTATTCAGCAGTTTCCTCTGGCCCCCCTTTTTGCAAATGGAAGAAAACAGGGGAAGGGGTTTTTTTGTTTTTAACTTTAGAAGCATCAGATAAACCAAGTCTCATTCATCTTCCTTGGATGGTGAACGGTCAGCAGAGTTGAGGCTTTTCCAGTTCTTATATGAAAGGAGAGGTGCAACGGCTCTCTTCTCTCAATTGGTTGTACTGCATTTGAGTTAAATGTGTCCCCAACCCCAAGACATAAGAAAAGATCATTTCCCCTTGCAGTAGATCAGGACTCACTTGGTAGTGGGGACATCATCTAGCTGCCTAAAGACACAAACACAGAGTTTCTAACGGTCTTTCCCCCCCTGCCCCCGTTTTATATAAAACTTCCCTGTATCCCCTGTAAGGCAAAGAAAACCCATTTTCTTCCCTTTGCAGATCACCTTTAAAATCCAGACCTGCCCAGCATCCGTTTCTGTTCGGGACACGGGACTGGGAGGCACAACTTCCTATTCAGACTTCCTGCTTGAGCCTGCTATAGCTAACACCCATGTGGTTGTCATTGTGTCCCCCCCCCCCCCCCCCCCCCCGAGAGCAAGGATCAGTGTTTAAGACACGGCCAATGCATCCATCACTGGGCTCAGGAGGCGCAGCCGTGATAACCAGGAAATCCCGACAAGTTCCTGCCGCCGCTCGCTTTCCCTTCCCCTTCCCAACGGCCCGGCGTTGATTGCAACAGGCCTGCAGGGAATTAGCCTCGCTGCATCCATGTCTGGATTTGCAAAAGCGGCCCCCCCCCCAACAGACTTCCTCCAGCGGCACCACCGGAAGTAGGTTGCCCATTCCACAGAGCCCCTGAAAGGCGTGTAAGCACCAGGGTAACTTTAAGCAGGTGACGTCGGAGGGACCACGCATGCTGAAGTGCTTTGCGGAATTAAGACCTCTGGGCGTAATGCCACCAGCTCTGCTGGATGGGGTTAGCCACAGTTGGCCTGGTGAGGGCGCCCGGTGCCAGCAGGCCCGTGACTCCGGAAGTGCTGCTCTTCCCTCCATCGAGCCTCCCCTGCTCTCAGCATTTCCTCGTTCTTAAAGTAATTGCAAACCCCGACCTTGATTATCATTAAGTAAATGATGAGTAATACTCAGGGCTGATGTTGGGGGCCCCGGCGAAGCTAAATCACATGCTTCAGCCAGAGCCCTGATGCATTTGGGGGGGGGGAAGGGGGCACTGAAGCCCAAGCCCTGCTGTGTGGGGAGAGAGCAGAGGGACTGAAGCATGCAACTTAGCTACGGAGGGCCCCCAGGCAATTGCCCTGTGTGCCACTCCCCAATGCCGGCCCTGCACTTGCGACCCCACTAAACCTGGCCCACGGTCCTCCCCCGGTTAAGAAACCCTGCTTTACAGGGAGTGGGGAATTAGGGAAACAGGCCAGTGGATAGGATGGAGTGGGCAGACACGACATCCTGCTGCTGGTGTGTCGAGTCACAGCCGCCCCGTTTGGAAATCCCCCCAGACTGTAACAATGTTCAGGTAGCGCTGAGCGTTCTGCTTAAAGCTGCAAGGCCCAGGCCCAGGCTCACAGACACAGGGCTTGGTCGTGGGGATCAGTCACATGAACTTCCAACATTGACAGCACAAGCCTCAACCACCCGAGCCAACAGAGTAACGGGCCCAGCTACCCCTCAGCACCTGTTACACACAACACATCTAGCCCAGTGTCCTGTCTGCTCACAGTGGCCAGTGCCAGGTGCCCCAGAGGGAATGAACAGAACAGGGAATCATCAAGTGATCCATCCCGTCGCCCATTCCCCCGTTCTGGCAAATAGAGGCTAAGGACACCATCCCTGTCCATCCTGGTTAATAGCCATTGATAGACCTATCCTCCATTAATTTATCTAGGTCTTTTTTGAACCGTTGTAGTCTTGTCCTTCACAACATCCTCTGGCAAGGAGTTCCTCAGGTCGACTGTGCGTTGTGTGAAGAAATACTTCCTTTTGTTTGTTTTAAACCTGCTGCCTATTAATTTAATTTGGTGACCCCTAGTTCCTGTGTTATGAGAAGGAGTAAACAACACTTCCTTATTTACTTTCTCCACCCTAGTCATGATTTTATAGACCTCTGTCATATCCCCCCCTTAGTCATCACTTTTCCAAGCTGAAAGGTGCCAGTCTTATTAAATCACTCCTCATAGGGAAGCCGTTCCATACCCCTAATCCCTTTTCTGAATCTTTTCCAATTCCAATACATCTTTTTTGAGATGGGGCGACATCTGCACGCAGTATTCAAGATGTGGGCGTACCATGGATTTATATAGAGGTAATATGGTATTTTCTGTCTTATCCTTATGATTCAGACTTCCTAATGATTCCCAACATTCTGTTCACATGTTTGACCGCCGCTGCACATGGAGTGGCTGTTTTCAGAGAACTCTCCACAATGACTCCAAGATCGCTTCCTTGAGTGGTATCAGCTAATTTAGACCCCATCATTTTATACGTATAGTTGGGATGATGTTTTCCAATGTACGTTACTTTGCATTTATCAGCACTGAATTACATGTGTGTCTTTTGCATAACGAGGACTTGTGAAAGAACAAGTGGAGTTGGGGCATCCTACTGGGATCTTGATGTCTGTAGGAGTTGCCCATGGATAAGGAGCTGGCCCGGCCATTAGAAAGATCTATGCACTACACTGCACAACTCCAAAAGGTTTATTTTTAATAATGCATTATCTTAAAAATGTACAGCACGTCATCAGAAAGTGTTTTCAAAAGTCAGAAAGAAGCCAGAGCAGGGTGGCGGGGGGGGGGGAATTGAGAACTCAACCAGTGATACAAAAGTAGTTTGACCTGTATGCCCACCCTTACCACTCCTGCACAGTCACGTGGGCATTAATCCCTCATGGCAATGGAATCCACATTGACCCAGAAGACTGGGCTGTTCCACAGGGCAGCTGGAGTTGGAACATTTTTGTTCCTGTGCCACAGTCCATCCATCGCTAGAGACGTAGCAAGGCGTGCGCTCTGGCTCCAGATAATGGAAAAACCCCTTTTAGATGGGGCAACAGAAAGTAGGCACTGAAGGCAACGGTTGTACCCAAGAACAGGAGGACACAACACAACCAGGCCCAACCCTGCCATTGTGTAGCAATATTCGTATAGGTACCTGCAGACTTCAGTAAGGCTCCAGTTTGAGCCACTTCTGATCCTGGGTGAAGTTTGCAAGGGAGTTTAGTGCTGGTTGAAGGCATCAGCCCGACAGCCACGGAGACTGGATTTCTCAGTTTAATCCCAAAGCAGGTCCCATACAGACAGCAACAATGCCGTGTGCTTGGACTATGCCCCAAGGGGAAGTCATGCTGCGTGGATCCTTCTTTTGGGCTTGCCAACACCGAAGCCAACTGGCGTGATGGGGTTTGCCAGGCCAGTGGAAACTGGCCTGAGAACCTCACTCATTTCACATAGGCCAGTGGGCAGCCCTCTTGTGTAATTAATTTCCATCCCTACCAGCCCAGGCGAGATCTGAAAGGACTCCAGAATCCCCATTGCCAATCTACTGAAAAAGTCCGAAGGGACGATATAAAAAGCTGCAGTAGGGAGGGGAGATTAAAAACCTGGTGACACTCTGAAGCTGGGTGTTTGTGGCCTGTGTTGTACATGGACAGAGCAGAGAATCCCCGTCTACTTCACCAAGGCCAGATGTAGTAAAAAAAAAGCGAGTGTCGTCCTAAGCAACCTCACTGAGAGACAGCTGGTTCCACCTGGTGCGGAGGTTGCTGACCTTGGTGCCCAGAAGGAGGAAGCCACCAACCTCCCGGAAGATGGTTTAAAACCCAAAGAGGCTGGGCTCTGCTTTGGGGAAGCTAAAGCCTGGATCCCGGCCTCCTGCTGCAAGAGGAGATGGCTCCGGCTTGGCATAGAGGAGAGGGAAGCTGGGAGCATGTCTGTTCCAAATGGAGCTGGGCCTGCGGTTTACCAGCTCCTGTTAAAATTCCTGGTATCTGCTTCTAGAGAGAGCTTGATCCTGCAGGCCCCTCCGGCAGCCCAAGGACAAGGTGGTGGGTAATGCCTCCTAAAAGCTGCTCCCTCACCTTTACGCTGAAGGTTCCCCAGCCTTCTGTACGGCCCCAGCAAGTCCATCTGACAGCTCACAGGGCACTTGCTCTTCCCACTCCCCCAGACTAGGCTGAGGATGGAAATCCCTTCCTGTGTTTCCCAGACCAGTGTCTAACCATGGCTCAGAGGTTCAGAAGTGACAGCAACTCCTGCAACCCAAGATGCTTTTAATCTCTAAATACCTGGAGGCCTAAGTTCTATGGGGACCGTGCCACTGCTGAGACAAGCCCATAAGGGTTAAATCCCAAACCATGGGACCATTCAAAAACACTGGTTGACAACATGGGCAGAGTCTCCTGCTCCCAGCTGGTTCCCACAGGTCTCCTGGGGGCTCTGGTTTGTTTGCCAACAATTCTCATCAGCTCAAAGCATTCGTTATCAGAAGCCAAATTTGCCTACAGACCCACAAACCATCTCACACAGCAAGAGGCAAATTGTGGGGCAGAAGTCAGGACATCAAGCCAGGCCCCTCCCTGCCCGGGGAAGATGATGACCAGCAGCCCCAATGCTTCTCTCAACCCATGGCAGCATTCTCATGAGACACTCGGGAATGCCCAGGGAGCAGACAGATCACATTCCAAATAGCCAGGGCCTGATCTTACAAGCTGCTGAGTACCTTCTTCCAAGGGGAGCACAGCACCTTGCAGGCTAGGGCCCATAAGGAGCGCACCAGACGTGACTGGACCGTTCTCCTCTCCAAGGAGGGTTTGCCGTGCGAGCTGGAACACACCTCTCCATACCATGCCAGGGAATGGGAACATTTTAGTTCCCTTTGGGTTTGTTTTTTGTTTAAGCCAAAAGGTGGGTCACTTTGCCTAGTGATTTGTAAACAGCAGATGCCGGAGGTTTCAGAGGGGCAGGCTGCAGTGCTGAATAAGCGCAAGAGCCAGAAACAAAAAGCCAAGGTGAATGGACATTCTGCAGGAGCAGCCATTTCCCCGGTGGTCACTTGGCCTCTTGCTGATCTGATCTCCCTGGCTTGAGAACTTCCACCAACAAGAAAAGCAGGCCGGGCTCCTCTCAATCTGCAGAGAGTTACCCCATCTAGTGGTCGGTGCACGCAGAGGAAGGGCGTTCGTCGTGTGTCCAGCAAGTTGGAAGGATTTTGAGTCGCAGCCTCATTACGCTTCGGCTTTTCTAAAATCCCTGCTGAACGGAAATAGGAAACACACCCAATCCAGATCCTTCCCCAAGCCCCACCCTTCCCCACAGCACTTCCTGGCCCGCTGCGGATGGGAAGGAGAGCAGGGAACCTGCTTTCAAAAATGGCCTCTGTTAGCCGGTTCGAAGCACACACCTGGACTTGGCCGTCGATGGAGTAGCAGTCGCAAGATAAGCCCGCAGGGCTGCAAGTCCCAGAAAGCCGCCTGCCCAAACAAGAGATGCTATAAAGGAAAAATAAAAAAGGTACCCGAGAAGCTTATAGAGCAAGATTTCCCTGCATCGCGGCGACTCCATTCACAGTGCCGAGTTCGACTCTCGCCCGGATCCTTTCCCACCCCCTCTCCCACTCCAAAAGCCAGGGACACAGTCTGTTTGCCTGAAGGTTCAGTACTTCACTCCAGGAACAAACTCCTTGGCGTCGGGGTTCAAGTTGCTTTTGCTCTGAAATGGAGAAAAGGGAGATGGATCATTCCTCTCACCGTGCATTTCTCTCCACTTCACCCCCGTCTCCTCCTCTCTACCCAGAGATCTGGCTACTCAAGATGCCAAGTAATGGGAACTGATGCAGAGTATCCCCTCACCCACCGTCTGTGCTGCGGGATAACACCCACGGGCCTGCTGCAAGGCCGCACGGTCAGCAGTGTTTTCCAGATCAGATCACCTCAGATGCCTGGGGTTACACCCCAGTGATGGACATGACTCACTGGTAGGACAACCAGCCACCCAGCCTCCTGCAGACCCAGGAGGAAACCCTGCAGAATGTAACCCCTCGGATATACTGAGCTGGGATGGTTACTCCTGGCCTGTGGGATCATCATGGAAGGAAATGAGATTCATCAACACTGAGGGGGGTCTATCCTCACCGTGCAGTGCATACGAATCCCACTAATGCTAGTGGGGATGACACAAGGGCGGAGGAAACCTCACCAGCGAGAGGAGCTCTGCCCTCATTGGTGCGCCCCACCCTGAGACAGGGCCCTGCTGAGGGGGGAGGAATCCCGAGGGACCAATGCCCTATGTCAGGATATGGATCTCTCTGTTCACATGAGAAGGACCAGGGAAGTGGGAGGGTGAAGGAATAAGCCGTCTAACACCATACACAGCCTTCTCCCAGATCTTTACCAAAATATCCTCTGAACTGCAACTGTCGCCCACCGAGAGGCCATTCAGCTGCTGCTGCAGCTGCCCGATGCCCTGGGGCAGGTCGCGTGATGGAATGAACCAGTCCTGGTCCTCTTCATCCAGCATCTCCTGGAAACAGCGGTCAAGGAAGTCCTGCTCCTGCAGCTCCTCCTCCACCTGGCCGGGAAGGGGAAAGAACCATCAGGGCCGAGGGTCGCAAGCCACCTGCCTGAGTGCACACAGCATGCTCTGCACAGTACATGCTTCCGGCGGTCAGACTAGATGATCACAATGGTCCCTTCTGGCCTTGCAATCTATGAATGAAAGTACAGCTCCCCTTGCCCTGGAGAAAAGCGGTGGGATGGACACTTTAGGAACATAGCTGTGGGAAAGCCATGCCACGCTGAGACATGCTTTTACCATGCCAGAGCCACGGTTTAATCCTGGGCTAAGATCTGGCCGTGCTGAATGCAGGTTCTTAGCACCTTTGAAAATTAAACTTGGGGGCTTGAGTAGCTGGCTTGAAACCCTGGTAGGTGACGGAGCCAGAAACAGAACCCAGGAGTCCTGACTCCGAGGTGGCTAGGCAAAGCCATGCGTGACCATGGCTCTCAGGGTGCACAGACGGTGTCAGAGGGACGGGGAACGGCACGCAGCAGTCAGTGCAGAAGGGAGCTCTACAACTTTGGGTCCATCTACACTACACACCTGAACATGCCAGCACATCACTCCCGGCCAGGACTACGGCGTACATATTCCAGCAGAGCTTGCTGGTAGTGAGTGTCGAATTGGGCATTCGAGCCAGTTAGAGGACCGTGACAGTGGAGGTTAGGGTGTAATGTGGATGGGGCTCAAAGCAGGAAGCCCAAACATGTGCAAGGCATTAGCCCTGGGAAGGCAATAGGATTCTACAGCCCTGCCTTCAATTGCTTGTTTGCTTCACGCTGCACCTGCCTGTTATTAACGCACACTACAGCATTACAACACTGGAGTGCCAGCACTGCAAGGTGGAGCGTTTTGGACAATTTCCGTAGGACGCTGGGCGGTGGTGTGCTCTACAGCAGTGGTTCTCAAACTTGTTCCGCCGCTTGTGCAGGAAAAGCCCCTGGCGGGCCGGGCCGGTTTGTTTACCTGCCGCGTCCACAGGTTCAGCCGATCGCAGCTCCCAGTGGCCGTGGTTCGCCGCTCCAGGCCAATGGGAGCTGGGGGAAGCGGCGCGGGCCGAGGGACATACTGGCCGCTGCTTCCCGCAGCCCCCATTGGCCTGGAGCGGTGAACCGCGGCCACTGCGATCGGCTGA
>NW_020664984.1:3154997-3188139 GCF_002925995.2 Terrapene triunguis | reverse complement strand
GGCCCGGCCCGCCAGGGGCTTTCCCTGAACAAGCGGCGGCCCTAGTTTGAGAACCACGGCTCTAGTGGCAAGAGTAGCTGCCGAGGAGCCAGGACTCCTGGGCTTCATCTTTGGCTCTGCCACCAACCTGTCGGGTGGGCTTTGGTCAAGTCACATCGTCAGGACACAGGTTTCAAAGCTGGGGTCCTAAACAGCCAGCCTGATTCTCAAAAGGCGCTAAGGACCTGCAGCTCAGTGGAGCATAGGCTGCCGCTCCTGTCTTCTATCTGTGCCGCAGCGAAGCCCAAATGGACCATCCATGGGATCAGCGGCTCTTCACGCGAACGAGGGCCCAACTGGTCCAATGACGACCCTGAGGGCTACACCTGGGAGCACTCGAGTGCTCCAAGCGGCAGCCCTTTAGCTAATTGCTAAGGGAGCCGCGGAGCTAGAAAGAGGCTGCTCGAGCTGTATAAAGGAGGAGCAAAGGAGGTCTCTAGCGAGGCCCAGCAGCTGCTGCAGGCTGGAAGGAGCCCACAGAAGACAGAACAGGCCTCTGTGAATGAGGGCTCAGGGTGCACAGTGAGACTCAAAGAGAACTGCCAGAGTCCCCCAGGAAGGAGGACAGTGGCACGGCTCCGGTCATCAGGCTCTGGGGGGAGAGGGCGTTGGCTTCCAGCCCACGGAGTCCTAGAGGGGGAAACCGGCTCCTGGGAAGGGAAAGGAAGGAGAGGTCTGCGAGAAGAAACCCATGGGGAGTTCAGTAGACTCCTATGGGGGGGAAGTCCTGAAACAGGGTTCCTAAGGGGGAGCAGGGCGACCCCAGGGCAAACTGTCAGAGACCCTGCAGGAGGGAGCCAGCATGGGCAATCCGGCTGCAGAAGTAGCTATTAGTTTGGCCCACGACGGGCAGAGGAAAAACAACTACTTGGATTTGTTAGGATTTTCACGTGGACCTTTCTGTTACTCCGGAAGGGACCGAACTTTGGACTTGGCTGGACGGCCGACCCCTGGAAGACCCAGCGAGAGGCAAGCGGTCAGCATGAGTCGCCGGAGAGCAGTGCTCCTTGCAGCATCGCACCCTGACACAAGGGGGCGCTACGGGTGGCGGGTACACTACCTCTCAGGCCCCTTTCTATCTATAGCGCAGCTCAGCTCCAGGGTTCGGTGGAACATCCGATTTGCACAGAAGTGACAAAACCCCACTGCAGAAGCAGCTCAGCTGGTGGCTTTTGGCGTCACGCCACAAGGCAGCTCGGATAAACATTCACACTCTGCGTGCAGGGAATAAGAAGGGAGACTCTTGGAGACGGAGTTTGCTCTGGGAGCCTTCCATCAGAGTACATCACTAGTTAAACCCCACCCAGCAGTGTGCGTATGCCGACACATGGGGGCAGGCTACTCCTACGGAGTGCACACTGGAGACGGGAGAACGCCTCCACCTGGGCTCAAGCTCTCCAACACAGCCAGATGCTGGAGGGCGAGAGTAGAGATCCACCTGCCATAGAGGGAACGGAGGACAAAACATGTAACCGAAGATATTCCAAATCAGGAGGTAGAAGGATTGAAACACTGAGTGGCTGTTTTCAGAGAACTATCCACAATGACTCCAAGATCTTTTTTGAGTGGTAACAGCCAGTTTAGACCCCATCATTTTATACGTAGAGTTGGGATTATGTTTTCCAATGTGCGTTACTTTGCATTTATCACCATTGAATTTCATCTGCCGTTTTGTTGCCCAGTCACCCAGTTTTGTGAGATCCTTTGCTACTCTTCACTGTCAGCTTTGGACTGAACGATCTTAAGTAATTTTGTAACATCAGCACATTTTGCCACCTCACTGGTCACCCTTTTTTCCAGATCATATTGGGTTTTCGCAGCCTCTCTAATCACCCCCACCCTCCTGGTCAGGGGGTCGGTAGTACAGTCCTACTGCTACGCTCTTATTGTTTAAGCATGGAATTTCCATCCAGAGAGATTCCATGGGACAGTTTGATTTATTTAAGATTTTTACTATATTTGCCTGTTTTCTTTCACATACAGTGCCACTCCCCCACCAGCACGACCTGCTCTGTCATTCTGATATATGTTGTACCTTGGTATGGGGGGAGGGATAGCTCAGTGGTTTGAGCATTGGCCTGCTAAACCCAGGGTTGTGAGTTCAATCCTTGAGGGGGCCATTTAGGGAACTGGGGTAAAAATCTGTCTGGGGATTGGTCCTGCTTTGAGCAGGGGGTTGGACTAGATGACCTCCTGAGGTCCCTTCCAACCCTGATATTCTATGATTCTATGACCGTGTCCCATTGATTACCAAGTTTCTGTGATGCCCGTTATATCAATATCCTCATTTAACCCCAGGCACTCAAGTTCACCTGTCTTGGTATTTAGTCTTATTGCATTTGTATACAAGCACTGATAAATTTGTCAATACCTAGTTGTCTGCCTTGATGGGATATAAGTGAATAGGACTCTTTTTTGGTCTGACTGTTTTTTCTTCAGCTCCCACCTTATCAACTTCTATTCTCCCTCTTTACCAGGATTTAGAGAATCCCCCTTAATAAGTCCTGCCCGCCCCCCCCAGGAAGTCTGTCCAAACTGTGTGCTCCTCCGTACCTGTTGGCTTTCCCCCAACCCTTAGTTTAAAAACTCAACGACCTTTTTAATTTTACATGCCAGCAACCTGGTTCCGTTTTGGTTTAGGTGGAGCCCATCCTTCCCGTGTAGGGTTCCCCTTTCCAAAAGGCCCCCCAGTTCCTAATAAACCTAAAACCCTCCTCCCTACACCAATGTCTCATCCACATAGTGAGATACTGCAGTTCTGCTCTGGAACTGGAAGCATTTCAGAGACTGCTACCATGGAGGTCCTGGACTTTCATCTCTTACCTAGCAGCCTAATTTTAGCCTCCCATGACCTCTCTACCACCTTTCCCTATGTCATGGATACATATGTGTACCATAAGAACATAAGAATGACCTTACAGGGTCAAACCAAAGGTCCATCTAGCTCAGTATCCCGTCTTCCAACAGTAGCCAGTGCCAGGTGCCCCAGAGGGAACGAACAGAACAGGGAATCATCAAGTGATCCATCCCCTGTCGCCCATTCCCAGCTTCTGGCAAACGGAGGCTAGGGACACCATCCCTGCCAATAACCATTGATGGATCTGTCCTCCATGAATTTATCTAGTTCTTTTTTGAAGCCTGTTATGGTCTTGGCCATGACAAGCTGTTCCTCCCCAGCACTGCACACAAGTATGTTTAGATGTCTTAAGAGGCCTGCAACCTTCACACGCGGCAGGCAATTCGCCATGTGGTTTTCCTGGCCATCACAAACCCAGCTATGTTTCTAATAACCAAAGCCCCATGACTATTACCCGTCTCTTCCCAATAACTGGGGTCCCCTCCTCTGGAGGGACATCTTCAATGCAAGGACACCGTGACACCATCTGGAAGGAAGGTCCCAACTATGAGATTGTTTTCCTCCATTCCAGCTTGACGTTCTCCTTCCAAGACATTCATCCTTCTCAACAGCCCAGCGGTTGTCAGAGTGGGGATGGGGCTGCTCTGCCGTGTCCCTGAAAGTCTCCTCGGTGCACCTCTCTGTCTCCCTTCGCTCCCCCAGTTCAGCCCCTCCGGTCTCCAGAGCCCATAGTTGGTCTCTGAAGGCCATGAGCTACCTGCACTGAATGCACATGTTTGCCACCTGCCCACGAGGCAGGTAATCGTGTATGCGGCATTCAGTGCAATAAACTGGAGATCCTCCCGCGCCCCCACTCTGCTGCAGGACTTCTGCCGGCGTTCTTTTCACTGGTGCAGGATTTGTTTGTTTGTTTTTGTTCTTCATTAGGGGTGGGGGGTGTATCAGTCTAAGTTTAGAGAAGGTTTGTTAGGTGCCTCTTGCACACACACACACACACACCCTCTCGTGAACAGGGGAGTTTTGCTAGCTCCCCTGGTGGCTTAGGAGCTGGCTTTTTAAACCCCTCTTCTCCCGGAGCAGCCCTGCCCCCCCGACAAGGGATCCTAAACGGATCAGGGATCTAAGGACAGCCGGCTAGAGTCTCCTTAGGAAGCTCTCAGCCTTGGGTAGCAGGCCCCCACGCTCCGCACACAGTCCCCCCCAAACAGACCACACTACAACAGGCACACAGCAAGCGAGCAACGGAACTAATAAAGAATCCCTCTCCTCTGCTCCACCACCCCAGCTTGCGTCTTCTTCTGCCGTCCACCCATAGGTGGAAAGGCCTTGTGGTCCCTGTACTCCTGGCTCCCCCCCAAAATCGAATCCCTCCTAAAGACTTGCTGCTTCCACATGGTCCACGGGGACTAACACCCCCGCCCCCCATCAGCCAGAGTCCTTCTCCATCACAACGCTGAATCCCAGGAGATAACAAAACAAGGCATTGGAAGTGCCACCTTCCTTCCGCCTCCCAGCGCATCTCATCTCATCTGACTAAGCCCTTCAGGGCAGGCACTGTGGTTTTTGGCTTTGGTAGCACATCAGGGGAGAAGCAATGCATTAAAACGCCCAATAGCCCATTTCACAGATGGATAAACTGAGTCACAGCAAGAGAGCGCGTCCTGCCCATGATCACGTAGGACACTGGTGACAGAGCTGGGATATTGTGTGTTCTGTTCCCAGCTCTTAGTCCCATGCCTTAAACACAAGGCTACCTTTCCTCCTCTTTGTATGAGAGTCACTTATACCGAGGCCCCTACTAAATTCATGGTCCATATTAGTAAATTTCACGATCATAGGATTTTAAAAATCTGAAATTTCACGGTTTTAGATATTGAAATTTCAGTGTTGTAACTGTGGGGGTCCTGACCCACAAAAGGGTTGTGAGGGGGTCACATGGCTAGTGTTGGGGGGGTTGCAGTATTGCCACCCTCACTTCTGCGCTGCTGCTGGCGGCAGCACCGCCTTCAGAGCTGGGCAGCTGGAGAATGGCAGCTGCTGGCTGGGAGCCCAGCTCTGAAGGCAGCACAGACGTAAAGGTGGCATTACCACCCCCCCCACAATAGCCAGATTTCACGGAGATCCAATTTCACGGTCCATGATGCGTTTTTCACGGCCGTGAATTTGGTAGGTCCCTACTTATGACCTATTGCACCAAGCAGGCAATTCATCGGGGAAGCAAACATGCCACAGGGTCTTTAGCTGGGCTCCAGGCACACTCGAGCTACTTCAGAGCCACATGGCCAATTTAATTACAAAGTTCTTCTTAAAAAGCATCAGACTATTCCCGGTCCAACAGAGCTTGGCAAAGATTATAAAAGCAGGGGGAGGGGGAGGCACTATCCCCTCTGCCCCAGTACAAACCCTGACTCACTCCAAGCCACAGGGGAGCAGGGGCTGCTGTGTCAGGGAAGAGCCATTCCTTGACCTTGCAGTTGCAATGGTGTTTAGCAAGCCCTTGTGAAACTGCAAGCCAGAGGCCGGCATTGGAAGCATCTGTCAGGAGACAGCACCAAGCCCAGCCCAAGCCTGGAGCAAAACACACTTAAATATGTGATCCTGCCTGAAATCTTACAGACCAGCTCCTCCTCAGGACGGAGCTAGGGTTCCCAACAGGACAGGGCCCTTCAACTCTAACAGCTGAGCAGAGACTTCTCTGATCTTCAGGTTCTTCTACAGCAGCAATGCAGGCTAAAAACAAGTCTCCACATTAGCTTTATAAGCCAATTCTGGGACACCTCCCCTGGGGGCCGGTCATTCCCCAGCAGTCACCTCAGGGTTTCTAGCAGCTTCCTCTGCAACACTTAGTGGTACAGGCCCCTGGAGTCAGGATACTGGACGAGGTGGGTCCTGGTCTAACAGGGTCTGGCCATCCCTATATTGCTGTATTCTGCAAGGAGTTTATTGCAAATTGTCTGACGAATGTTAACTTAGACTTCTTTCAGCCGGGACTGATTGCCACCGAGCTCCCGCAGTGTGCACAGGACTGGCGCCGGCTGCTGCAGCTGTCTGATGGATATAATCAGATCCAGATTAGCCCCCCAAATCAGCTGGTTAAACAACTGGACTGCCCGGAGGCTGCGAAAGAGGACGGCGTGGGCTCTCTTCAGGTCCTTGAGACTGGTAACATAGTACCTTGAGGAGAAACAGAGGTTCCTTGATTGCCAAACTCTCCACTCCCAAATGAGCCGACTACTCCCGGACATCCCACCTTGGGCATTTTTATTCCTAGAGCAGCTTCCTCTTTCCCGTCATTTAAATACAGATCAATGCAACTCTGCCGCCCCATGCCTGCCGACTGCTTCGTGCAGGTGTTCAGAGCCTTCCCTGCGCTTCAAGCCCCGCTCTGGATCCCAACCTTCTGAGGATGGGCAGATGAATGCACGGTACTGGGTCTCAGACCGGCCACGGTAGGTCGAACCCTGCCTTAACCCAGCCTGAGCTACAGATCCCGGCAGGAGCACGGCCCCCGTAGGCAGAGCAAACGGCACCTCCAGCAGCCACAACGATGCCGCAGAGGCCGTCGAACCGACGCTGCCAAGTTGGTCATGTAGACGCCAGCACTTTCTCCCGAGCTACACAGAGGGGTTGGCTGCATGGTGAGAGGGACACACTCAGGGGGTACAGCACTTCACCTTGCTGGGAGCAATGGAGCTGGGCATGCTTGGGCACCGTTGCAGATGCTTCCGTGTAGAGCTGAGGTGTATCACAAGGAAACCAGCAATGGTGCTGACAATGCCCAGATGTGGAAGGGAGCAGCCACACCTGCAGATGTCCTGGTGCTAAGCCAGGCATGTAGACAAGGCTCACACGATTTTACTATCCGGTCAGGACAGTCTGAGCTCGGAGACTCACAGATTCTAAGGGGATCACTGTTAATCCTAGTCTGCCCTCCTGCGTGACAGGCCATAGGACTTCCCTGAATTCATTCACAGAATCATAGAATCATAGACTATCAGGGTTGGAAGGGACCTCAGGAGGTCATCTAGTCCAACCCCCTGCTCAAAGCAGGACCAATTCCCAACTAAATCATCCCAGCCAGGGCTTTGTCAAGCCGGGCCTTAAAAACCTCCAAGGAAGGAGACTCCACCACCTCCCTAGGTAACGCATTCCAGTGCTTCACCACCCTCCTAGTGAAATAGTGTTTCCTAATATCCAACCTAAACCTCCCCCACTGCAACTTGAGACCCTTGCTCCTTGTTCTGTCATCTGCTACCACTGAGAACAGTCTAGATCCATCCTCTTTGGAACCCCCTTTCAGGTAGTTGAAAGCAGCTATCAAATCCCCCCTCACTCTTCTCTTCTGAAGACTGAACAATCCCAGTTCCCTCAGCCTCTCCTCATAAGTCATGCGCTCCAGCCCCCTAATCATTTTTGTTGCCCTCCGCTGGACTCTTTCCTGTATGAACTGGAGCAGATCTTTTAGAAAATCATCCAATCTTGATTTAAAGATTGCCAGCGATGGAGAATCCACCATAGGCCTTGGGAAGTTGGTTTCAGTGGTTAATTGCTCTCACTGGTGAAAATGTGCCTATTTGGGGGGGGCTCTTAAAATCTCCTTTGCACCTTCCCACAGGCGTTACGACTCCCCCGACTCCCCTCACCGCTTGTTCTAGCTTCCTCCAGTATCGAACCTGCGTTTTCTCCACTACAGCCAGAGCCCACTGCTTCCTGTTCTGCCTCCTGGGATGTGCAGGCTCTCTGGGTCAGGAGCCTTCCTTCCATGGGAAAGGGCGCATTGCTGGAATCAATGAGGGAGGAGCGTACCAAGGAGCCTGGGGGCTTGTGAAGACACCCAGACACTTCTCTGCTTGGCTAGCACCGCCCGGAGAAAACGAACACTCCAGAAAACTGGCAGGGAAGAGGGAGAAAGTGAATCTGGGAAGGATTCAACCCCAATTCTACGGACAAGTCACCCAGTTGGGGCTGGCCACAAGTCAGGTCTGTCCCATCACTGCCTGGGCCCCCAACCCCCACAGGGATTTGTGGGGGCAGGGAAGGGGTGGTCTCTTAACAGCCTTTTGAAGGGATAAGACTAACAGTGGGAAACAGGGCCAAGCCCACCTCAGGCTAATTCCACTCACTGCAGTGGCATGACCCACAGCGATGGGCTCAGAGTTACCTCTGCCTCGGACGACACGGGAGGTGGGTTCCCATCTCTATGGTTCAACTGAGTCTGTGCCCCAATCCAGTGCTGTCCCCCTGGGGGGGCTCCCCCCCCCCCCCCCACACCCACCAGGACTAGAAACCGTTCAGTGAAACCTCAGACTGTCCCGAAAAAGCTGGTTGAGCTTCCTGTGCCCCCGGGAACGTTTTCTACTCCCCACGGGTGCGTCGAGCAGTCTGGAATCCACACTACCCCGGGACAGAAGCCCCACCTCGCCATTGTCAAGGCTGTAACGCAGATGGTCCCATCTAGAATGGGCAGCACCTGGCCCCTCCCTGTGCCTCGAGGTGCTCCTGCAATACAAGTTATATGGTCTGGCTGCTATAACCCCACACACGCACCTCCCGGCCGGCTTAGATCATTGGGCTAGCTCCAGAGTCAAACCCGGTCTAGTCTAAGAGCGGAGGCTGGCAAAGCAGGAAGGCGCAGCCTGGTTTCCCTTTGCAATCTCACGGAAGGGTCCCAAGCAATGGGACCCTATTCCCTAGTCAAACAGCTCCCCAGCATTCACCCCGGATTTTCATCCCTCAGCCCATCACTCCTATCTATAGCCCCTTAGCACCCCCCATCTGCCTCCATTCATAGCACGCTCCCTTCAGGGAAAAAAGGCAAACTGGACTCAATGTAACACTGCTGGGGAGCGCTTCCATGGGGCTTCCAGCAGCTGAGCACTTTGCAAACATTCTCTCTAATTAGTCTAACACAGTCCCACCCGTGCAGCTGCTCGTGGGCGGCGGCTGTGTCTAGTTGCCATAATTCAGGAACGACTGTTGCGTAATTTGGCGTGGCAAGACTC
This sequence comes from Terrapene triunguis, assembly GCF_002925995.2. Lineage (NCBI taxonomy): Eukaryota > Metazoa > Chordata > Testudines > Emydidae > Terrapene > Terrapene triunguis. The sequence continues at coordinate 3,179,241 of NW_020664984.1, read as the reverse complement.
CGGCTCTGCGCCGAAGGCTTATCGTGAGCTGGAGGCTGGGTTTGCTCCCATGGGAACAAGCTTAAACGTTACCAGATGGCGATTTTCTGCTGAGAACATTAAAGACTGAGGAAGTTCTCCTTTTGGGGAGTTGGGGGAGTGGAGGGAAGCAAGGCCTCCGTCCAATCGCTCCTGCCCTCAGCTGGATCACTCCCCATCATCATCATCCCCCCCCACCACACAGGTACACGGAGGCTACCGAGAGGGGAACATCAGGAAAGCAGCAAGCCTTTGTCCGCTGTCTCCAGCGGGAAAGTTTCAGGTTTCCTGCCCATAGCAGGCGCTTGCTCAGCCAATGGAACGGCCAGCGGCGGGTGAGCTCACTGCCCACCCAGCGCAAGCCGAGTCTAAGTTTCCTCCAGCTAGAGGCGTGTGCTGTTCCCCTCGGCAGAGCTCCGGCAAGCTTTCCCCTGCCACATCGCACAGGCTTGGCATCGGGACAAACTCTAGGGGAGTGCAGGGGAGAAGCAAGGGGATAAGACTGTGTGTTGGGAACGGGGAGACTGCCTAATAACCAAGCCCTGCAGTGCTCCCGGCTCATCCTCATCTAAGTCACAAGCTTTCTCCGACAGACACAACGTGTTACAAGCTTCTCATGGGACAGGAGAGTCATGCACAGTTTGGATCGTCATTTATCAAGTATTTTGCAGACCATTAACGCTCTCCTACCAAGGTTTCCTCTGCTCAGTTGCCATCTGCTAAAATTCAGAGCAAACAGCTTCTAAGGTTATTGCGACAACCCTGTGACCAGATCGAGTCCACCTATTGGCAGGCATCTGCCGCTCAAGTCATTAACCCTGCTCGCTACGGACAATGCGGTTGGAAGTGACCTGTGATTTGGGGCACATCCATTTTTGGATGCCCAACTCAGGCCTGATTTTTCCAAGCTAGGCAGGCAGGAACTGACTTGCCTACAATTCAGAGCAAAGTTTGGGGGAAGGGCATGTCCTTTCCGTCACCGTGGCCAGATGTAATTGGGGGATGGGAGGGTGGGGAGAACAGGAGCAGGTTGTCCTTCCTCTACTCATCCCCCGGCCCGTTTGCACACCCAGTTGGAACAGCACAATTTGGTTTGGGAGTGAGGGCTGCAGAGAGATGTGGAGCCAGCTGCCCCCCTCTCACCTGTCTATTGAAATCCTCTTCGTTCTCCATCCACATGTACTCCGCGAAAGGGTTGTTCTCCTTCTCATCGTGCCCGTTCACTACCTGCTCGTCTTTGGATTTAGCGTTGGACGTCGTCGTATTGGCAACGTTGGAACCATTCATCATTACTGGTTCTGTGGGGAGGGGAAAACAGGGAGCGTCAAGAGGAGGGAAGGGACAGGCCAGGACTCCCACACCATCGCATGACTCAACCCCAGAGCTATAAAGGAGGTACGTGTGTAGCGCTTGGGTCTTGCCCACCAGGGTGGCAAACCTGCCAAGCATATTGCAGATGCTCTGTGTTGTCCCACAAGATGAGAGCTTCCACCAGGTGTACAGCACCTGACACTCATCTTATTACTCCAGCATGCGCTCCTCTCCCGGGGGATGGATGTGCAGTGCCCAGAAGATCCTTAGGGATCTATCAGCATTTACATTCATTTAATTAAGGCTTCATCTTTCTATCAAAGTACCTCATGCAGATGCAGCACATGCTGCCCGCAGGGGAAGTTCTGCCAGCACAGTAACCGCACCTCCCCGAGCAGCTGCAGCTATGCTGACCAAAGCTCTGTCTGCACAGCTGCGTGTACGCTGGGGGTTTGCCAGCTTAGCATGTCACCGGGGAGTGTGGTTTACACACCTGGCCGACACAGCTACGCTGACAACTTGGTAGCGTAGACCTGACCTTAGCGACTCGCCTAGGGCCACACAGTCCGAGACAGGGCTTGGAACGGAAGCCAGCTCTCAGATTCCCAGCCCTGGGCTTTCCCACCCCATCCTCTTTATCCGACTTAGAACGGAAACACTAAATACGCTCTTTGAACATTTAAACACACGAACGCTCAGGAGTTCTAGTTTCGGATTCTCTTCGCGTGAACCCATCCACGTTGCCCCACATCCGATTCCTACTTAACCAGTTCGCCATGCGGGAGGTACAATAGACGCAGGCTAACATTGCAAGGCGAGCCTTGAGGGGGCAAACACACACCAAACTTAACCTTCTTGCCTTTCTTACTGAAATGGATTCCGTGGGGCAGTACTGGCCTCTCCCCCTACTGGAAGGGGGAAGTTACATGACTGAATAGGTGTGTTCAGTTCGAACGTCCAGGATGGTTGCCAACCGGTGCTGAGGCCATTTACAGTCCCGGCCCTCGAACCAACATCGCCAGCCCACACACTTAACAAAAAAACCGATCAACAGCAAAAATTATGACTCAGGCCCCCAGAAATCCCGAGAGGAGCTTAAAAGTCACAAGACATTTTTTAAGAAAATAGGTGTTTTTTCCCCTCTACCTTCTGGTTTCTCAGCCTGTCGGGATGCACCTGGGTTAGGTTTTTAAGCGGTCTCCTATAACCATGAGAGCTAGAAACTTTTTACACGGAAGTGGAGACACACATTCCCATGACTCCAGAAGCTGGAGCTTTAATAACTACAAATATCATGAGACATGCTAAAATGGCACGAGGAGAAACACATCTAAGTTCCTACAGTGAATGGAGGGGGAAAGCAAGGAAAGAGAGGAAGGTGAGATGTAGCAGGCTATAAGTGTAGAATACTATTAAAAATCAAACCCCACAAATTAGTTACAATGTGTCTGTAGATATTTAGTCTTCCCTGGGGTTTTGGGTAGCTCCAACTCTGGCAGATGCCAGTTTGCAAGGCCGAGGAAAAGTGGGATGAGTCTTATTTGACTCCACCCCATGCACTTTCCTGGCCACACACAAAAGAGGTCTCTTTCCATAGCACCCTCTCCCCTGTCCCCGCCCACAACCATGCTGAAATGCTCTCTCCTCTTTGAATCTGGATCACAGCTGGCTTCAGATCTGGATTCTGGACAGCAGACTGACACAGTCTCCCTCCCCACCCCATGCTTCCCACAGCAGCTAGAATTCTGCAATACTCATTTGGCACATGCTACTTTGTGGGAGGAGGGGAAGAAGCCACATTTCCTGTAGGAGAACAAGGCTTGAAATACTTATCCGTCATTTATTTGCTAGAGAACTAGACCCACTAGACAGAGGTGGATCCAAAGCATAAGGCTGGGGGGGGCTGAGAAGCCCAGCTCCCCTGCTGCAGGGATTTCTACCCTAGATCCTGACTGGTTACGCCATCTTTTGGATCAGCCTCTGGCTTGTAGATGACTCTGATGTGAAGCTCCATGCCCACGTTTTAGCTGCAGGAAATAAGGATCTTTCCTCTTTCACCTCCCTCTACCACAGCCTCCTGGTATGTGGGGGAGAGGCCAACGCCTCCTCCATGAATACCTCTGCTGCTACTCCAGCTGTCCCCAAGCAGTAGCAGGAATCAGCTTGTTCTGCTGCGGTCTATAGGGTTCTGAACAGCGGCAGAAATTGACCAGAATCTTGTTAACCTTGCATCTGCAGGGCAGAATAGCAGCAGCAGGGGCCCTGGAGCGGTCTGCCTACTGACTCTGGAAGACCACACCGCACCAGGTCCCATTTGGAAGGTTTACCACAAGCAGAAAAGCTGAAGAGCTTTTTGTTTTTAAAATGAATGCTTAAATGCTGCAAAAGTTAATGGGGTGGGGTCCTCTTCCTTGCCTGGGCAATCGCTCAAAGTCTGGGGGGAAGGTGGGGAAAGAGTTGTGGAGCAGAGGGGCGAGGGGAAGATTACAGAGGCAGGGTGGGGCCAAGAGGATGCTGAAGTTTTACAACACAAGAGAGTTTTTCCTCCTCTTTAAGAAATCTAACATAGTCTCCCCTTATTTCTTTGCTCTGCTGAGAAAACAAGATGTTTACATAGGCAAAGCCAACCCCCCAGTTGCAACAATGCCCGCAGTGTTAAAGAACTGGCAGGGATTACTGATTGTTCACACTATCCACAGTAAATCCTCCTATGCAAACACAGGGGTGTGGCAGGGACACTGCTCTAAAACTGGCAGGGAGGTTTGCACCAGGTGTGAGCCAGTAACTGCAGAGATTGGGGCAGTTCAAGTTGCAGCACAAAAATCAAGCGCCCCAAAAATAAAATGAAACAAAGGACAACCTCTGCCATCCGCCCACACCTTGACAACATCAATCAGCTGTGCTGGGTGCAATCCCAGGCCTGTCCCCTCAGTGCAGCTCGACCCACACTGAGCAGAGCTTTGCAGCAGTTTGCCAGTGGCAAAAGGATTCCCCCACCGCTTTGCCAGGCACTTGAGAACCACACGGCAGGGCCCGCTACCTGCATCATCACTCCCTCCAGCGCTGGAGCTGGGGAAAGGAGAGCTACCCTGCTGAGCAACACCCGGAGTAGGCAGGAAGAAAGAACTGTCCATAGAGAAATCGAGGGGAAAAACACTGAGCCCTGATGAGGGACACCGTGGGAGGGACACACACCAGGCCAGGAGCTCAGCGGCTCAGCAAAGGCCGGGAACTCTGAACTGGAGAGAAGCAAGATGTAGCCAGTGAGACAGCTAGGGCTGGATTGATCTTTTGTGGGCTCCACACCCCCCGCTTTGCCTGTACTCCACCCTGAGGCCCTGCCCCCCCACTCCATCCATGTTCTACTCTGAGCCCCCGCCCCTGCTCAGCCTCTTCTCCCCAAGGAAGGGGTGGAGAGGAGTGAGCAGTGGGCGGGACTTCAGGGGGAAGAGGCCGAGAAGGGCCGGGGCCAAGCAGGGCCACAGTCCAGCTACCGAGGCCTCTTCTAAGTGTGGGCCTGGAGCCATGGTGAACCCGATACCGGAGACAGCTGGTTACTGAGTTATGGGGCTGTGCTCCACAGCACACCCCGGCTGTCTCCCTTTCTCACCTACCTTGATGGCTGTGCGTCTCTTTTCCTTCCCACCGTGCCGGAGTCACTCAAGAGGGCATCTCAACACCAGACTACAGATGCGGACCATACAGGCCAGATGGAAGAGGACAGTTGTTTGTTTGTAAAGGAGACCTGCAGCAGGAGGCAGAAAGTGAGCCTATACCCTTCTTCCATTCTCCATGACCCGCTTGTCTTTCCACTTTGGAAATCCAGGTCCCTAGCCAGGGAAGTTCTGTGGTGATTGCCAGGGCCCGTTTCACTAGTTCTAAAAGCACTGAGGCAGTGAGACAAAGTCCCCCCAGCCAATGGCTCATTGGGCAGATGCAGTTCAGGCAGGTCAGTTTCATGTCCAAGGGTACACAAGGGAGCGATGTGGCCAGTATCACGGCCGACCACCACGGACTGCCCTACCCCGATGGAGCAGGTACCCATTTTGCAGCTGGAAGTGGCCTTTCAGTGAAAGACTTTTAGTCAGACTGTTTAACACAGACATCCTTTCTCCAAACTGCCAATTAGCTACCGAAGTTACAGATTCAGCGCTCTGCCCCTTCACCTAGCAGGCTCTCCAGAGACGCCCTCCAGCAAAGCTCCGTAAGAATAGAGCTGACAATCCTGGTATTTATAAGGCTACAGAAAACAGATCAACTCCCGCACCCTCCAGCCACACAGAGGGACAAACCCTGGTTCTAGAATTCCCTTTGTGGATTACCTGTACAGTGCCCCGAGAACACTTCACACTCATACAGAGCTCTTCAGAGTTCTTTACTGATCTTCTGTGATACAGAACAACAAAAAACCCCCAAGAGTTTGGGCAGACACAAACCCTCCTGCTTCAGGGTTTAACTCGACCAACAATCTTAGCCTCCCCGATACCCCTTCAAAAGGCTGCTGCTAAGATCATTTCCTAGCCCGTCACTTTGACCATGTCACCTCTCTTCGCATCCCTCCACCGCCCTGCTTGAGCACGAACACTGCTGGTCTTCACTTTCAAGGCCCTTCACAGCCAGTCCCCGCCCTACCTAGCTCATTTGCTACCAAGCTGTTGATCCTCGCTCACAGTCAGCCCACGGTCCCAGCCTCCTGCACCCACTTGTCAAATTTTCACACCCCCCTCATGCTTTCTCCCAGGCTGCCCCTTATGCTGGGAAGGAGCTCCCCATAAACATCTGCAAAACTAACGTATAGTCCTCCTTCCAACTCTCCTCTGCCACAATGCTTGCAAAAAACTGACAACGGTTAAGCTGCTGCTGCGCTCAGACCACCGCCTGTCATGTTAACCAAAGCGGTCTCATTGTTTCCTTCTGCTCATGTCTGTCTCCATCTCTTGTCTTACGCTGAAACTAAGTCCCTTGGGGCAGGGGCTGGGTTTTATTTTGTTTTGTTTCTAACCAAGAAGTACCACAGCTAAGTATCACCATGTTACAGATGGGACAACGAGACAGACATGGAAAGTCAGTGACGGAGCTAGGGTTGCAACTAAAACAAGACCGGTAAAAAGACACCAGCCGTCACGCTACACTCGGATTCCCATCCTTGCTGCCATCAGATTTTGCAGAGAAACTCAGTGCAGACACTTAACTGCGGGTATTGTTATTGGTTTTGCGTGGACAAGCCCCCCCCCCCCCCCCCAAAACAATGAAGCTGTTTAGCATGTGGCAAAAATGGCAGCTATCAACATTTTACAATATACTGACACAAAGTGTTTTCATGTCGCATATTCTTAATTGTCAAATATCTCACAAATAGTTTTCTATATTTTCAATTGAAGTTCACTGGCCAGATGAGTCTCTCACTGTGCACCAGCCACAGTAGACGCTGTACCAACAGTTTGTACTGCATTGCGGGTAGATATAAAGTATAGAAATTCTTAAGGTAATGCTTCTCCATTGGTAAATTTTTGTACGTATATTGTAGCATCTAGTCTGCCTGGTAGAAGGTTTTAATTTGCAATTACCTACACATGCTGTACTAGCCTTTGAAATATTCTAGAAACTAGCTTTTTAATTCAGACACTTATGCACAGGTCAGTATTAGTGTTAGAGAGGACAATACACAGCTTCATATTATGAATATGCAAAAGCTACGACCTAACAAGAAGCAGTGAGGACAAAGTCCATAAAACAAGTCCTTGTCTCTACATGGAAGAGGGATGAAGATCATGTTACAGCTCTTACCGACCATATTATCGATAAGACAAACCTATCTGGCCCTGAATCACGTCCAGAGGTGCTTACCAACAGATCTACTAGTCTGCATGTAACATCAGATGTATCAAGTCTCCAGACAATAGCAGATGTTGGTGAAGAACAAATGGAGATTTGAGAGACGTGCGCTTGATTCTGACGAGTCATCTAGCTTCAGCCCCGTCAAGAAATCTGGCATCGAGACATTTGCTGACATGGCCAAGACAACCACATTTAAGTCTGAGAAGGGAGGGACAATCACAGCAGCTGTCAGTCCAGAAACGGTTTTCGGCACAGCCCTGTCCTTGGCAAAATGCATAGGTGATGTTTCAATGGGAACTGGGATGCGTCACCCAATAAGACCTGCGCATTATCCCTCGTTTGCTGACGGAACAATGAGAACAGAAGACAAAGCTGAATTAGGCATCAGCTGGAAGCTCAAGTGAAAGAATTCTGGAGCTAAGAGCATGCCACAAAGAAACCACCGTGTACACCAATGCCACGTCATGCTTGCTCAGGCGGCTTCCCAATGCACATAGCTGAATTCAGCCAACTTGCACCGTACGGTCTGACTTGATTTCAGAGAGAGCCCAACACATCAAGAAGGTCCATCGGAAGCCAGTAAAGCTCCCCTTCCTGCCAACGCTGATAGAAAACGGAACCAGCACTCTTCAGTGGGATCTGTATTCAGCCCTGCATGGCAGGTATGTCACACACTCAGTTCTGAGAGAGAGAAGAAAGCACCATTAGGGTCCATCAGAGTGCAGCATTTAGTGGCTTCATACAGCTCTTTGCTGGTAAAAGAAAAACCACAGCAATCTTCTGGAAAGGAAAGCAGGTAGCCCCTTCTCCACAACGCCAAGTCTGCAGGACTTGTTACACCCGAAGCATTAATACTATTGGCCTAGCTGGTGATGCCACGGGCTAAGTCCAACATCTGTGCCTTCCCTTACCCAGGCTGTTCAGGACTCTTGCCCAACCCCTCACCCTTACCCCCCTCCGTCCCTCACCCCGCCACACACCATCCCTGGCAGTTCTGAAGAGCCCACCACTGTTCGGAGGTGCTAATAATGCTTTGCACTTAGAAAGCACTTATCACCCGAGGATCTCAAAGCCCTTTACAAAATACTAGGGCCGAATCCTGGTCCCACTGAAGACAGCAGGATTTTCCCAGGTTAGCAATATTCCCGTTTTACAGATGGAGGAATGGAGACAAGGAGAGGCTAAGGGTACGTCTCCACTGCTATGCCACATCCACAGCTGGCTTTGGCTAAGGGGCTGTTTAACTGCCTGGGTTTGAGCTGCAGCCTGCGTTCTGGGACCCTCCCACCTTACGAACATCTACACCACAATTCAACAGCCCCTTTGTCCGAGCCCGGCCAGCAGCATGGGCCAGCCACGGGTTTTTAATTGCAGTGTAGACATACCCTATGTACAGTTACTCAGCATGTCTGTGGCACAGCCAGGAATAGAAGCCAGCTATCCCAGCAGGCCCCAGTGCTGTGCTGTCACCCCAAGGCCATCCCATCAGAAGGATGCTCAGAATATGCCCCACATCCGATTCAGGATGGACAAAAGTTAACTTAAGGGTTTGTGCAAGGACTTTGTCCCGTAGAAAGGGCCAGTGACAGCGTGACGGAGGCTAGCTCACACCCATCGTCTAGGTAGCTGCATACCACCTGCTCCTCCCCAGAGAAAAAAGTCATATGGGGCAAGAAGAAGAAACAACAGGAGGAATCGAGTGCCAACACTTCCTACCTTTCATTCCAACGTCGGCAAGTTTCTTGATGCGTGTTCTCCTTGCTCCTCTGCCATCTCTTCATCTTTCCCTGGATTCCGATGGTCTTGCTAGGCAACATTTCCAAAGCAGTTCTTCTCCTCCTCTTCCACCTCTGTACGGCCTGAGTGCTATCGCTTCAGCAGACCTGGATCGCTTCCCAGGTCAGCCTGTCACATGCAGCAATGCAGCAACTACCCACAGCCGAACATCCCTCCCCCCAAATCTCCACTTTGCCAAGTCCCAAGCACCAAACGCCGCAGTTTCTGTTCTAGATGGGGCAGGTTTAGAGCATTTTTTCAGCTTTGGAGAAGCACTTCCAAGATTTATTTCTGTATTTTTCGTCTCCATGCTACGCCAGGTTAAATGTAAACTTTGCCCCATGTGTTATTTATCCGACAGTCCAGAGCAGAACTGCAACCGCGGGGTCTGTTGAAACTCTGCTACAGCGTTCTCACATCCTGACTGCATTGCAAAAACACTGCCCGGCAAGCTCTCTGGTTTAGGCAGCGACTCTCTGTCACAGATCCGAGCGAGCACCGGGTCCAGCCACTGCCCCGATCTTGGGGTCCCTGGGTGCTCTCTCAGAACACAGACCTATCTGACATCCCTCAGTGTTGGAACCTGCTGTCCAGCCACCTAGCCCCCCTGGGTGCAACGCTGACCCTTCAGACCCTCTCCCCTGAACCCCATCCCCCAGAACGCCACTCAATAGGTGGGAAGCTTCTGGTTTACAGCTGAACTCTCGCTCAGGAATGCAGTCAGCACACGCACATGCTTTGATACTCTTTCAACTTTTATGCTCTTCTTTATTTAATCATGTAAAGCCCTGGAGAGTAGAGATCACACAAAACAAGGCAACAGCCTAATCGCAACATCCCTCACTAGGTCACCCTTCCCTTGGGGGATTATCTGTGGTCCAGCAGGCAGGGTTCTCCACCCACTGGCCTACACTGCCCCTGCCGCCGCCTCCCTCATCTTAATCTGGTGCAAAATAGCTCTCCCCCTCCAGGATTCCCTTTGTAGACTCTGCTTCTAGGTGAGCAGTTGCAACATCCTGCATGCCCATGGGGAGACTAAGCACAATGACCCACATGGTACAAGGAGAACTGTCAGTTTCCATCCTCAAACCAGTTCCATTTCATAGAGCCTGAAGGGCAGGGTGCCAAAGGCATGGGACAGTGTGCAAGTGCCATACAAGTGGAAGGGAGTTTAGGGAAGAGCAACAAAAAGGATCAGGAGGGACTGATCTGTGAGCAAAGCCTGCCCGCTCAACACCTGCAAGGATTGGGTGCAACAGGTGTCCACAATGCTACTAATGAAGTTCGAGAAGATGTCAAACCAAACAAGGAACAGACTTGAGAAGCTGCTGTATTTGCATATTGATGGGGCCAAGGTGCCAGCGTTTTGGCCTGGAAAGACCCAAGACATTCCCCATCTGATTCATGACATTGCACGCAATCTTGAGACAGCACTTTGAGAGGCCCTGTGGACTACCTATGTGAAAATCCAACTGTAAGGACGCCCTGGTTGCATCTGCGGGGTTTGAACTCAGGACCTTTGGATCTAAGAGCACAAATCTCTGTTGCCTGAGCTATCTGCCACTCGCCCACTGTCGGCGTTATGCAGTCCGACGCCAGCCCCCAGCCAACTTGTCCTGGAGGAGCTGGAACGTTGCACGGCCCAATAGTTGGCCTGAAGGATCAAAAAGAAGCAGGTCCATTAGCTCAGAGGCAGGCGCTGGCTCAAACCTCTGTAAGTGGTCTCACCACTAGAGGGCGACCGAGCCATGAACAGTGGATTACACAATAAACAATGCTGATGCAAGTATGTCACCAAAGCTACAGCAGCAGCTGAAGCCGATCAGCCGAGCCTTAGATGTTATCACTTCTCTGGGTACTGTAGCCAGCGGGGAGCTGTAACATGAATGTGAGAAGACACGGTGTTGATTGGTGTCTCTGGAAAACGCTGCTGCAGATGTCAGCAGAAACTACGGGTTAATTAAAGAGCACAAAAGTGTGCATTTTATGGAGACAATTATTGGCTTGATGTGAGACACAACAGTGGTGTCAGACGTTTTAAAGAGACGAAAGTTGCCAAACAGAGCTCTGTTGTGTTCGGAGAGGCACGTACGTGTTTAGGACTTACTCACCAGCCAGATCCCCACCTACACGCCGTCGGGAATTGGTACAGAAAGCTTTCAAGAGGTTTAAAAGCTGTCTGGGAAAGACGGAGGGAGAAAAGGAACTGGAAAAACTGCCTGGAAGACATTTCACAGCCCTGCACCAGACACCGCAGCCATTCAGTGTCTGACTTATGCCGGCTTCACGGGTCCAAAGAACACAAATGGGGGGGGGGGGGGTGTAAGACTGTAAATCACTTCTGTCGCAGTTGTCCCAACCATGATCAGGGCCCCTGTGCTAGGTGCTGCATCGACATGGTGGGACACTGGCCTTGCTTTGGAGATTTTACAATCTCAACAGACAGCAAGAGAAAGGTAAGGATTCTTACTCCTGTTTACAGATGGGGAAACTGAGGCACGGGGTAGATTAAGGGACTTGTTGAAGGTCAGACAAGGAATCTATAGCTGAGCAGGTACCAGGTCCCCCTAGACCCAGTCCCATTCCAGCACCTTAACCAGAAGGCCACCCTTTATCAAAATACTGCGGGGGTGAGGAACATGCAAACATGGGAAAACCTCAAAATGTTAAGTTATACTTCAAGAAACTAAACACAGGTGTTGAATGAAGATGCTGCGGTCTCCTTCCTCAGAAGTATTAGCGATGGCCACAGGACACCGACTGGGGTGGGCCAGTGCTCTGAGGTGGTACCGAACTCTCTCTGTCCCTCCTGAGGGCTTGGCTGGCTGGTTCTTGCTCACATGCTCAGGGTTGAACTGATCAGCATCTGTGGGGCTGGGAAGGACTCCCTCCAGGGCAGATTGGCAGGGACTTCGGGGGTATTCCACCTTCTTCTGCAGCATGGAGTGCAGGTCACTTGCTGGAATTATCCGGGTATCTGCCCCTTGGTCCATCCGATTCTCTGTCCGTAGCACAGAATGGTTGAGTCTCCTGGGGGCTATAATTCTTTGGTCTAAATCCTGTTGCTGAGTTAGTCTGCAGGTGATGTGGGTGGCCATACAGGAGGTCAGACTGCATGATCCCATGAGCCCTTCTGGCCTCAAACTCTATGACTCCCAGGTACATGTCTCCATCCAATCCTACTTGGCCACAGGGACTAACCCAGGACCAGAGGACAGTCTTCAGCTGAGCAGTGGGGAGAGGAAGGCAGTGGGTATTGCACACAGAGGAAAGAGGGCTTTCCCACTGTCAAGGTGGACGGTGTGCTGCCGTATGGATGGTCCATGATTTGGGTGGGGAGAAGAGGCCAGAATGAAAGTGAAAGGAACTGGGGAACAAGCAAAGGGCTAGGAGGCAGGAGAGGCTGAAGTCTACCCCATTACCTTTTGATTCAGTTCCTCACCCGTTTCACATGGGTATCATGGGAATTAGCTATAGTTAACGGCTCCACAGTGCTTCCAATACGGAAGCCACTGTATAAAAGCCCAGTTAAAGCTGTCTGAGGGGCTAGCATTGCATTTCCACTGCACTTCCCAAGGCTTGTTTGCTTTCTTGTGTCTTTGTTAAAATGCAACCAGGACTTGGCACTCTCTGACTTTCATGCTTGCTTTTTAAAAACCGCAATTGTGTATTAAAGATTCCCACCCCCGGTTACAATGTTGACAATCTTAACCCTACCACCTCCAATGACCCGCAGAAAAATTTGGGCTTGTGCCATTTTTGATTCTTTTAGAGGGATACAAAGGCTTGAGCAGTTTGTCTGGGCCGCTCCAGGTGACACTTCATTCCCATTTCGTTAGCCAAGTTGCCTCTTCGCAACTGATTATCACAGAACCATCAAATTCAGCTTAACACAATGTATTCTCTGTGCTCACCACAGCTCCAGATCATAGCTCTCGTCCCTACAAGTCACTGAGCATTCCCAGCCTTTTCAATTAAGGTGCGAACGCTTATAAGACACATTCTCCAAGACCCCCAAAAGTTCTCCAGCAAAGCGAGGGAGAAGCAGAGCCAGACCTCCTGAATTCTAAGATACAGAGAGAAGCCAGAAAAAGCATTTTTTCATTGGCCGAGCAAAGCAAGGCCCTACACAACTTGACAGCATCGGTCTGTAAGGGGATAACTTCTGAACGTTGCGTCCAGTCAATTCCAGGGAACGCTCTAGGCAACGATTGGCAAAACCCCGTTGAGTCTGGTGAAAAAATCAGAAAAACAGAAGGGGGAAATGGGGGCCACAGAGCCCCTGGCTCCTGGTTAGCAGAGCTAGCAGCTTCAGCCACCTTTGTAATAGGCTATAGCTCAAAGAATCAGCTGATAACAACCACTAACACCCCCCATCTCAGCTCTGCCCATGCTCCCAAGAAAGTCTAAAATGTTGACCACCCCCCACCAGAGTGACTTACCTCCCAGCAAGAAAAAATACTGGTGGGCGCTTTGGTTTGCAGAGCCCCTGAAATGGGGAGGAGGTTTGTAGGGAGTCCCTGCCAGAGTGGGATGGGAAAGTGACACCGAAGGGGCTTGTAAGGGGAGTGGAAAGATGCTCGGAGCCGCCGGTGCATGCAACGCACGAGACCCGCTAGTTCCTTTTTTAAATCCTTTGCGGCTCCCCTTTACCTGCGGAGGGGCTCTTGCGACACTGGAGAACGAAGTTTCCCAGCTCATCAGCTACTTCACTTCCCTGGCAATCAGTGACTAAGACGGAAAATATACTGAAGTCTGCTTGCTGCTACCTGCTCCGAGCGAAGGCACAACATACCCAGGAGCGTCCCGCTGTTAGCGCAATCCCCGCTGCCTGGGAGAGAAGCTTTAAACGCTCTGCTCTTGCTCTGCGCACCAAGACCGAACTCATGAGAACAAGCAAAAGTGACTCCACCCTGATGAATCTCAGCCACACTTGGCACGCAGGGAAGCTGGAGACTCCAAGCCAAGAGATGATGAAGGACACGCACTACAAAACCCATCCCCCCCACTGCTGCCTAACCAGAAGCCAACCCTGGGAATGGAGTAGGGATCCCCCACCCCGCCCGGTGTTGCAAAGTTCTTGCTCCAGCATGTTGTGTTGTGCACGGCATATCAGGGCATCTATGGGATGGGGAGTCTTCTGCCCCTTCCCGAGAGGCAAACGACAGAAAGGCGGCACAGAACGTGGTGCTAATTCAACATGGGTTCTAGGCTTGGCTTGGCCACTGTGTGTGGCCTTGCTGCCTAACTTCTCATCTCAAATTCCACTTCCGTACAGTGAAGCTAAAACATGGACCCCCACAGAAGGGTCATGAGGCCTAATTCATTGGGGTTTTAAACCCCAAAGGAGGTGCTCACATTCTACAGCCACAGAGACGGGTCTAGGGCCAGTCAATGGGGAATGTCAAGGGTTATGCCCCAGGGGCTGGGGGCTGGGCTAGGGATCCCACCACCCAGCTCTATAAATAGCGCTGGGAATCCTTGTGTTTGCACACTGGCTGATCATTTACCAAAGGAAACTCAACTTAGACACAGAAAACCCAGCTGTCCTCTCTTTGGATACTCGCATAGCTCTCCGCCTTCGCATCCAAGAGCAAAGGTTTTCTAGCAAACGTTTTGTTGGCCAGTAGATACCACCCCAGCTGTACAACATACTTCAGGCTTCAAACACTCACATTTTAGCTGAAAAAGTCACATCCAAAAAAATCCATTACATCTCCCTCCCCCAAGCCCCAACCATCACTGCAGAAGGGCTCTCTAGAGTATAGTTTTAAAGTTCCTACCATGTTTCCTAGGAGTCTATTCCACACAGTCTGACGCCCTGCAGAGGCATGTTCACCCTGGACTCCCCCCGCCCCCCAACTCTGCTTAATCAAATTTCTACTGACCCAGGCTGTGGCTATGCTAGACGTTTATTAGCCTGATGCAGCCCCACTACCCATCGCCACAGCTGGAGAGTGAGTGTAGACAACCACCAGCATTTGAGCCGTGGGTTCATCTGGCTGTGCCCCCAATATGGGTCCAGATGATATCGTGATGTATCTACATCCGCAGAGCGGCACCAGTGCTAGAACAGGGAGTAATTGAGAGAGAAAAAGATTCTAGTGTAGACAAGACCTCCAGTCCCCTATGGAATTCTTCACCTTTGCCCTTCAGACCTCTGCAGTGCACTGTAATACTCCCACGCGTGCACCTTAATACTAGTCTTGTCAACTAGACAGATTTAGTTCCTCTGATCTTTCTTCATAAAAAGAAATCACTTGTGCATCTAGCTTCTCCACTCACCTCCTATCCTTCTGGTCCTTGGGCACCTAGAACATCCATCTCACCAGTGCCATATACTGAGGAGTTATCAGTGCCCTGCTCCGTGGCACGACGACTCTTCATACACAGCCCAAAACGACACTTGTCTGCATTTCAACACAAACTCGTGGCCGGTCTGCAATCCGTCACTGCCCCTAGCTCTCTTTCCATTTAAATTTCTCTTCCATGTTCATTTGGTTTCCTTCTCCAGTTTGCTGAAGGATTTCAGAGTATCCTGTCATTTACCTAAGTGACCCCCAAGCTGCTCTCCCATTAGCTAAGTAACGGCACTAACGTTTGCCGCGGCTTACATCAGCAGAACAGATGGGGAATCCGCAATGGTTTTAAAAAAGGAAAGAAATTAGATCCCGTTTCAATCTCGGATTTGGATGCCCATCCCTCCCCACGCTGCCATTTTAATCGGCTTTTGATATGTGGCGGCCCCCAGCAGGTCAGAATCCCCTCCAAAGCAGAATACGGTGGTCTCACATTCCTCCCCACACCCGCACAGAGTTAGCGTGATCTCCGCAGGCCGGCCTGGAAAGCACGGTGTTAGTTTTAAAGTCTGACCTAGCAGAGCTGGTCAATGTTCAGAACCTTTTCAGTACTATTTGGCTACAGGGTAAAATGACATTGTAGCCTTGAGTGTGGGACAAGGGCTTCTACTGCGTTTGTCCGGCTCACAGCGCAGGAGGCTCCTGGAGTGTCACTGCAGCATAGAACAACAAATGCTGTAACCAAAGTGGTGCTCTAGCCCATAAAGGAACATTGCTCGTCTACACTCCAAGGAAGCTGCCAGGGACTGAGCTGTGGGATTGCCTCAGAATGCGATGCAAGTCAAGGAATGGCCTGGTACTGAACCCTGCTACCCTAGTTACTAGCAGCAGGTGTCAGCTAGGGAAGTACTCCAGCCTCCAGCAGACAGGTCAGACTAGATCATCACAATGATCCCTCTTCTGGCCTTGGAATCGATGAATCTACCCGAAAAGAGCCACTTGCCCCTCGGCAGAGCCAGCAGGTGCCCAGTAACGAGAGAGACAGGGAACAGTTGCTGCATATGAGCACATCCCCCACAAGCACCCAGAGAAAAGCCTGCCAACAGAATTCCCCCGAGACGTGACATCTCGGTGAAAAGAGCCCCCCACATTGCTCTTTAGCTGGAGAACATCAGCCCACTCTCAAAATAGCCCTGTACTTACGGACCAGCCAATTACCACTAAAGATCACACACCCCTCCCATTAGCAGGGCAGGGCCTTACTGGGTACGCATGCCTCCGTATTTATCTATAGTACTTAGATGGCTCCATCACCACAGCATCCGAGCACCTCATGATCTCTCATGTAGTCATCCTTGCAACCCCCTGTGCTATTATCCTCATTGCACAGAGGGGAAACTGAGGCACGGGCAAAGCTTCTTGCTCAAGGTCACGCAGGAAGTCTGTGGCAAAGCACGGAACTGAATCCGGATCTCTCAAATCCTAGGCTAGTTCCCGATCCACTGGGCCACGCTGCCTCTCTACCATTCCCTTCCCCACAATCTGCATTAAAGCTTCCAGGGCTGCCAGTGGCACTGCATTCCAAGCAGTCCAGAAACAGCCTGCTTGAGGCAATCTCTCTTATCCACAGCAGAGGAAAACATGCATTAACCGGTAAGGGGCAGACAGGCAGGTTCAGGAACTTGAATTTCAGCAACACGTTTCATCCTTCAATGACACTGCCAACCTGGGCTGGATACAGATTGGTGACGCAAAGGTGAATGGCTTAGTGCAGGGGTGGCCAACCTGTGGCTCCGGAGCCACATGCGGCTCTTCAGAAGTCAATATGCGGCTCCTTGTCTAGGCACCGACTCCAGGGCTGGAGCTACAGGCGCCAACTTTCCACTGTGTCGAGGTGGGGGGGGAGGTTGCTCACTGCTCAACCCCGGCTCTGCCACAGGCCCTGCCCCCACTCCACCCCTTCCTGCCCCCTCCCATGAGCCTGCCATGCCCTCACTCCTCCCCCTTCCCCCCCAGAGCCTCCTGCACGCCATGAAACAGCTGATCAGGAGGTGCGGGGAGGGAGGGGGAGGCGTTGATCAGCAGGGCTGCGGGAGGCACTGGGGGCAGGCAGGGGAGCGGATGGGGGGCTGCTGACATATTACTGCGGCTCTTTAGCAATGTACATTGGTAAATTCTGGCTCCTTCCCAGGCTGGCCACCCCTGGCTTAGTGCTCACATTACCAGCTCTTGTGACCAGCCTCACATCATCCCATGTAACTGGAACAAAGCTCAAGATCACTTTGTGTATACGATATCAACTGTCCTTCCTTCACGCGTGCACTGAGCGTTGCTCACAAGCATTGAGATACTGCTGTTATTCTCTAAAAATAATAAAAAGTACCCTTGAAGTATCTGTTTAGAAAAGAACCATGAAAAGTTAAGTGGATTTTGCCAAATCTCTGGGACTCCTGAAAGCTTGATGGTGTCTCTTTAAATATCCTCTTTGAATGGACTCATAGGGAAACAAAGTCACACACATTAAACTAAAGGGGGGAGGGAGCTTCTGTGGCGAGTTTTTGCCTGCCTGGGCACCATTTCTTAGCAGGAAGCTTGTGCCAGCCAGCCAGCGCATGCGCGCACACAAGCCCACCCAAACACAAGGCTGGGAATCTAGTCCAACACTCCCGAGAGACGAACGGCTCACATTCCCAGCACTGCAGGATGAAGCTTGGTGCGCCACGTTAAGGTCTTCGGGGGGAGGGGAGCTAGTAGACATTGGATAAAAATTTTATTCCAAACAAATTGGGAGCGTCAGCAGAAGGGGGGAGGAGGGAGGGGGAAGAAAAACCAGCCACGTCACAGACTGACTTCGCTCAAATCCTTCCCAAGCTTTAGTCTGCCTCAGTTTTGGAGGCAGCAGCGTATTGTAGAATCCAGGTCCAATCTGACAGAGCATCGCCAGGGCTCACAATGGTTTCAGGTTTGGAGCCTCGAGACAAGTGACAACAAGCGTGCAACCCTACACTAACAGCCTTCGGTGCTTTATTTCTGCAGCATCTACGTGCCCAGGCAGCGTGTTCCAGCTCTGCCCTCGCTCACGAGAATCCGAGCCCGCTTGGCACAAGGTCTGCCCAACCTGATGGTCTGCCATTCCTCAGGCACTAAACATTCCTGTCTCTGCAAGGCAAACCCAGCTACAGGTCTAGCACATCCCTTTGCTCCCCTTCTATGGGTCACCACTCGGTTTAGGGCCAAGAGATTACAGGCCGAAGTTAAGGCACCAGGATCTGGGCTCCTATCCACTGCTAACACAGGAGCACTAGTAACATAATAGTTTGTTTACATCACCTCATGCAAATGTCTAGAATTCCTTTACTCATCTCCAGTAACCATACCGGTGAGAGTTAAAATATTTCTTCTTGCGAGTCAAAGCATATATCTATCTCCTCTTCTCCCCCCTCATCCCCCCCACGCTTTCCCACACACACAAAGACCCCTTTGGGGCTGAGACTAAGCACGGATGTTTTTAGGCTTGGTAGAATTCAGTTTTTATAATTTCGACCAGCAATATCGAGGTTTATTTTGAAGCATTTTTTATTTTTATCCATTTCAATGTGCACAGCTGTGGGAAATTAGGGAGGGCTCAGACATGAATTGCTTAATGACAGCAAATGTTGTGATCCAAAAAGCTAAAGCTTTCTAACTGTCAATATCACATGTCAAAATACACCAAATAAATATCCTTAACTCAAATGCGAATTAGTTCTCAAGCACCATTTTTCTTACTTTGCCTCTCTGGACGTTTCGATCACGTATGGCAATTTTTTTCATCAGTGTGAGCGTACACAGTGAAATCGACGTTCACCGACATTTGCCGATAACAATCTAACCCTTCCAAGTCTAGACATTCTCAACCCAGGATCTATATAAAGTTACAAGCAGCTGAGTGAACACAGAGGGAAAGATTTCCTGCAACCTGAACTATGGCATTCACGGTCATGAGAGCAACAGGACCGAACGCCAGCATGCACCAGAATCAATTGGCTGTCCCAATCACCTGACCAGCCAGGAGCCACAAGGTTCAGCCAGAGAGAGAAGTTGTGTGTGACTCGCCATGATGTTCTCATACCAATATACAACCTGTCACTGCACGTTACAGTGGAACCTGAAAAGCCGGCATGTAACAAATACCTGAAACACGCAAGGCAGGGACGGAGCTAAGCAGCATGGAGTCTGGTCACTGACCTTGTTCTTCCCCCAGTAAGACAGACATGATTCTGGAGAAAGTGGGGCTGGCAGTTCAGTAGGAAGCGCTCTGCCCTCTGACTCAATCCCAAAAACCTCTGGCCAGCAGGTAGCAAGGGTCCCTGTGGTGCAGGTTCGGCTGTCTTTTGGGTGAAGATTAAAACAGCCACTGGTGATCATTGAAGACCCCATGTCCTGAGATGAAAAGCGGTTAGCCCCAGCGTCCAGGCCCCTTTCCAAAGCGGGATAATTACATTAAGGCACCAAGACTATTGTGTCCCATTCAGAATTTTACGCAGCTTTAATTATACTCTGCCAGTCTACAGCACCTTCCATTACAGAATCTCAGAGCCCTGTGTGAATTAGGTTTCCACAGCCCCCTGCAGTGTAAAAGCATTAGCCCCACTCCCGAAAGTCAGTGGATCTGACGCTGGCTCTGCAGGCAGGATCAGGCGGCATAGAGAGACACTGGAAAGTTAGTTTCTTTTGTTTGCAGTAGATTGAGGTGCATCAGCAGAGAGGGTGAGGGGCAGGACATGGAGAGCAGGAAAGCGGAGGTGCACCGGCAAATTTGTGGCTGGGAGCCAAGGAGTGGAACAGCAGGGAGTGCGGTGGATCAGGATTGAGGGGCATGGGCTGGCACACTGAGGTTTGTTAGCCAAGATTAGCTGGGATATGGAGAGATTGGGAAGGGGGGGGGGGGGGGGGATCATTGCACAAGACCTGCCCACAGACCGGGCATCATTCCTCACGAGTACTGCTCTCACCTACAAGAAAAGTTCATTGGCCTTTCTGCCCTTTGAGCCTCTCCGTGATTTCTCTGGCAGACACACGTAGGCAAAGCGAAGGAGAAACCCACGAAAGGGAGTTCTGGCACTAGAGGTGCACCAAGGTATTTCAAAACGAATGGCTGTCTGGTAACCTGCTGAAAAAGCTTGCAGCTGAACTTCATTTACTGAGATTGCTCCTCTGAGGTGCACACCCGCTTGTGGTGGTACGATTTCAAGAGGCAGCGCGTGTGCTGGCTCAATAAAGCACTCCAAAGCCTTCAGCTGGAAACCAGAAGCTCCCAGACAAGGAACTCCACAGAGAGGACAGAGGAGTAGGTGATAACACCGAGTCTGACACCGTCCCGATGAACACGCTAACTCACTACACGTAGGCCTGGCAGGACACATGGCTCTGGGCCTCCACTATAGGCATCTGCTTCCCCAACTGCGAGGCACCTTTTCATTAGGTTGTGTGCAGCTCTCAGAACAGCAAGGAATTCTCACTGGGGGAGGAGGCGGCTTGCTGGTCTGTAATGTTTGACCTACACTAGTCATGATGCTGCACAGCACGGTTCAGTGCAACCACACGATGGCAGTGGGGATGCAATCCCAAAGTCCTTGCTCCTACAGCAATGGTTCCATTTAGGGCTGTCGATTCATCGCAGTTAACTCACGCGATGACCTCAAACCAATGAATCGCCATTAATCGCCATTTTAATCGCACTGTTTAATACATTTCAATTGGTATTCCCTTGTTTAATATTTTGGATGTTTTTCTATATTTTCACATATATCTTGTATTCTGTGTTGTAATTGAAATCAATATACACCTCTACCCCAATATAACGCGACCTGATAGAACACAAATTCGGATATAACGGGGTAAAGCAGCGCTCTGGGGGGGTGGGGCTGCGCACTCCGGCGGATCAAAGCAAGTTCGATATAACGCAGTTTCACCTATAATGCGGTAAGATTTTTTGGCTCCCGAGGCCAGCGTTATATCGGGGTAGAGGTGTATTTGAAAACATAGAAAACACCCAAAAATATTTAAATAAATGGTATTCTATCGTTTAATCGCGCGATTCATTTTTTTTAATCGCTTGACAGCCCTAGTTCCATTAGTTGTTAACGTTATAAGGTCTATGACACGTGGTAGTCCAGTTGCAATTCCATCCAGGAGGGGACAGTGCTTTGTGCATGCACACACTGCCTACTTCCTTACAGTATATTACAGTTCTCACACAGCAATATTGCAGTTCTCACACAGCTCTGCAGTTCTCACACAGCAATATTCACACTACCCCAGGTAAACCAGACAGTATCTTAGACGAAAAACATTGAGGATCTTCGTTTTTCCAGTGCTGCAACCTTGCTCAGTGTCTATCTGGTTTGCTTAACGTGAGCCAGTGCATATGGCAGCGGTTGGACTAGAAAGTGCTAGTACTCCACATCAGCCCCTCAGAGGTTGCTGCTGAAGTTACCGCCAGTGAAATAGTTAACGTTGACATTTAAGTGTCATACGGGGGCATGACATACCTCGCAGGGCTGCTGTTTCCAACTGTCTGCAGACGCGGGCAGACAGCCCTGCAACGGGTCCCATTTGTGGTTCTCTTTTCACCCAGAAAACCTAGGAAATTTTCAATGAAAGCTGCGATTCTGCAGAAACCAACGGGGCCACCTGAGAAATACTGGTGCGGGGAACTGACCAGTAACACCTCAGTCCATCTCCACATATGCCAGCAGACAGCACAGCGACCAACTTACTTTCCCGGGTTCTGCACGAAGCAGGCTCTCACCCAGTGTCACATGAGAAGACAGGCCTAAGCAGGGCTACAGGACTCTCAGATATACCCCCCAAACTGGACTAAATAAAGGATTTCTGTTAAGCACATATAAAACCAGCAATGCCAGAGGCAGTTCAACTTCTCTTCCAAGAGTCTATGGCCATCCTTAGGCCCAAGGTTACAGACCAAGTGCCTTGCAAGCCTTCACCTCTACGGCCTAGCGAGGAGGCTCTGGAAAGAGCAGTGTCCACAGGACCATGATCAGGTCACAGCCTGGCTGAAGGAATAAGGCAGAAACATTCTCTGGGGAAGGGGAAGCAAATCTCAAGAGCTCCAAGTGCCTCCTGAGACGAGGGTGGAGAAAGCCCTTTTACAGGGAGAGCAGATCCCTATTAATTCATCAGACCACCATCACCCAGCCCTATGCTGAACTAGCAAGTATAGTCCGTCACTTCTGGGCCTCTCGGAATCAGCGCAAGTTCTTGCGTTAGGTTGCAAGTGGCATGCTACAGACAGATGGCTGCCCAGCAGCGCAGACAGGATGATTGGGGAGCAGCTTTCACAGTTCTACTGTAGTATTTCCCACCTCCACCCTTGAGTCTGTTAGTCCTGCCCCAAAAGGCTCCTGCAGGGAGATTAAGATTTGGAGGAACCTTCAAGGTGGTTAAAAAGAGATCAAATCATCCTAGGGGACCCATATGCCAGATTGTGAGTTCAAAGGTTTGACTGTCCTTCCTCCACCAAGAAGGGAGGACACGTTGCTAACCGCCCTGACAGTCCCACTACAGTGCGTCATCCCGTTTCTAGTTTCATCCCTTTTCACCCTAGAGCACAGGTAAAGCCACCAGTGACATGCTACTTTCTCAGGGATCCCACGAGGAGCTAATAACATGGGCCAAGGCAGCTTTCTCTGGCCTCTGGCTTAGCCACAGCCAATTGTGCTTAGTTATAATGTTTAATCAATCACCGCATCGTGCCCAGCACACAAGCCCATTTGTGCCGGCTCTGAGAGATGAAAGCAAGAGGAAATTCAAAACTTTTTGACAGCTCCAGACCACAAAGGCCTGGCAAAGAGAAGCAGAACGGACATGGATGCCGTTGCCGTCCCCAGTGGCTCCCGTTCAGCCATTACAAAGAGAACATGCCAGGAGAGCAGCAGCTCCCGAGTTACCCTGGAGGTAAAGAATTAATTAGGTGTGTGTGCGTTAAAGAAATCATTCGGATTGCTTAAATCTCATGGGGAGTCCATGAGAATCTCTCACAAGTAAGTCACAGAGCAGGAGACCCGGAGAACCCCTCCCGGTTGGAGCCCATCCGCCAGGACCCATACAACCATGGCCCCTTCCTCAAAGGTTATGCAGAGACATCACCGCCTTAGGCTGATTTTCTTTAAGTACCCAAGCTCACCATGTTCTTGGGACATGAACCCCACGGGCTACTTGACGGCTCCCTTGCCATTTAATAAACTCCTGGGGGTAGGGGGCAGGGAGAGTAAGTTAGGGGTCTAATTCTACCAGGCCCCACAGTATTGGCTCCCGGCCTAGGCAACGGCAACCAAATCAGGAGCTTCACTCTCCTTCTGTCTGAGGCGCTTACTGTGGGAACCCACTTTGCCCACTGAACTAGATAAGGATTACGATGACCTCCCCTGTCACTGCGACATCCTAGGGCGACCAGCCTGGTTTGAGGGGAGGCTCACAGACGGGGCGGAGGGGTGGAAGTAAAAGGTAAAGCAGCAAGTAGGTCCCTAAGGGACAACTCTGGGGCAAGTCCTGGACAGGTCAGCCGAGGGATGCCACGTCCCCTCCTGTCCCACCCATTTCCAGGGGCACCTGGGGTCAAGCGGACAATCACAGAAAAGGCAACCAAGAGCACACTGAGGAAGAGAACAGGAAGTGGTACCCAAGGGGGTCCCCATGTGTGGGGAAGATGTAGGGGAGGGCAGACACCAATGGGAATCCCAGGCAGGAGGGCTGGTCCTAGGAGGAAGGGGCAGCGCTCACTGGACAGGGCTAGTCCTGGGGAAGGGGGGTATCCTAGAGGAATGTCACAGGGGATGGGGGGGCAACCCTGAGGAGGGGTGTTCCATGGAAGGGGCTGTTCCCAGGGGAAGCAGGGGGATACCAATGGGAATCCCGGTGAGGAGGGCTGATCCTAAGGGGCTTTGATAGAGGAAACAGAGCTCAGCCTGATTTTTTTTTTTTTTGGGGGGGGGGGGGGG
>NW_020664984.1:3100425-3134997 GCF_002925995.2 Terrapene triunguis | reverse complement strand
ACCTCTCGAGGTCCCTTCCAGTCCTAGAATCTATGAATCTATGAAAAGTTTGGAAAAAATGTTGCATAAACAAAACCTGCGGAATGCAAATTATTTCAATGTTTACAAATATTCTGAGAACAATCATTGCTCTTTTTTTTTACCCACTCCGGTGTTTGGTGTGTGAAAAACAGCTCTGTTCCTTAGATTGTAAGGTCTGTGGGGCAGGGACTGTCTTTTTGTTCTGTGTCTGTACAGCGCCTCGCACAGTAGGGTCTTGGACCCTGACCCGGGCTCCTAGACACAATAGGAATGCAAATTAATAATAATAATGAACAGTGCTCAGAATTGTGGCTGGAGAGTGTTCTCAGGTGCACATGCCGATGAGATAGCTCACCGGCTTACAGGGCTCCAGACCCAAACTGCATCCAATTGCTAACCTCTGATTCGCCTGTGCAAGTTTATGCCCATGCAACCCCACTGAACACACAACACTGGAGTCATACAGCAGCGAGTCAGATTTAACGCCATCATCAGCGTGTGTAGCAGAGGGAGGTCAGCGCCGCTTAAGTGCAAATTATGGAGCCATTCCCCCAAACCTCCTTTCTGCAGCACACACAACCCTGCCCATGCTGCGTGCTGCGGAGGGAGGGAGCATTCCCAGAGAGCTGAAGGAATGTTTTATGCCCTTCAGTGCTGCTGGGTAGTTCAGGGTGTTCTGACCTCCAGTCTCCTGGAATCCTGGCCAGCTGTTTCAGGCTTAAAGAGCCTCTATTTATGACCCTTCTTCCCCTGGGTGTTTTCCTTCTAGAGGGGAGGGGCTGATCTTGAGAATTCCCTTCAGTGGGGGAAGAGGCTCTTGGGCTGAGATGGTTCCGGGGGACCAATCCTGAATGCTGCTGCTCCCCTCGGACCTGCCTCCATTCTCATTTACGCTGGTTTTACACCTGGGCATCTCCAGTGATCTCAGTGCAGTTACTCCTGGAATCACACAATCGTAAGATCAGATTCTGGCCCGTTGACTACAGAAGTCGAAACAGGGAAGCAATGTGGTGTAGGGATTAGATCTAGGAGCTGGGAGCCAGGACTCCTGGGTTCTGTAGCCAGCCATGCTGCTGACGCAGGGCCCAGCTGCTCCCCCCCCCACCTCCCTGAATCTGTTTTAAAGCTGTTTAGGTGTTCAGGGTCACACCACCTAAATGATGTGGGAGCCTAAATCTCATTTGCAAAAGGCATTTAGGAGTCTAAATTCCTGGAGTCTGGGCCAAGGTCTGCACCTGTTTTGGTCATTAGCGATCCCATGACACTGTTCACAAGAGCAGGCTTGCTAACCCCAGGATCTTGATCAGTTCACAGTTAGAGAAACCAGGGCTGGGCGAGTGGGGCAGACTCTGTTTTGCTTCCTTAAAACCCCTTTGAAGTTTCAACCAGAAACAGTGTTCGTCACTGCCTTTGCTAACCCACTGTGCTCTGTTGAACAGGTGCTACCTTTTAACCCAGAGGTGACTGCATTTCAGTGTTGGGTGGGGTGATTCCAGGTTGTAAAGTTCTTTCAGCTATTTTGGGGATGAACAGCAAAATAAAAAGATGAGATTTCCTTAGTCATTTTCTCTCTCTATCTCAAGTACCTATCTGGCCCCCCATCAATAGCATCTGAGCACCTCACACTCTTTAATGTATTTCTCCTCCCAGCCCCCTGTGAAGCAGAGACGTGCTATTATCACCATTGTACGGATGAGAAACTGAGGAACAGAGAGGCTAAGTGACTTGCCCAGGGTCACACAGACAGTCTGTTGCAGAGCAGGGATTTGAACCCAGGTTCCAGGCTAGCACCCTAATCACTGGACCACCTATCTTCCCACCAGCAAATTATCTGTGATAGTTAATTACCCTTTTGCCTCCTGGTGCAAGGCTCTGCAGAGACTCAGTGTGAGAAGCTGACGGTATAAATACTAGAGAATCCCAGCTCCCTTGGGACAGGAGATGCTCTCCATATGGAGCTTGGCCTCATCCCTCTGCTCTCTTTAGAACAGGGCAGTAATTGACCAGGGGGAGCGAGGTGGAATGAGGAAGTGGGGGGCAGGGCAGAGAGGGAAAAACATCACAACATGTCCAGTCTCCTCACTGTGAGTCATGTACGCTGGCAAGGAGAGGAGACAGCACATTAGGAAGCCCAGAGCTGCCGGTGCCTGGGTTTGGGGCTGGAGGACTCTGTTAGGAAGAAGCTGTAATAGGAGCGTGCTGCTCTGGGCAGGTGACAATCCCCAGCCGTGCCTCTCCCCAAGCCGTCTCTAACCGTCTGAAACTCTGCACCGCAGGGACAAATTAACTCGGATCCTACGAGCTGCCTGACTGCTCCATTTGTGGCTGAGCTACCGCCCTGCAATACGCCAGCTAAAAATAGCCACTGGCAAGGGGAGAAGCATACAGACCAGTTACATAGCTTAACTAACACACCACTGCCTACCCTCAACTCAAGATGGAGCAGCATAGCCAGGGCT
Source organism: Terrapene triunguis (assembly GCF_002925995.2). Lineage (NCBI taxonomy): Eukaryota > Metazoa > Chordata > Testudines > Emydidae > Terrapene > Terrapene triunguis. Next base: position 3,132,517 of record NW_020664984.1, on the reverse strand, counting down.
TACGTGCCTGGTCTTCGGCCCGGCCCCCTATCAAAAATGCATTGGGAACCATACTCATAATTCTCTTGTTCCTGTTATAGACCATGGATCTCGGCTGCCGGAGTCTCCAAAGGGTTAAATTAGAAACAGGGCCAATGAATGGGTCAAATGTGTTGGCTGGGTGGGAGATTCTTTCGGGAACGTCAACGGGGGAGGGCGGCCCAGTGAGGTTGGTAAAGGCCAGAGTGCCCTGAATTAGTCCAGACAATCACAGCAATTTCCTCCCTGCCGCAGAATCCGCCCAAGTGGTAGCCGGATGGAATTTTAAATATGGCCTAAGTGTTTTCCTTGTCCCGGCCCCAGCCTTGCCTCTGTTTCTGGACTCAGGCCCTAACGCCGCCAGTGGCTCTCTTTGTGTCACCCGAGCCTGGAGGCATTTTGCTTGGCTCTCGTAGACGGAATGAGCTGGGACTATCGGGTTCCCCCTTCACACCATTAGAGCGGCTTCATTATTTATTAGAACCCAAGGAGTTTTAGCTAGGGGCTTGTTTCTCTTCTTGGGGTGAGGGTGGTTAAATTCCTGCTCGGAGCAGGGTTATTCTGGGAAGAGAGTGCGGCCTAGTGGTTCGTGCATTGGCCTAGCACTCAGGAGACCTGGGGTCTAGTCCCCTCTGCTGTGTGACTTCGGCAGGTTATGGCCCCTCTCTGTGCCTCTGCTTCCCCTTCCAACCTGTGTCTGTCTTCTCGCCTTTCATATGGGCACAGGGACTTGACTTTCCTTTGTGTGTCTATAGTACAACAGGGCCCCGATCTCAGCTGGGGTGTCTAGTAGTTACTGAAATCAAACCCTGGACACGACCTATTGTCTATACCGGGGGTCCCCAGTGCGGTGCCTGCGGGCAACATGGCGCCCACCGGGGCATCAATGTGCGCCTGCCTACTGGCCGCCGGACAAGCAGCCGCCGAAATGCCCCCGTGAAGCGGCAACGTCAAGAAGCGCTACCGGCGGCCTTTCGGCGGCGACGCCTCTTGACGTTGCCGCTTCACGGCGGCATTTCAGCGGCTGCTTGTCCGGCGACCACGGTCCTTGGCGGCTAGTCGTCCGGCGCCCTCCCCACAGGAAAGGTTGGGGACCACTGGTCTATACTCTGCAGCAATGGCCCCAGACACTGCCATCTTGCTGTCGGCACATGCGGTGGATTTTGACCGACTGCTTTTTCATGATCTACCTTCTATTTATGATCTAACCTCAATAGAAGCACAGAAGCAGCAGCCTGCTACCATTCTGCTCCCCAAATGAGCAGGTACTGATGTAGCACCGTCCTCCGAGGTGGGGCAGCAGCAGGAGGGCCCACATCTGGAACCCCCGGGCCTTAAAGCAGGAGCCGTTACAAGCTGAGCTAAACAATGCCACTAGCCAAGCCCGGAGCAGGCTCCTCAACCGCAGCGTATGGCCCAGCTGCCACTACAGGGGGACAAAGCACCACACGGACCGGGTGGGTGAGACGGAGGCAGCAGCAAGTCCAAGCTGCATGCGACAAACCAACGAGTACAACACAGTCCCTCCAGCACGGTCTAGTGGTCACCTCTCCACCAGCCTGTGTGACACAGCAGGGCCTGCTTGCCTGCCCACTGCCCCGCCCAGACCATGCCCTGGCATAGGCCTCGATACGCTACAAAGTGAGGTCGACTTTGGAGTAGACAGGAGATATCGGCTCTCCTGGGCCTCTGAGGAGAAGAGGCTGTGCAGGTCCAGCTACGGACCAGCCGTAGAAGCGAGGACATCTACGAGCAGATTGCACAGGGGGTGCAGGAGAAGGGCTATGACAGGGACCAGCAGCAGTGCCACGTGAAAGCCGAGCTGCGGCAGGCAGACCAGAAGGCCACGGAGGCCACAAATTGATCCGGTGCCGAGCCACAGGCCGGCTGGTTTTACAAAAGCTGCATGCCATGATCAGAGGAGACCCCGACCCCACCCCCACCAGCATCATGGATACCTCCGAGGAGCCCGACTCACAGGCCGCTGCCATGAATAGCGAGGAGGAGCAGGTGGACCATGAGGAAGAGGAGGAGTATGGGGGACAGGAGACCAAGGGAATCCAGCTGCTCGGCATGCCAGGACCTGTTCTTAACTTGACTGCGGTCCCACCAGTCGAGCAGGGAGGACCCAGATTCAGGGGAAGGAACCTCGGGTAAGTGTGTAGTTTAATTTTAAACAGGAATGCTCCCCCTCCCCCAAAGTAGCAGGACACATCTTTTGCCTCATTAATTTACTCATGCTAGGAGAGGGAGAGGTACGACTGAGCGAGGTAAAGTTGCTAATTGCTTTTCATTCCCCTCTAGAGCTAGGTAGGGAGAGGCCAGGCAGAGCAGTTTGTTTATGTGCACGGGGAAGTCCCGGGCATCCTCTGGAGAGATCTCGATGAAACTGTCATAGAGGTACTCTGCAATCCTCTGCCGAAGGTTTCTGGGGAGGGCTGCCTTATTCCTTCCGCCGCAGGCGGACACTTTCCTACGCCGCTCAGGGATAACTTCAGCAGGCACCATTGCAGCACACAGGCTAGCAGCGTACAGACCCGGGGGGCTTCGGGATGCCAGCAGCAGCTGTGCTCTCTGTGCCTTTGTCACGCTCAGGAGTGAGACATCAGCTAAAATCAGCACCGGCTGTGGAAAATGGTGCCAGTATTCAGTGCCATTGCCCCGTACTACTAGAATCATGGAACCAAGCAATTCCCTTCTCATTTCCCCAGCCCCCCAAGGGCCACGCTCACCATGGCTGGTGCAGTGACTGGTGCCATGCACAAGCAATCCCAAGCAGAAGTGAGAAGGTCGTGCTTACAAGTTTCGGGGAGCGAGGGGAGTGAGTTGAGCCTAAGTGTCACTTTCCAGAGTGAGAACACTGGCAGTGGTACCTGTGTGTGTTGTATCTGCAGCGGCTGTCGTTGCGGCCTTCAAGGGCTCCCCCTCCAAACCCACCGAACGCCTGAGCCAGGTAAGGAGCTGAAAGAAGAGGACTTGGGATGATGTGTTCCAGGAAATCCTGCAAGCCAGTGCCGCCTCAGACGGTGAGCACAGAGCCTGGAGGATGAACAGTGCAGACAGCCTGGAGAAGGAAAGTGGAGAGGAGAAAGGCCCAGGCGTCCCAGCAGGAAAAGGAGAGGGAGAGGCACCAGGGTGTAACAGAGCTTCTCAGGCAGCAGACAGGTGCTGCAGACTCTGGTGGACCTGCAGGTTCAACAATCCGAGGCTCACCTCCCTCTGCAGCCCACTGAGAACTCAATATCAGGACCTCCCTGTTGATATCCCCCAACATTCCACATCACATCAGGGATGGCTGCACTGCCCCCACCACTCCACCTCGGGGGTCATTAAAGACAACCAGAGCTTCCCATTCACAGGTCAGCATAAGCCACCCTTGGTATATGCGAAGCTGAAATGGACGAGTGTTCTTTCCCCTTCATTAGTTCTGTTCTCTTAATGTATTACATTTTAAATGTAGTTTTCGAATTGCCTGGGAGGGGGGTTGCACAGATTGTTACAGAATAAAATTCTATTATTTGGAATACAATTCGTCTTTATTGATTCACAACATATGCTGGCTAGTGCTTAGCAGTTCTGAAGGTGACCAGTTACCTGTTACTGCAGAGTATCACTCAAAACTCATAAGACCATTCACAAACAAAATGAATAGGTGCATTAACAATGATATATTCCTGCATGTACAGCAGTCACCACACGAGTCATACCTGGCTGCAAGAGACCATGGCCAGGTAGAGCACACTACTACAACACACACTACTCCGGCTCACTATCCAAATGGTCTTTCAAAGTCTCCCTCAGCCATATAGCTCTCTGTTGAGCCGTAATAGCCCTTGTATCTGGCTATTCAAATTCAGCAGATAGCCACTCCACCTCCGCCATCCGCCGTGGTGGAAACTTTCCCTCCTTTGCATCACAGATATTATGCAGGACACAGCAGACAGCTATAACCATTGGGATATGTTTCTCACTGAGGTCCAATCATGTGAGTAAACAACACCAGCTTCCCTTCGATCAACCAAAGGCACATTCGCCTGTCATTTTGCACCTGCTAAGCTGGTAGTTGAAGTGTTCCTTGGTGCTGTTGAGGTGGCCGGTGTACGGCCTCATGAGCCAGAGGGATAGGGTCCCCCAGGATCACTGCTGGCATTTCAACATTGCCAACGGTAATCTGCCAGTCAGGAAAGACAGCTTTCTGAACAGGCCTGTGTTCTTCAAGATGCGAGCGTTGTGCACCTTCCCTGATCAGTCCACATGGATGTCAGTGAAGCGTCCCCAGTGATCCACCAGCATTTGCATGACCTTGGACAAGTAGCCCTTTCTGCTGATGTGCTCCACGGCAAAGTGGTCTCATGCCAAAATAAGGATATGCCTACTGAATTGCTCCACTGAAGTCTGGGAACCCCAGAGCAGCAAAGCTATCCACTATGTTCTGCACATTGCTGAGTCACAGTCCTGCATAGCAGAAGGCGATTAATGGCCCTTCACACTTGCATGACGACGGCCCCTGCGGTGGATTTCCTGGCTCCGTATTGATTCCCAGCTGACTGGTAGCAATCTGGTGTTGCAAGTTTCCATAGTGCTATCGCCACTCGCTTCTCCACTGTCAATGCAGCTCTGATTTTGGTGTCCCTGCACCAGAGGGCTCAGGCGAGCTCTGCATACGGATCCAGGAATGTGCCTTGCGCATCTGAAAAGTCTGCACCCACTGCTCATCATCCCAAACCTGCATGATGATGCGATCCCACCAGTCAGTGCTTGTTTCTCGGACCCAGAACTGGTGTGCCATCATCAGCAGTTGCTCTATGAATGCCAACAACCACCTTAAACTGGTTCTTACTATATCCCACGGCCATCTGTCCTGCAAGGAATCATCATGTTCCCCACTTCTCTTCTTACAACTCTGCAAATACTGCAGGACCATGCATCCTGTGCTGCAGCGTTCATGACAATAGTATAGAGCTGTGCTGGACCCATGTGTGATATTCTATACCTTGGGGGCGCACCTTATAACCCCCATATTCCTCATTTATATATGATTGTGATCTTGCATATAAAGCAGACCATGTGAGGTATCAGGGGAAAGGTTATGATCTGCTGAAAGTCATTTTTCTATCTATCTATCTATCTATCTATCTATCTATCTATCTATCTCAATTATTAATGCATATGAAGTTATGAGAATTGTGTTGTATGGTTGTCACTAAAACATGCTGTAAGTTGGGGAATCAGCCAGATATTAGCCCCCCAGAGACAACAGCAAGGAAAGTAACCAACGCCCAGGCAGGGTGTCAAACAACCATCAACCGCCATTGTCCAGCAAGGGGGCTACAATTCAGTGACTCACCTGCATGAGGCCTCACCAGGGGAATTGCTCAGTCTTGCCTGGGGACTCAGCAAGGCCCACCAGATCTGCCTGGACTTGTGTTCTCCAAGCACATGGGACTGAGGGTATTAAACAGAACACAGGGGGCCCATGCTTGGCCTTTCTCCTGCCTCCACCTATGCTGCAAACAACAAGGACACTGAAGATTTGAGACTCCAACAGAGGAGACTGGCCCAGATTTCAAGGGTGAAATCTGTGTACAATGAACTGCAATATCCAGTGGGGTGAGAAAAACTGCTTAATCTAGATGTTGCCCAGTCTAATAGGGTTGAGAGTTTAGATTGCGAGCTTATATTTAATTTTATTTTGGTAACTAACTCTGACTTTTTGCCTATCACTTAAAATCTACCTTTCGTAGTCAATAAATTTAACTGTTTATCTTTACCAGTGAGTTTGCCTGAAGTGTGTGGCAAATCTGCTCAGGTTTGCAAAGGCTGGTGTATCATAGAATCATAGAACTGGAAGGGACCTCGAGAGGTCATCTAGTCCAGTCCCCCGCACTCATGGCAGGACTAATTATCTAGATCATTCCTGACAGGTGTTTGTCTAACCTGCTCTTAAAAATCTCCAGTGATGGAGATTCCACAACCTCCCTAGGCAATTTATTCCAGTGCTTAACCACGCTGAGAGTTAGGAAGTTTTTCCTAATGTCCAACCTAAACCTCCCTTGCTGCAATTTAAACCCATTGCTTCTTGTCCTATCCTCAGAGGTTAAGAAAAACAATTTTTCTTCCTCCTCCTTGTAACTTGAAAACTATTATCATGTCCCCTCTCAGTCTTCTCATTTCCAGACTAAACAAACCCAATTTTTTTCAATCTTCCCTCATAGGTCATGTTTTCTAGACCTTTAATCATTTTTTATTGCTCTTCTCTGGACTCTCTCCAGTTTGTCCACATCCTTCCTGAAATGTGGTGCCCAGAACTGGATACAATACTCCAGTTGAGGGCTAATCAGCACGGAGTAGAGCGGAAGAATTACTTCTCGTGTCTTGCTTACAACACTCCTGCTAATACATCCCAGAATGTTTGCTTTTTTTGCAACAGCGTTACACCGTTGACTCATATTTAGCTTGTGGTCCACTATGACCCCCAGATCCCTTTCCGCAGTACTTCTTCCTAGGCAGTCATTTCCCATTTTGTATGTGTGCAACTGATTGTTCCTTCCTAAGTGGAGTACTTTGCATTTGTCCTTATTGAATTTCATCCTGTTTACTTCAGACCATTTCTCCAGTTTGCCCAGATCATTTTGAATTTAATCCTATCCTCCAAAGCACTTGAAACCCCTCCAGCTTGGTATCGTCCGCAAACTTTATAAGTGGATGTTGTATGCAATTATCTAAATCATTGATGAAGATATTGAATGGAACCAGACCCAGAACTGATCCCTGCAGCACCCCACTCGTTATACCCTTCCAGCATGACTGTGAACCACTGACAACTACTCTCTGGGAACGGTTTTCCAACCAGTTTTGCACTTATAGTAGCTCCATCTAGGTTGCATTTCTGTAGGTTATTTATGAGAAGGTCATGCGGGACAGTATCAAAAGCTTTACTAAAATGAAGATTACCACATCTACCACTTCTCCCCTATCCACAAGGCTTGTTACCCTGTCAAAGAAAGCTATCAGGTTGGTTTGACACGATTTGTTTTTGACAAATCCATGCTGACTGTTACTTATCACCTTATTATCTTCTAGATGTTTGCAAACTGATTGCTTAATTATTTGCTCCATTATCTTTCCGGGTACAGAAGTTAAGCTGACTGGTCTGTAATTCCCTGGGTTGTCCTTATTTCCCTTTTTATAAATGGGCACTAGATTTGCCCCTTTCCAGTCTTCTGGAATCTCTCCCGTCTTCCATGACTTCTGAAAGATAATCGCTAATGGCTCAGATATCTCCTCAGTCAGCTCCTTGAGTATGTCCACTTTCCATTGATGAAGTGGTGAACCAATTAATAAATTTGCACTGCTTGTCTTAAGCCGTCCAAGGTACAGTGCTGGGAGCTGGGGGGATTTGGCTGGTGCCTTTCCCTGTGTGATTCATGAGTGGCTCCGGGAGCATTCATGCAATCTAGTTGGGTGTGGGGCTCCATATGCGGTTATGCTGAGTGATAACAGGGCCTGGAGGTGTTTGCTGCTGGTCACTAGCGAGGCATTGTGAGAGACAGCCTAGGCTGGAGAGAGTTCAGGGTGGCACAGCATCCCACAGTCCCAGGCTGAACCCCGGGGATCCCGTCACACCATGCTTCTGTCAGTGATGGTGGACATCAGTTGGAAGTAATAGAGGAGGAGAAGGACCTCGGCGTATTGGTTGATCACAGGATGACTATGAGCCGCCAATGTGATATGGCCGTGAAAAAAGCTAATGTGGTCTTGGGATGCATCAGGCGAGGTATTTCCAGTAGAGATAAGGAGGTGTTAGTACCATTATACAAGGCACTGGTGAGACCTCATCTGGAATCCTGTGTGCAGTTCTGGTCCCCCATGTCTAAGAAGGATGAATTCAAACTGGAACAGGTACAGAGAAGGGCTACTAGGATGATCCGAGGAATGGAAAACCTGTCTTATGAAAGGAGACTCAAAGAGCTTGGCTTGTTTAGCCTAACCAAAAGAAGGCTGAGGGGAGATATGATTGCTTTTGACAACTATATCAGAGAGATAAATACCAGGGAGGGAGAGGAATTATTTAAGCTCAGTACCAATGTGGACACAAGAACAAATGGATATAAACTGGCCATCAGGAAGTTTAGACTTGAAATTAGATGAAGGTTTCTAACCATGAGAGGCGTGAAGTTCTGGAACAGCCTTCCAAGGGGAGTAGTGGGGGCAAAAGACATATCTGGCTTCAAGACCAAGCTTGATAAGTTTATGGAGGGGATAGTATAATGAGATTGGTCTTTGACTATTAACGGTAAATATGCCCAATGGCTTGTGATGGGAGGTAGATATGGTGGGATCTAAGTTACTACAGAGAATTCTTTCCTGGGTGTCTGGCTGGTGAGTCTTGCCCACATGTTCAGGGTTTAGCTGATCGCCATATTTGGAGTCGGGAAGGAATTTTCCTTCAGGGCAGATTGGCAGAGGCCTGGGTTTTTTTTACCTTCCTCTGCAGCGTGGGGCACGGGTCACTTGCTGGAAGATTCTCTGTACCTTGAAGTCTTTAAACCATGATTTGAGGACTTCAGTGGCTCAGACACAGGTTTGATACAGGAGTGAGTGGGTGAGATTCTGTGGCCTGCATTGTGCAGGAGGTCAGACTAGATGATCATAATGGTTCCTTCTGACCTTAAAGTCTATGATTCTATGACAGCGAGGAGGACCACATGGGTTTGTGGGATTTTGGAAAGAAAAGGCATTAAAATTATGGCACACAGCTGACATTATGGGATGGGAACAGTTGCAAACTGGGAAGTTGATCCCATGCTCCCAGTCACCCTGCGTGACTCGTTTCAGTCCCATCATGCATTGCCTACACTTCCCAAAAGACCCTGCGCTGGACAGTGGCAAGTGGCATAGTTGAATACCTACCCATAGCGCACTGCGCTCCCCATCAGTACAAGCGCTCCTGGGGAGTGTCGGTGGTGCGCGTACAAGGAGCGTGGTGTGCACACACTCGAGTGATGTGCTGACTGTGGCGGCTGTATGCCAACGTATCTTGAGTCGACATAAGTTTGTAGCGTAGATGGGACCATAGTTCCTACACCTTTTTCCGTCTGTGCACTCACTCATTCGCCTGTCTTTTCTCTCCCTCCCCCGCCATCCCTTCTTGTCTTGTGTACTGGGTCTGGTTTTGCCTTCCCATCCTAGTATTAGTAGTAAGAAGCATTTATATGAGGATGGTGCCTGAAGGGTACAAGCAGAGATAAGAAACCATCACAAATCAGGTGAAGGGTAGGAGATGGGGATATAACATATAAGCTGCTGTTCTTGTTTTCTGTCCCCATTCACCTGCACTCTGCCTGCAATTCCATCAGCCCAGGTCGTTTCAAAACCCTTCAGGGCTAGGAACGGGGCTGTTATCCCATTAGGAAGGGGGGATTGCCAGCTTCCTGATGGGATGAGTGGTCATTCCTAGCTCTGGGAGGGCCTGAGATACTCAGCCTGACATTCATGTGAATTTGAGATCATTTGAGGAGATCTGTATGGCTCAGTCTGAACCTGGACCAGTCAGCCTAATTGTAACTCACACCCCTAGCTCTAGGAGCACAGAGATACAGTCAAAAGTCCTCACTGTTGTTCTAAACCCATTAAAACAATTGTAAGTGACAGGCAGATTTTGTGATGGTTTCCAGTGGCATAAACATTTTATTTACATGTATCTGGGATGGGCTGCATGACTCATTCATTTGGGTAATCTCCTGTGTTCCCCATGCTGTTATTCAATATATTTGTGTCAGATATCACACACACACACACACACACACTCTCTCTCTCTCTCTCTCCAATTACTCCTTCTGCTGGGACCTGAAGCAGAATCATGCTAATAACCCTGTCTTTGACAGCAGTCTGTGGCCACAGAAATACCTGGCTCATTACATCTTAGCTGCACAACAAAGATGTAAAGGGGCACTGGGGTTGCTGGAGGAGGAGAAATTGTGTTTAAACCCAGAAGTATTTGTTGATAAGCAAGAGTATAAAAAAAAGAAAGAGAAAAAGGCCTCTCCTGTTCCTGTCCAGCTGTGCCATCTCTAATTAGTCCTTGCTCCCTGGCTCCTCCTCCATGTGGTTAATTGGCCCAGCTGGCCCCCTCAGCCCCTTCTGGCCTTGTGTGGGGTGGACACCCCATCACGCTGCCCTTGTGGTGTAAGCAGCGCTTCATTGCTCCTGTGCTACCTTTGGGGACTGCCGGTTTTCGAAGGGCCCATCTGCAGCCCACGGAGACTGTGCCGGGGGGTTGGATTATAATGCGATAGTGCCCTGGCCAGTTGATAGCACAGTTTGGTGTTGCTGGTGTGGATGGGCCCAAGTGGTGATAAAGCCCTATCAAGACCAGTGCTTTGGGGAGCGAGGGATAGGTCCACACAGGTCATTGACTCTGGAATGGAGGCGTGCCGTGCTTGTGTGCAGGTGGGAGAGAACTGCGCCCGAAACAACGCAGCTTGTGTGGGCTCCCTGCGCCACTGCTGCTTGCATTGGTACAATGTGTTCAGTTCTCTAGTGCAGACCAGACCAGTCCATTAGATCAGGGCTTCCCAAATGGGCTCAGGACCTGTGTTCCCTCTAAGCTGCGTGGCCGCGCAGCTGCCTGTTAAGCCCCACGCAGGGGCTCAGGGCTGCGGGGTGGAGAGATGCCTCTCCCCCAACATGGACCTGCCCTGGCCTTGTCACAGCTGGGGGAGAGGTGCCCCTCCTCTGGCCCCAACCCAGCTCTGCCGTGGCCGGGAGAGAGGCACCTTTCCGCCCCCCCCCCCCCCCAGCCCAGGTGCTGCTGCGGGGAGAGAGAGCTGGGGGGAGTCCTCTCTCCCCGCTGTAGCCCCCAGGCAGCCTGCACCCCAAGCTCCTCATTCCCGGCCCCACCCCAGAGCCTGCACCCCCAGCCAGACCCCTCACCCCCCTGCACCCCAACCCTCTGGCCCAGCCCTGAGCCCCTCATCCCCAGCTCCACCCCGGAGCCCCCCCTCCCCCTCTGCACTCCAATCCTGGTGTTGCAGAGGAAGGCATCATGCACCACTCCCCCAAGGTCTCTGCCAATCTGACCTGGGAGAAAATCCCTTCGCGTCCCCAAATCTGGCCATCAGTCAGACCCTGAGCATGTGAATGTGCCTCACCAACCAGGCAGCTAGGAAGAGGATTTTAGGCTTGGGCAGCTATTTGTTCAAGCAGAGAGAACACTGGTGGAGATGGAACACCGCTAATCTAGGGAACTAATTTCAAGTCCCCCTGTAATGTAGCAATTTGTGCACATGCTGTTCACAATGCCCTCTAGGGGAAGCCCTTTCAGATAATACCGTACTTCGCACAAGAAATGCCTGCTGGACTACAGTGTCCAGAGCCCTTAGCCGGGCTTTGGGCAGGTTTGTATTTGGAGAGTAAACATCTAAAGCATGGTGGTGGGCAGTGTGATCTGCAAAGCTCAATGTTTCTCGAGCAGTTCTTTGCTGAGCCTTTGGTAGGACTCTCAAATCCCAGTCTTGAACATGTGCCCTGTGGGTTCTTAGGAAACAGCCTGGGTCATTGCACCTCACCAACCCACCCAATTACTGGGGAATTTACAGACTGGGGCAAGCCAGCTTCCAGGGTTCTGCAACCTGGAGCCCAGATGGCCACATGACCTTGACCCTGACTGGCTGGTGTCCATATATAAACATTCTGCTTCTGTTAGGGTCTTGGCTGAACAACAAACTGTTGCCTGCTCATTACTACTTGGATCTGGCCCCTAGTAGCTATGTTGCTGTAGGTTTCCTTGGGATTGGATCTCCTGGCTATTGGACCTCTTGTGTGAACTCTGACCACTGATCTGTACTGCCCTTGACCTACCTGAGTCCTGGGCATTGCAGCCTTGCAGGAAGTGCAGTCTGGGTGGGTTCAGGAGACAAGGGGAGCAATGCTTTACATTACCTTTGTAGCTCCCAACTAATGGGCTGCTCTGGGGTGTAAGTTAGAGCAACCCAAGGGGTACTCTAATATATGCTGCCAACAATGGCTCCCTATGGAGCTGTCTGCCAGCCCAGAAGAGCAGAGAGCTCTGGCCACATTTCCTCCTGCCCTGGGGTCTAGCATGCCCCTATGGCTGCAGGGAGTCAGGAGAGGGAAGAGGAGGAGCTGCATAGGGCTATCTGGATCCCCTCTGAGGGACAGAATGGAGATAAGAGGGGCCTATACCCGGTCAGAGGGCAAGGTACATCTGCCCTGCTCTTATGTCACAGTAACCATGCCAGAAAGGATTTGCGGGGCCAGACACGACCGTTCTCTTGCGTTTCAGTTCATGTTGTTTGTAGCCCTTTAGAAGAGAAGGGGGAGAAATCCCAGTATTGTCTCCATGCATATAAATCCCACACTGGCAGATGCTGCCCATGCGCCACAGAGGGAGCCTTCGAGCAAGGGATTCCTGGATTCTCTGCAACCTTGAGTTTGTCACTTTAACCAGCTTGTGCCTCAGTTTACCCCATCTAAAATGGCTATAAAACTACACCTGCCACAGGGTGGTTTTGAAACTTAATATGATAAAAATGTATGTAAGGCTCTTGGGCAATAGGTACTTAACAGCAGTGCAATGCCACAGCCAGCCCAAGTGGCAATGACAGAGAGGGATGGTCTGGGAATGTGTACAAATCCTCGTCCCATAGAGCATCACACTCCGGGACAGAAATCAGGAGAAACAAATGATCTGGGATTGCTCCTCATGTAGTCATTGCTTAGAGATGCAAAGGCGACGGTTGTTACCACACAATCCTGTTGCAGGGTTAAATACGCCTGGTGCTTGTCTCTGCTGAGCTTCTCCAAGCTCATAGGCACCATCTGCTGGGAGAAGCTCTCAGGTCCTGCTTGCTTGCAGAAGAGGGTTCCTTTGGCACAGAGGCCTTCTGTACAAGCCCCTAAGGATGCTTCCACACAGCAATTAAACAGCTGACTTCAACTCACAGGGGAGGGGAGCCTGGGGCTGCTGGGCTGTAAAACGGCGGTGTAGACATACAGGCTGGGATTGAAGCCTGAGCTCTAGGACCCCAGGGTGGAATGTCTACACAGCAAGTTTTAGTCCTGCGTGCCAGAGTCAGCTGACCTGGCCCAGCCATGGTGGTGACGCGGGTTTTTTATTCCAGAGTAGCTGTACCCTACGATTGCTGCATTCGCAGGAGGCTTTCCCCCTCATTGCTAAGTAGGGCTGCCAACATTACATTTAAAAAATAAGGAACTGTTTTCTTAGCAGCCCCGCCCCGCCCCACCCCTCCTCCTGATATTCTTCTTCTCATCGTCATTATTATATATTATACTAATACTTAATACTAAGTAGGACTAGGGTGACCAGACAGCAAGTGTGAAAAATCGGGACGGGGGTGGGGGGTAATAGGAGCCTATATAAGAAAAAGACCCAAAAATCGGGACATCTGGTCACCCTAAGCAGGACTCACCTACAGAGGTATTTCTTGCTGCTTTTTGCAGTACTCAGCAACTCCCGAGCTTGTTGTACAGAGATGAAGAAATGAGGGACGTCCCTTGTAATAAAGGACTCTTGGCAGCCCTATTATTAAGGTGACTCGGCCATTCAGGTCCTGCTGCTGTTCCTAAAATATCTGGCAATAAGCTGAAATGGGCCATGTTTTCACAGCCAAATGGAAAATGCTCCAAACTGGGGGGGATTTTTCTGGGTGCTAAATCTTGCTGTGTTCTGTAGCTGCAGGGGCCCAGTTTGGTTATGCTGCATGGAGGGGGGTGGTCTGGGGACACAAGGAACTTGCATGGGGCGTTCTGTCCGCTGTGGAGGTCAGTTCTGCAGAGGCCCCATATATGCCACCAAGCAACAAGGCATGGGGAAGCATATTCTTTTCACGTATATCGGTTTTGATGCAGTTTTTAAAATTTCAATCAAAAACAGCAGAAAAAGATGACATTTTTTCAGTATTTGAAATTTTGGGTTTATGAATTTTTGTTTCAAAACTGTGGGGAAATGCCTGCCTTCTCTCAGATTCTCCCCCTTTTTCCTCTAGAAAACTTTTTTGGGGGGGAGTGGAGAGAAAAAGACTTAAAAGTGAAAGAAAATAACTCACTTTTTAGAAAGTAATGTTTTCACTTAAACTTTCGCAGTTTAAGTGCGTGACAGTAACCCACTTCAACATTGTTTTCTCTGGGGATGGGAAAATTAGAGAGCATTTCCCCACATTTTGTCATATTTCCCAACACACACACATAGTCATCTCTTTTCTAAGATGAAAAGTCCCAGTCTTTTTAATCTCCTAATATGGAAGCTGTTCCATATTCCTAATCACTTTTGTTGCCTTTCTCAGACTTTTTCTAATTTTAATATAGCTTTTTGAGATGGGGTGACCAGAACTGCATGCAGTATTCAAGGTGCAGGCGTGCCATGGATTTATATAGTGGCATTATGATATTTTCTGTCTTATTATCTATCCCTTTCCTAAAGAAAGAGACAGTAGGATTTTTTCCCCACAAAAATGAAACAAAAAACTTTCAAACTGAAATTTTGTCAAGATTCTTTTTATACATTTTTCAATTTACAACAAAACCTTGTTTTCAAAAATACTAATGGGGGTCGGGGAAAGACCAACTTCAGCCAGCTCTAAGGGAAAACACTATGTTGATCCTGATCACTTAGATGGGGGAGGAGGGGTTGTGTGATGGTGGGCAGGGAGGTGAAGTTACCTACGAGAAATTGCAAAAGATGAACAAATGTTGCACTTGGAGTAGGAAGATCTGAGTTTTTATCCTGCTGCAGTCAGGAAGTTCAGAGTGGCAATCAGGAAAGCTGAAGTGGCTATGAATTTGTTAGAGTATTATATAGAACATAGATACAAATGATCCTTTATGGACCCTAGCATCCTCTCATACAAAGTATAATATAATCTACAGTGAACTTGAATTGCAATGGGAAATGAGTGACAGTCTCCCAAGCTCTACCTCCTTGAGAAACCAAAACCAAGATGCCTGTGCAGATTTTCATAATATGATCATCCCTCTCCTTTTTTGTGTGTTCTTCAAAATATAACCAGTAGGTCTCCAAATTAACGTGCAACTGAGATGAGTGGGGTTCACACCTTTCAGGCTGTCTGCAGACTCCGGATGACAGTACTGCACCAGTGAAACAGTGCTGTTCATGTACTAGTCAAGTACAAGACAGCACTGCATTGGTGAAAGCAGAGGGAACAAACAGCAGAAGGCCCAGAGATGGACAATCTAAACAGCACTTTATATAATATATTTCTACTCCATCTAGCTGAAAGTAATTACACTGTAGTAAGTTCTCAATATTGGGGGCTTGAGACAATTACAGTGTAAGGGCTGTAGAAATTTGAGAAGTTGCTAGCCAGGTGATCTTACTGAGGCCAGGTCTGCGCTACAGAGTTTTGTCAGCACAGCTAAATTGGCCAGGACTGTGAAAAAAACCACATTGCTCTGCAGCAAAACCCCGAGTGTAGCTGCAGCTGTGCTGCCAGAAGAGTGCTTCTGTCAGCTTAGCTAATTAGAGGGACAAGCTGGGTGAGGTAATATCTCTTAATATTGGACCAGCTTCTGTTGATGAGAGAGACAAGCTTTCATAAGCTTGAAAGCTTGTCTCTCTCACCAACAAAAGTTGGTCCAATAAAAGTTATTACCTCACCCACCTTGTCTCTCTAATATGCTGGGACCAACATGGCTACAGCATTGCGTACAGCTTAGCTAATGTCATTTGGGCAGGTGGTGTGTCACTCCACTGGCAGAAACACTCCTTTTATTGGCATATACTGTGTCTACACTAGGGGGCCTCAGCTGCTATACTATAGCACTGTAGCAGCAAAGCCTGTGTAGTGTAAACTAGCCAGAAATGAAAGGGTAGCCAGTGGAAAAACATTCCCTGGCATAAGGAAAAGTACACTCAGCCCCAGACTGTATTTCTGAGTTTGATTATATGAAACATACACAGAGTTCTGCATCGCAAGGGCTCTCTACAGTGCACTGGTTGCATGTTAGCTCAAGTGTTGGTGACAATCCATAAGGCCTTAAATGGTCTAGGACTGGGTGATCTGAACAGTTGCCTCCTTTTCATTATTTATTATATTGCTCCAACAATATCCTGATGTCCAATTTGATTTGTTGTATTAATTCCAGAGGCCAACTGCTCTAGGACCAGTGGTAGGACATCTTCAGCTGAAATCCCCTGCCCTTGGAAATCAGCTGCTTTCTACCAGGGCCTGAGTTTGAACCCGTCCAGACTACCCGCCGAATTGGCGGGTAGTAATCGATCTATCGGGGATCGATATATTGCGTCTCGTCTAGACGCGATATATCGATCCCCGAACGTGCTCATCGTCGATTCCGCAACTCCACCACGGCGAGCGGTGGTAGCGGAGTCGACGGGGGAGCCCCGGCCATCGATCCTGCGCTGTGAGGACGGGAGGTAAGTCGAAATAAGATACGTCAACTTCAGCTACGCTATTCCCGTAGCTGAAGTTGCGTATCTTACATCGACCCCCCCCAGCGCAGACCAGCCCTGAGAGAGCAGTATAGTATTCACCTGTCTAGTTACTCTTTTATTAACCCTCTGAGCTATTTTTGTAGCAAGCTCTGTATATAGCATTTTATTTCAAGACCCAATTTGGTATTTGTTTTGAAACACTGTAGTATGTCCAGGCGCCGAGGTGATAGGAACAGTTTGGAAACCCCTAAAAAAAGTATTGCATTAAAAAAGGATTAAGACACTCCATTAGAAGCACACATAAGGGGCTGGGATTCAGTGTCAGTGATAGTCATTTACTATCTAAACATACACTGTTACCATAATTGACATTGGGATTTCTTAAACTTGATACTATGTGTAGGTTAGTCACCACTTGTAAATGTACAATATAAAAAGCTATTTTAAAGCAGCATCCTTTTGTGTTTTTAAAGTATGATGTTGAAACCCTCTGTCTGTGCCTCCTGGCTCTTCCAACACACACTCCCTATATCCAGATATTTTCCTTTATCGGTGCTATTTCTTAGGCATGTATCACTATGCTCGGCATATAGACACAGCCTAATCAGAATGTCTTCTTACCCTATGTCCCAGTACAAATGGGGCCAATCCTCCCTGTGTCTGTGAATATTTCCACTGACTTCAGTGGAAGTATTCATATTAATAAATGAAGCAGGATTTGGCCTTTAGATTGTAATTTTTTTGACCTAACCCTGCTCTCCTCTGAACTCTGTCCACCTCTCCTTCTCACTAAGGTGTTTTTATAGTAGCTATCATTACAATATCAGAGCATTGTCAAGGGGAGCCGGAAAACATTCCCAGGGGCAAGCCCCATGCAGGCAGGGCCCTTGTCTCCTCTTCCTTCTCAAAAACAGTGAGTCCAAACTACACTACATACCATAACTCTCTCCCAAGAGGTGTTAAATTTAAGCACCGAAAACCAGGACAGTCCAGAGTTAAGGTTAAATGAGCTCAGCCTCTTTGGGTATATAGATTAGGATACAGGGTTAGATTCGCCCTGGTGGGCGTACTGTTTCCCTTTGCCAGTCATGCCAGCTGCTGTCTGGGGTGATGGTCTGCTACCACAGACCCTTGGCCCTGGGAACAGTTACACAGGGAGGAGGACAGCTTTCACTTATGGTTGAAACTCCGTAAGAGTGTCTGGCAGAGGTTGCTTGTGACAGGCACTGGTACCACCTCTCCTTGTGGCTCATTATGAAGTGGCACCCTAGATGCACTCTCAATAAAGGCTTTCAGTTTAGAGACAATTTTTTAAGTGCTCTAAATCAATATGCAATGTCAGACTGGCCTAGGAGGAGGCCCATGGCTAGTTTGTGGTGCAGATTTGGGATAATTCAATCCAGGATTTGAGAGAGACAGCTCCATATTTAGGATGTTAACGTTTTTACTTTTTTTTTTTTTTTTTTAAATGGACATAGGGAAAAAATAGCCATGCTCTAGACAAAACATATTACAGCCCTTCCCCTGCTCTCAACTAGTATCTGACACCAAGAACTAGTTTAGGAACCCAAAATTTCAAGCTTTATTGATGTAAATCTCTGGGTAGTAATACTCTGGGCGCTCGTTAGCAAGAAGCTATATGGGAGGATTGCACTATTGCACATCTCCTACACAGGGACTGAAAGAGGGATCTTTGGCAGGCTAAAGGACAGCAAGTGACTTCTGTGCCGGTCTAACTTGCCAGACAGCACTGTCCCAGCTGTGAGGCAGTTGATGGCAGATTAAAAAGCCAAGAGAGGGTCCCATGCCCAAGTGCTTTTAACAGAACTATACCAGGGTAGGGTAGCTGGAGTCTCTGCAGGCAGTACTGTCCTTGACAAAGCTGTTCTGGAACCAGTTTGCCAGCACAATGCCGACTGCCCCAATGGGAAGCCTGGACCAACACAAAAGAGGTTCACTGGGCACAGTGCTGTGTGCCACAATGCCAGCAAGCCATAGTACCATGATAGCACTTGGATGTGCTCCAGAGGGTGCTCTGGTTTTAGGAAGTCCTATTCTCTGCCGTCTCATGTATATTGTGCATGATTTGGGTACTGTGTTTAGCATAATGAGGGCATAGGGTTAATAGCCTGGTGTACGGTTGGATGGTGACAGACATTATGGTCTTTTTAAGGAGAACATGACTGTTCTTAAAAGAGCTGTTGTTTATGTCTCCATTGTACACAAAGGGATTTTGTGAAGTCACATTGTTATTGGGAATCAAGGAGAGAGTCTGGAGCACACAGGCATGCTCCAAGTCAAGAACTTCCTAGCACCACCAGTGGTGAGAGTCACAGCTCTCTAGATCACACCTATCATCATTTTTATGTGTAGGAGAGTCAAGGGACAGGCTTCTGAGTCACCCCCACTGCTGAAATCCTGCAGCAACAGCAGTTGCCCTCTACACAGGGGACATTGTCACCTATTAGCATCCTCCTCTTTCTCATCACCAGCATTGCAATCCACGCCTGGGAGTAGGGGGGGAAAAGAAGAGAACACAATCTCACCTCTTGGTGTGAAAGCAAGGGGCCTCTAAAATCATCTCCGGGTGATGGGCACAAAGCAGCAGGGAGCAGCTCCGGAATTCCAGGCCAGGAGGATTTCTAGGCTCCAGCAGGACAAGGGGGCTTGAGGAAGGAACAAAAGGGGTGTGTGTGTGTGTGTGTGTGTGAGACAGAGCTGGGTTTGTAAGTACAGGGCAAGGAGCAGGCAGCAAGAGGAAAGGGGGACCAGGGGGAGAAAGAGAACTATTCCAGACCGAAGGGAGACAGAAAGTGGGCAGCAGGCACCCCTACAAGGGATACATAAGGGAGCCCCTAGTTGTGACTGGAGAGATAAGGCACAGGCAAGACAGAGGACCTGTATCAACAGACCACCTCCCCCAGCCCACTCGAGGCGACGCCACAAACCCCTCTGCAACCAGAGACGCCCCCTGCCGTCCCCTTATATAGTGGGGACCAGTGTTCCATCATGCCCCGCGGTGAGATGGGGCACGCCTGCGCAGTTAGCGCCACGGTTGCACTCGCTCAGGCTCTGCTGCTAGCGCGCACGCGCGGGAAGACGAAGGCGGGGAGGGTCCAGCGGGCGCGAGCGACTGTTGTGTAACCGGGGGCGCTTAGGAAGCTAGTGCGCCTGCGCTAGCAACCGCCACTGACGAGCGCGAGGTCAGTCCCGTGCAGGCGTGCGCGCACAGGACTTGCCGCTGGCGACGGGCGCACTTGTCCGTTCCACTCCACGCAAGCGCATTGGGCAGCTCATGGCGCAGACGCTCGGCGGGGTCTGTTCTGCGGCTGCGTCGCGATCACCCCCTCGCGGGCCGCAGGGGAGTTACTCCTAGAGGCACGCGCGCGTCCCTCCCGTCGTTCAGTTGTGCGCATGCGCAGCGGTGTAACGCCAGCCATTGCCTGACGGAGGGGCGCCGGAGCTGGGCTGCGCGGATCGGACACAGCGGCCGAGCGCTAGGCCGCTGCGGAGCAGGGAGCGACCCGGCTCCGCCACTCCCCTGAGAGGTATGGGGCCGGCACGATGCGGCCGGGCACGGGGGGGAGTCCGGCGTCGGGGGGTTCCACCGAGCTCCTGTGTGACGCAGAAGGCGCCGCGGCAGCTGAGGAGACGCTCAAAATGGCGGCCCGGGGGCGATGGGGAAGGGGCGGAGCGAGGAGCCCAGGAGCTGGCGGGGGGAGGGGCGGCCTTGGGGGGGGGGGGGGGGGGGGGGGGGGGGGGGGGCCCCCACCCTGCGGGGCGGCCGGGGGCAGGCGGCGGCGGTGCCAGGAGATCGCGGCTGGGGGGGCACCGCCGGCCCTGGGGAAGGGTTCATGGGCGAGTCGGGCTTGGTGCCGGGGACTGAAACGCTGCTCGCTCTGAACCGCCCACCCCCCCCCCTTGCAAATTTCGGGGGCCAGTCAGGCTGGGTCTGGTACAGCACCGAGCGCACCGGCCGGCCAGGCAGGGTCAATAATAGCGCAGCCAGTGCAGGACGGGGGGCTCGTTCCTGGCCCGAAGGGGTTAGTAGCTGTGCGGTGAACGGGCTGATCTCCGGTTTCCTTCCACGTGTGCTTTCAGCCTGGGCGTGGGTTGCTTTTTTGGCACTTACGTTCTGACTAGAGGTTCCAAACCTTGGGTCATAAATTAGCTATGGGCAGAGTGAGGGGGAAAAAAATCAGTGATTAAAAAATGGATTAAAAAAAAATTAAGTTAAACATAGGTTTTTTTAAATAAACCTTTAAAACTAACTTTGAAATAGATAAGCTATGTTAAGCCCTAAATATATTCAAACTTATTCAGAAAATTAAAATACAAGAAAATCATATTAAGCAGTATGTGTGGTTTGTTGAAGACCTAAATCACTTTTAACAGCACCAGCCTCTTCTGCAGATGCAGAGAGAATATTTTCTTCCGGTTAATTCACTCAGTTCAGTTCAATGACTAGGTCAGTCAATATTAAGAAGCCAGTTGGGAGTTGAAAAAGGAGAAAAGCTTATTTTCCTCTTCTAATCTAAGAACAAAAATTAAGAGAGGCACTAGTTCTAAAAATCTTGAAGGACATGGTGACCATAAGCAATCAGTTCAATGCACTAATAAATACTTAGTTTGTGTAATGAATCTGTTTTAAATGCAAAAATGTTTTGGTCATTTTTTGTATGTATCCAGCACATTTAAAGTAGTTTAATAAAATTTAATTTGAATTTTCATCCAATTATAGCTTGACACAATTTGTGAGTAAAATATTAATCTAGTAAAGTTAATCTATATAATTGCTAAATAAATGTGTGTGGATACAGTGTATCCTGGATAGCAAAAGGAAGCACCAAATTTAGTGTAAAGGCTCTTTTAGTTGTCAATCAACATATTATAATTGTTACTACCTAATGAGAATCAACCTTTCTTTAGGAAAATAACTAAAATGTACAAATGCAAAACATGATTAAAATTGATTATTCAAATCAACCTGCCCTGGCTGTGGGGTCTTAAAGGGACATATTTGTTGGGATTAGATTGTTTTTTCCTCTTGAAGAAACCATTCCCCAAAATGCCCAATCTGTTTGTTCATATTTTCAAAAATGTGTCAGAGCTAACTAGGAACAATCCTGATTTGTTGGGAGGGAGGGGGGGCAGATTTGATCTTATTAGCATTGGTCCTCAAACGGTGGGGGGTGCAGAGGAACATTTCAGGGGGGGGCAAGACTGGGCCCAGTCCAGCCCCCACAGGGGGCAGGGAGGGAGCACCACCCAGTCCCTGCCCTCTGAGGGGGCGTGGAGAGATTCCATAACTGATGGGAGCGGGGTGACAGAAAAAGTTTGGGGACCACTGCATTAGGGGGTTAGTGGATGGATACAACACTACTGGCTTCCTCTTCCCCTGTTCTTCATTTCCAAAGTATCCTGATGGGAGCCTACAGTCTGCTTGACTTATGGTTGTGTCTTTTTCAAAGAACTGTCATCTCTTGAAAGATTTTGTCAAGTTCAGAGCTCTTCTGCAAGTCAAGCTCTCAGAGGTTTTTGTGGCCATCTCAAGTTTAAGGGGAACTGAAGTTTGATTAATACTGAATCTTTATCACTCTGTGCCAGCAAATTAAAACCTTCCTCTGCCAAATGCTGGAGTCTTGTTTTTTAAAATAATTAAAAGCATGAGATTTAAGATGGGAAGCATTAGTGTTGCTATTGCTTTTTCTTCAGCTCACTTAGGCCCTGATCCTGCATGTTGTTCCATGCGGGTAGACCTTTGCATGTATGCAGTGACCCATGGAATTCAGTGGGGTGCTGCAAACGTACAGAAGTCTGCCCACATGGAACGATTAGCAGGATCGGGGCCTTTCTTAACATTAGCAAAGGGGAAACAAAGGCTTTGAAAAGCGAATAGGTATATATACTAGTAGTAAAAGTTGTTTTAAGGGTACACTAAAGCTTTTTCCCCACTTTCAGTACTATTTGCTAATTGATTTATGCTAATGTGCAGCTCTATAACAACTAGCTGTGTTAAACTCAAATAGCAGTTGGGGCACACTTTTTCAAAAGGTTTCAAATGAGTAGCCTATTACAATTACATATCAAGTTCTAGTCATATTTCAGAAATTTTAGTTGTGCTTTCTTAAAATGCTTTCTCATCTGGGGATGGATACGTTTTGTTAAATGTCACTTTCAGCATCTCATGTCTCATAAGTATCTAATGTTAACTTCATATCTGCTGGCAGTTGGTAGTTTGGAGTGCTGAGTTTATATAATCAGATATATTGCTTATGTCAATATTTGACTAGATTTAACTTTGAGCAATGTATATGCTACTTGGGTGCAATCACTGAATTCAAGCTTTCTGAAATACATGTCTTGTCATTGTGTTTTGTTTCCTTTCAAACTGGGAATGAATTAGGTTAATTTTGTCACTATTCCTCCCCTGGAATACAGGAAAAATGAGGGCCTCTTGTGATGTAATCACTAATAATTAGCAGGGTGGATTTGATTTAAATCAAATTGATTTAAATCACTAGTCAAAGGCATACGCTATACCTGTTAAGGAAGTATTTTGCTATTTCAACAACATTAGCCTTTATTTCTGGAACCCTAAAGTCTTTGACTAGGAGGTGCATCAAATGAGCACTGCAACCCTATGTTATTAGCTTGGGACTCTCTTCTAAATTTCTTCTCATCTTGGATACATTTGTAGTATTGCCTGTGACCAAGCTGCCTACTAGACATTTGAATTTTTTTTCAGAGTTTGTTATAGTTTTACTGCTACTTATAAGTATTCTGCTGTGTGCGCATTTCCTGATGTATCAATTGTTTCTGTAAGGAAGACAGTACCTTCTTCTGTTGTGACACAGGCACATACAACAGGATCATTGTGGACACTGCTCCACCCATCAAGACTCAGGTTAACAATTTCACCCTCTAAACCTTTTGCACACTGCTCAGTTCTCTTTCATACACTTTATCCAGCAATTTGCCTGCGACATCTGCTCTGTTGGGTGGACTGTATCCTGGTCTTAATGACTGAACCATGTTAATGAAGTGTGGGTTCTCAATCATATGGAAAGGAGAATTTGTTGCATAAACAAACAGGGCATTTACCTCTTTTTGTAATCTGCTGGTTCGTATCACAAATTTATCTATGGTTGTTTCTGGATGATGGAGGTTTTTTTTCCTTCTTGCTACAGGTGATATACTGTAGCTATGTGACATACATGATGTGACTGAAACACTATCATTGGCAGATGACTCTGAAACGGTAGAAAATGATGGTGATCTTGAAGGTGGATAGTCTTCAGAATCCTGTATGTTGAGGAGGGATTCTCCTAAAAAAAATAAATCAATGCAGTTATTTAATTATTACCATCTTGCTCATTTAGTATTACTCATTGCATTCACTGACACTCAGTACTACTTAAAAGGTGAAATTGTAAAAGGAAGATCTGCCTATTTCAGCTATTTATTTTTTTTATCACAGCTGCATCTAAAATGATAGTACCATAGAGTAACAACTATATTTTTTGCTCAAACATGAGAACTCAAGAATAGTCAAGAAGGAAGACAAGCAGTCCTTAAGAAAGAAGTATGAAATAAAAAAGTTTACCAACCTGAAGATCCTGCATGTTCAGACATGTTCCTTTCATCATTTTCAACGCAGCTTCCTCCTGAGAAGGAACACTTCTCATGATGTTGTTTCAACACTTCAAGCAACCTGGCCTGGCATTTCTTTGTTGCACTGTTTGCATTTTGCACGCATGCCTGTCTTACCCACAGGTAGAGGAACTTAATTAAAATATTCCCAAGCAGGGTCTCTTTTATGGCCTGCTGCCATTATAGGTTTTCCGTTCTAGTGAGAGAATGGTATGGTAGATCTCAAATCAATGAAGGCTACACTCAGAAAGAGCTCAAAACTTCTGGAATATGCTGCTCAAACAGTTTCCCTTTTGTTTCTACTGCCTGTCCCTCCCTTCTCACATTTATCTCCAGACTTCTTCTCCTTGTCCAGATGTATTCCGCCCCCAACAATCTTCTATTCATTGAACTTTTTAAAACTTTGCACTTTTAGAGAGAGGTAAGGGATTGACTCTGTGTACACAAATTTGCAGAGGGACAATAGGGTTGAGGTCTGTTATTTCTCACCTCTCTATATTAATTTATTTAAAATATTTTTGCTGTTAACAAGTATGTTATCTCTGGAGAAACAAATCCACAGTTTGAGAACTGCAAAACTAAGCATCTCTGATGGTATCTTCTAGACCAGAGTGGGGCAAACTACGGCCTGCAGGCCCCTTCCTTCTGGCCCCCGAGTTCCTGCCAGGGAGCGGGGTCAGGAGAGGCTTGCGGAGGAGCCAGCCCAGGCAGTGCGATGAGCGGGGCGGAGGCTAGCCCCTGGCCCCCTCCTCTTCTGCTCCCCCCGCTTCCCTTGCAGTCACAGTTCCCCCAGCACCTGGGCAGCGTGGCTGCAGCTCTGGCTGGGCAGCATGGCTATATTGCTGCCAGACCTGCTGCTCCATGGTGGTGTGGGCAGGGAGCAGGGGGAGTTTGGGAGTGAGGGGGTGAGGAGCATTGGGAGTTGCAGGGGGGCAGTCAAGGGGCCTGGGCCCTGCTGCCGGAGACGGGCAGAGCAAGCCAGGGGCCCCCTCTACCTCCAGCATGCTTGGCCCCTGTCCCCAGTAGCCAAGCCCAGACAAGGACTGAGCCCTGCCTGACTGCTAGGGAGAGCAGCCAAACGAGCAGGGGAAACACACAGGGAAAGGACTGAGCCCCCCTTTTCCCCACCCCCATAGGTAACGTGGGGCAGGGAGATTGGATAGGGGACGGGCATCCTGCAGGGGGCAGTCAGGGGTGGAGAGCAGGGAGGGTTGGATGGGCTGGATGGGGGTGGGGCCCAGGCCACGCCTCGCTGTTTGGGGAGGCATAGCCTCTCCCAGCCTTCCATGCAATTTCTGTACCCAATGTGGCCCTAGGGCCAAAAAGTTTGCCCATCCCTGTTCTAGACTGAGCACTGAGTCCCACTGGGTAGATAGAAAGATTAGCCTAAATAATCTGTACAGAAGTCCCTGAAACCCCATAAAATTGGGTCCCTAATCCATGAACTACTGGAACTCGTTTATAAAACTTTACTTAAACATTACATGAATATATTGTCTCATACTATAGAATTAGAATTTATAATCCCTATTCCATGATGAGATATCTTTGAGCTATAATGTATCTTAATTAAAACTATCTTTAGATAGGGTTTTTCCTCAAAAAAGCATTTTACAAAAAAAATCCTTTTTTTTATCATTGATTTTTATCCACCCTGGTATACATTTAAGTTGAGCCTCTATTATGGTGTCTTTAAGAAGTTTCCATTCAGCTTACAGGGATTTCACTTTTGGCACTGTACCTTTTTAATTTCTGTTTCACTAACTTCCTCTTTTTCGTGTAGTCCCCCCTTTCTGAAATTAAATGCTACAGTGTTGGGCTGCTGTAGTGTTTTCCCCACCACAGGGATGTTAAATTTAATTATGGTCACTATTACCAAGCGATACAGCTATAATCACTTCGGGCTAAATCAAGAATTGCCCCTCCTCTTGTGGATTCCAAGACTAGCTGCTCCAAGAAGCAATCATTTAAGGTGTCAAGAAACTTTATTTCTGCATCCCGTCCTGAGGTGACATGTACCAGTCAATATGGGGATAGTTGAAATCCCCCATTATTATTTATTTTATTTTATTTTATTTTATTTGTATAGCCTCTCTAATCTCCCTGAGCATTTCACAGTCACTATCACCATCCTGGTTAGGTGGTAGGTAATATATCCCTACTGCTATATTCTTCTTCTTAGAGCATGGAATTACTATCCATAGAGATTCTATGGTACAGTTGGTTCATTTAAGATTTTTACTTCTATTCTACGCTTTCTTTCACGTAAAGCGCCACTCCCACACTAGCATGATCTGTTCTGTCTTTGCGATATATTTTGTATCCTGGTATTACTGTGTGTCATTGATTATCCTCAGTCCACCAAGTTTCTATGATGTCTATTATATCAATATCCTCATTTAATACGAGGCACTCTATTTCACCCATCTTATTTAGACTTCTAGCATTTGTATATAAGCACTTTAAAAACTTGTCACTTTTTAGCTGTCTCCCATTACATGATGTAATTGAATGGGCCTCTTTTTCATATGACTGTTTCTCATCAGATCCTACCCTTATTTTATCATCTTCCACCCTCTCCTCCTTACTAGGACATAGGGGAGGATCTATTAATGGAGATTCTCTAAGGGATGTCTCCGAACCACATGCTCCTCTGCATCTGTCGGCTTTCCCCCGCCCTTAGTTTAAAAACTGCTCTACAGCCTTTTTGAATTTAAGTGCCAGCAATCTGGTTCCATCTTGGTTTAGGTGGAGCCCATCCTTCCTGTATAGGCTCCCCCTTTCCCAAAAGTTGCCCCAGTTCCTAATAAATCTAAACCCCTCCTCCCTACACCATCGTCTCACCCATGCATTCAGACCCTGCAGTTCTGCCGGTCTAACTGACCCTGCTCGTGGAATTGGAAGCATTTCAGAGAATGCTACCATGGAGGTCCTGGACTTCAGTCTCTTACCTAGCAGCCTGCATTTGGCCTCCAGGAACTCTTACCTATCCTTCCTTTTGTCACTGGTACCTACGTGTACCACGACCACTAGCTCCTCCCCAGCACTACACATAAGTCTATCTAGATATCTCACAAGATCTGCAACCTTTGTACCAGGCAGGCAAGTAACCATGTGGTTCTCCCAGTCATCGCAAACTCGACTATCTGTGGTTCTAATGATCGAATCCCCCATAACTATTACCTGTCTCTTCCCAATAATTGGAGTTCCTTCCCCCGGAGAGGTATCCTCAGCAAGAGAAACTGGAGAAATGGTCTGAAGTAAATAGGATGAAATTCAATAAGGACAAATGCAAAGTACTCCACTTAAGAAGGAACAATCAGTTGCACACATACAAACTGGGAAATGACTGCCTAGGAAGGAGCAACAGAGGGTCCTGTGGCACCTTTGAGACTAACAGAAGTATTGGGAGCATAAGCTTTCGTGGGTAAGAACCTCACTTCTTCAGATGCAAGAAGTGAGGTTCTTACCCACGAAAGCTTATGCTCCCAATACTTCTGTTAGTCTCAAAGGTGCCACAGGACCCTCTGTTGCTTTTTACAGATTCAGACTAACACGGCTACCCCTCTGATACTTGCCTAGGAAGGAGTACTGCGAAAAGGGATCTGGGGGTCATAGTGGATCACAAGCTAAAGATGAGTCAGCGGTGTAACACAGTTGCAAAAAAAGCAAACATCATTCTGGGATATATTAGCAGGAATGTTGTAAGCAAGACACGAGAAGTAATTCTTCTGCTCTACTCCGCGCTGATTAGGCCTCACCTGGAGTATTGTATCCCATTCTGGGCGCCACATTTCAGGAAATGTGGAGAAATTGGAGAAAATCCAGAGAAGAGCAACAAAAATGATTAAAGGTCTAGAAAACATGACCTATGAGGGAAGATTGAAAAAATTGGGTTTAGTCTGGAAATGAGAAGACTGAGAGGGGACATAACAGTTTTCAAGTACATAAAAGGTTGTTGCAAGGAGGAGGGAGAAAAGTTCTTAATTTCTGAGGATCGGACAAGAAGCAATGGGCTTAAATTGCAGCAAGGGTGGTTTAGGTTGGACATTAGGAAAAACTTCCTAACTGTCAGGGTGGTTAAGCACTGGAATAAATTGCCCAGAGAGGTTGTGGAATCTCTCTCATTGGAGATGTTTAAGAGCAGGTTGGACAAACACCTGTCAGGGATGGTCTACTCTAGATAATACTTAGTCCTGCCCTGAGTGCAGGGGACTAGATGACCTCTCAAGGTCCCTTCCAGTTCTATGATTCTATACCACGACAGCATGTGGAAGGAGGGTCCTAACTATGGGATCATTTCCCTGTGCTCCAGTTCGATGTTCTCCTTCCCCGAGACTTTCATCCCCCTCAACAGCACAGAGGCTGTCAGACTCGGGGTGGGACCGTTCTTCTGCGTTCCAGAAAGTCTCATCTATGTACCTCTCTATCTTGCTTAGCTCCTCCAGTTCAGCCACTCTGGTCTCCAAAGCCTGTACACGGTCTCTGAGGGCCAGGAGCTCCTTGCACCAAATGCACACATACATCACCTGCCCATAGGGCAGGTAATCAGACATGTTGCATTGGGTGCAATAAACTGGATAGCCCCCACTCTGTTCCTTGACTTCTGCCTACATTCTCTTTTTACTCCTGAAGCTGGTTCCTTTGTTGTTCTTTTGTTTTAATCTGGGGGTGTTTTTGGCTTTAAGTTTTTAAAGTTTAAGGAATGTTAAGTGTATCTAGCCCCCCTCACACTCCTTCTGGAGAACTCCCTCGCAAAACTACCCTGTTAGCCGCTCCTGTTCCCTAGCTCCTCTGGCCCCTTAGGAGGTGGCTTTTTAAAGCCCTGGTCTTCCTGAGTAGCCCCGCCTCCTGATTAAGGGTTGATGGGTGCTAAAGGGCTTAGGGATCAAAGCCTAGCCAAGAAGTTCTCAGCCTTGCCTAGCAGGTTGCTAGGCTCAGCACAAACACGGTCCCCCAAACAGACCACAGGGTATATTTCAGGCAGCATGTACACCACAAACACAGACACTACAGACAACAAACTTACCCCAAGGGTAACCTAATCCGTCCTCCTTCACCTGGAGAACTCCCTCACAAAACTCTCCTGTTAGCCGCTCCTGTTCGCTAGTTCGTTCTTTTATATCCTAAAGATGAGCTCTTCGTTTCCTTTGCCTGACTGACATCAAAACTACTGAAAGCACTTGGAAAAAAACCTCTGGAAAGCACCACTCTATTCTTTACCTCTCTGATATTTCCATTCATAGCTTTGTCAAACATTTGCCTTTTGAGCTGAAATTTCCCAGGGAAGTAAATCAGCAGAGCCATTTTTAAATTGCAAGCATGAAGGAGAGGCACTTCCCTTTTAGAAAAATGTTTGTTTTGCTCAACTCAAATAGGATGCTTTTAAACTTCAAACCAGCTATGGATTTAGCTGTGGTGAGACAAGTACTTCAACTCTGTTAAAGAAGTTTGGTTTGGAAAGTTGAGAATGACTGGAAAGGAAGTTACAGGCTGTGTTTTAGAAGGATTCTCAATGAGATTTCTTCTATAACACCTCATGCTGAAGCCCAAACTACTGCAGAAAAAATGAAACTAAGAGAACAACCAGTTTCAGGAAGTTGTAGTCTGATCTAGCTTCTTTACAATATAGTAGCTGATGTACTTGTAAGTACAGACAGAACTGTGCAGTTCAGGCTCCAAGCTTCAAAAGACCTCCCAAATTTTGTAACTCCTTATTCCCAAGAATGTGAGCCAAGTTGCAGCTGTTCATTTTTATGGTTAGTTTGGGCAACTTTTGACTGTACTCTATTCTTATTCGTAGGTGCCTCTGTCATCTTGAAGGATTCACTTGTCTGTGCCTTCATCTGGAATTGAAAAAGCTTACTGTTCGTAAAGAAGAGTTCATTGTCGTGCTAATTTTTTGCTCTTGCCTTAAGTAGCTTCACCTTTGAGATGAGTGAGATGGTCTTTATTTGTACAGGTACACAATCAGTACAGGTTCTTACCTGTAATATGTGAAAAATTGAAATTTTCTGAACACAGAATACAAATATTCACTTGTCACATCCCTTAAATGGGGTTTTGGTATAGTACCTTAATCATGGGAACAGTTACACTGGTATTCACATTGAAAACCTATGAAACTACGCCCAGATAAGAGCATTATAACTTCATGGGTGAATTGATCACATTGTTTTAAAAAAAAAAAATGTACCCTACATAAATAAGGTTCTCATTTACAATTATGTTTCTTTCCAGTAGTTTTGTAATTATTTTCTTAACAGAATATATTTGGATGTAACATACATTTTCCTGTGTTTTGTAAAGGATTTTAAAATTTGCTCATACTATTTTGTGAAGTAATTTACAGTGGCTTTGAAGAGGTTTCTTTGAAGATCTAGAACTCATTGTTCAGAAGATGCTGCTGAGGAGAAGACAACAGCTGGATGTCTTTGTCTCATCTAAAACATAATAATCGTGGGTGTTTGGCAAAATACACTTAACTACAAATTGCCCTGTGGAATAGATGAGAATTCTTACAGCAAGAGATTTGACTTTGTTGTTCACAAAACTCTACCTTCTAGTGTGTGTGTGTGTGTGTGTGTATATATATATATATATATATATATATATATATATATATTTATTTTAAACTATGACATTAAAATACTGCTTCATGACTTTTAAAAAATGTTTTTCTTGCATTGTGGAATCCACTGCACAAAGTAGTTGAAAAGAAAATAATACAATATTTGTGTTTTAACTTTCAGCTTTGTGTTGTTCTTGGAAAGTTTCGCACCATTTGTGAATTCCCTGAACCTTGGCATTGTAAGTCCACTTCTGTTGGGCCCTCCTCCTTTACAGCTTGCTCAAATTAAGACGCAGTTGGCTCTTCAGCAGTTGACATCAGCTGCCTCAAACAATTCTACACCACCTTATACTTTGTTAAATCAGGCATTCCTGAAAATCGCCATGTTTAATCCCAGAGGAAACTTGCATCAAAGGCCAAGAGCACCTAACCCATCTGGCTCAAAACCTCCAGGAGCTTTTAGGGGAGGTGGCATACCAGGTCTTCAAAGAAAGCCTGCACCTGGAACACCTCAAGGAATTTCACAAAGATTTGGAGGACATGAAAATTTACAGCGGACAGGATCACGAAGAACTAATGTTCAGGTAACTCAACACAGAACCGATCCAAGGCAAGCAAAGGAGATGGCAGACTTACAGGAAGAGCAAAAGGAAAAGGTTCGTACTTCACGTTGGGATAACAATCCATGTCCAACTGGAAACACAGGCCGGAAGCACCCTGTGTCAACCCGGATCACAGAGCAGAATACAAATGTCCAGAGCCGTTATACAACAGAGAGTGCATCAAGTATTTTAGCAAGTTTTGGATTATCTAATGAAGATCTGGAGGAACTCAGTCGCTACCCAGATGATCAGTTAACACCTGAAAACATGCCGCTAATTTTGAGGGATATACGAATGCGTAAAATGGGTCATCAGTTACCCAATTTACATTCTCAGAGCAGAGAAAAAGAAACAGTTGGTGGAACGAGTGGTTCAACTGTTAAGAGCAAAGTGATTGATTATGGGCATACAAGCAGGTATGGATACACTGAAGATCCTCTTGAGGTGCGTGTATACAATCCTGAAGAACCAGCTGAAGAGAACAGGAAAGAATTTCAACCGCAGCAAACTATTTCAGTTCCACCATCCAATGTAACATGTAACCCGATGTTTCGAGTTGAGGAATTAATGAAACAGATGGGTTTCCATAGTGAGTCATCCAATACTCAGTCATTTTTTCCAGGTGATGCTGCAGGCAAGGTGCCAGGGTTATGTATGACACCTACAGGACTCCCAATGGTGAAACCTATGAGCCAGCCTCAGATGCCGCCTATGATGCCACCTATGAGCCAGCCTCAGATGCCGCCTATGATGCCACCTATGAGCCAGCCTCAGATGCCGCCTATGATGCCACCT
>NW_020664984.1:3086486-3100415 GCF_002925995.2 Terrapene triunguis | reverse complement strand
TGATGCCACCTATGAGCCAGCCTCAGATGCCGCCTATGATGCCACCTGTTATTCCGCCTATGCCCCAATCTGTGATGACGCCTATTGTCCAGCAGTCTTTGACCCAGCCACCTATGGCCCAACCTGTGATGCCACCTATCAGCCATCCACCCTTTTCAGCTGAACTTCTTGCAGCTGTAAGACATCATGAAAGGATTCAGCATGAATCTGGGACTAATCAATCTAATGCACAGATTGGCTCAGGTCAGAAGAACTTCCAGACACAAGTTGAAGCTCCTATTAAGTCTCCTTTTGGAATTGTGAAAGCCTCTTGGCTTCCAGTGTTTTCACAGGCTGCTGCCCAGAAGGTAAAGAGACTTCCTACTCCATCTATGATGAATGACTACTATGCTACATCTCCAAGGATATTTCCACATATGTGTTCTCTGTGTAACATGGAATGCACTCATATGAAGGTGAGTGTTTTTCAAAGATTACTGTATAAACTTGTTGTATCTAACATATGGTTACATGTTATCTTATTCATTAGTTTTTACTATGCATTAGATAACTTGTGGAAGCTTGTGCATATTGTGCTCCAGTATGATTCCTGATCTGTGGGTTTTAAAAGATTAGAAATATTAATACTGGCAGACACCTCTATAACTTCACTGGCTAGCCTGTTGCTCTTATGACTGTATAGGCACACAAATGTTCTTTACATCAATATTAAGGCTCTTAGGTCTTTTTGCACTGTTTTTTTAAATATTATATTTGGCAGAGAAATAACAATTCTTTTCATTAACACCTCATAACTAGGCCACTAGAAACACACACAGCAATTTCTATACAATAGCACAGTTTTAGGATAGATTTCCATGTTGTCTCTCCCCCCCCCCCAACAATTAAAAAAAAAAAAAGCAGTGTGAGTGTTTGCAAAGATATCACTCTGAATGTGAATTGGTGCAACATGGTCTTACCTGAGACTGAAGAATAGCTCTGAGAGGTGTTAACTGCTTTCATTTATCTAACTGGGGTCTCAATTCTGAAACCGAAAGACCATTTCAGTGTTTAAAATAATCTTCAAAGAGTTTGGGAGTATGGGGAAAGGAGAAGATCATTCTAGGAGGAGAAGACCTTGGGGAGTAAATGAAAGGATGTTGGAAATAATTTAAAAAAAAAAAAGGGTGATTTTTTTTATTTAAAACTATTTGCAAAAGAATTCAGCATGGTTTTCATATATTTAAATATGCCTCTACTGTGTTACCAAAAGTTTGCAAAACCTGGGAAAAGCTTCCACAGAATTTCCGGGTGCACTACTACTGCCTTGTTTTAAAGAGGAGTAAATGGGGTTGAGGACAATCAAGAGAAGCTTCTGTACTTGTGGGAGTACAACTGTATTTTAAATACCCTTTTATTAATGGGCTTCAGTGCTTCTAGTTTTAGTATGTATAGGTTTTTATTCTGTTAAATTGTTAAAACTTAAAAAAAAAAAAGAAATTGGGGTTCTGATTAAAATAGAATGTTACTTAATGCTGAATGTAGTAACAAATTTGGGTTCGTAATTAGTGATTTTCTTTTCTAAAGTAACTTATGTAGCTGATTCTCTTGGATGTGAACTACTCAGTAGCTAGCTCACTTATAGACTCATAGACTTTAAGGTCAGAAGGGACCATTATGATCATCTAGTCTGACCTCCCGCATGATGCAGGCCACAAAAGCTGACTTGTCCCTTTTAAATTCAAGTAAATATTTATACTGCAAGTATTGACTGGAGATGCAGTTCTTTTAACCTGAATATTCTGCAACCTTATTTAATGTACGTGTGTTGCTGCTGTGTGGACAGTTCAGAATTTCTCACAAGAATTCATTAATGTGGCTTAGAAGAAAATGTTGCAAAACAACCAGGATATTCTTGAATAGCCTTTTTTGGAAAAACAAAGGTACAAAGGGTGGGGAGGAATCAGATTTTAAAAGCAAAGAACGAAGATCTTTCTTTCAACAAAAGTTCGTTAACACTCTATACATATGTATTCCAAAAAGTTCATGAATCCAAACATTACTTTTGCTTTCAGCTTTCTAGTTGGTTTTTTCAAGTAAAACATCTGTTTTTTTGTATTTCAGTTACAATTGAAAGATTTCAAGGTAAAGATTTCTATGCATCCATCTTATTGTCCTCTTTGAACTCATGATAAATGTTATGCTGAAAAGACAAGTATATGATTGAAAGTTTTTTTTGTACCTGAAGGTAGAACTGGATCTTCAGATGTTTTGCTTTTAGGTTAAATTTTTTTAATCTTTTTGTTAGCTTGGGTATGCCACAACTTTGCAGAGCAATTGATTCAGACTCTCCAAGGTGCAAAATGTGACTTTATAAAATAGCAAATAGGAAAAGCTTGAGACAGTCTAAAAGAAGAAAGGCAAGCATGCAGTGATAACAAATAAAGATATATAATGAACTATGAACAGGATGAGAGAAATGGCAAAGTGGGGAAAATCCCCATCACCTCAGCTTCTTCTGAAGTTGGGAAATATATGTCAAAGAGGATGCAGACTAGTTTCATTATTGCTAGGAAGACAGCTGACTCTCAAGTTCAAATTATTAGTGGTGATTGTTTGCAAAGGATGCTACGTAAAGCAGCTGCCAGTATTATACAGAATTATAAACTTAAACGTACATAGGAGTCTGTTTTTTCTCCGCACTGAAACTTAGTTACCTTTTGGAGTTTGGTGCAGCAACCACTATATCACCAGCAGTAGTAACCTTACACATGATCTTGGACAGGAACTGAAGAATAACTTATGTAGCTGAGGTAACAGATTATGTTGAGGAAGCACAATTTGGCCAGGATCTAAGAATGTAGGAACGGCCATATTGGGTCAGACCAAAGGTCTGTCTAGCCCAGTATCCTGTCTTCTGACAGTGGCCAATGCCAGGTGCCCCAGAGGGAATGAACAGAACAGGTAATCATCAAGTGATCCATCCCCCGTTGCCCATTCCCAGCTTCTGGCAAACAGAGGTTAGGGACACCATCCCTGCCCATCCTAGCTAATAGCCATTGATGGACCTGTCCTCCATGAATTTATCTAGTTCTTTTTTGAACCCTGTTATAGTCTTGGCCTTCACAACATCCTCTGGAAAAGAGTTCCACAGGTTGACTGTGCATTGTGTGAAGAAATACTTCCTTTTGTTTGTTTTAAACCTGCTGCCTATTAATTTCACTTGGTGACCCCTAGTTCTTGTGTTATGAGGAGTAAATAACACTTCCTTATTTACTTTCTTCACACCAGTCATGATTTTATAGACTTCAGTCATATTTCCCCCCCTTAGTCCTCTCTTTTCCAAGCTGAAAAGTCCCAGTCTTATTAATCTCTCCTCATATGGCAGCCGTTCCATACCCCAATCATTTTTGTTTCCCTTTTCTGAACCTTTCCCAATTCCAATATATTTTTTTTGAGATGGGGTAACCACATTTGCACGCAGTATTCAAGATGTGGGTGTACCATGGATTTCTATAGAGGCAGTATGATATTTTCTGACTTATTATCTATCCCTTTCTTGATGATGCCCAACATTCTGTTTGCTTTTTTGACTGCTGCTGCACAGTGAGTGTATGTTTTCAGAGAGCGATCCACAATGACTCCAAGATCTCTTTCTTGAGTGGTAACAGCTAATTTAGATCCCATCATTTTAGATGTAGAGTTGGGATTATGTTTTCCAATGTGCATTACTTTGCATTGACCAACATTGAATTTCATCTGCCATTTTGTTGCCCAGTCACCCAGTTTTGTGAGATCCTTTTGTAGCTCTTTGCAGTCTGCCTGGGACTTAACTATCTTGAGTTGTTTTGTATCATCTGCAAGTTTTGCCACCTCACTGTTTATCGCTTTCTCCAGATCATTTATGAATATGTTGAATAGGACCGGTCCCAGGACAGACCCCTGGGGGACACCACAATTTACCTCTCTCCATTCTGAAAACTGACCATTTATTCCTACCCTTTGTTTCCTATCTTTTAACCAGTTACCAATCCATGAGAGGACCTTCCCTCTTATCCCATGACAGCTTACTTTGCTTAAGAGCCTTTGGTGAGGGACCTTGTCAAAGGCTTTCTGAAAATCTAAGTACACGACATCTACTGGATCCCCCTTGTTCACGTGCTTGTTGACCCCCTCAAAGAATTCTAGTAGATTGGTGAGGCATGATTTCACTTTACAAAAACAATGTTGACTCTTCCCCAACAAATTATGTTCATCTAGGTGTCTGACAATTTTGGTCTTTACTATAGTTTCAACTAGTTTGTCTGGTACTGAAGTCAGGCTTACCGGCCTGTAATTGCCGGTGTAGTAAGATGAGGCCCTGAAACATAAACTCTTTTGTCAGAGACCCAGTCTGAGGCCTGAAGCCTGAACCAAAGTACTTCCAGGCATTGCTAAGCAAAAGCTGGGCTGTGAGCCAGAGGCAGGCCCCACTCACAGAAGTTGGCGAGAAGAGGGTTGCTAGAAGCAGGTGCATCCACACATAAGTGCTAATAAGAGGAACTTGTGCCAAGATGGCATCAGAACACTCTACAGAGATAACAAGGAACAGGCAGGTGCATCTTAAAGACAGGGTCAAAAGGACAACATGATGGATAGATCTGTTTGAAACAACATGATCAAAGGAGGAGACAGCACCCTAATGAGCCAAGGGTCAGTAGGGATGAGTAATCTGTCCTGTAACTGTATAAAAGTTGGCCTCGGAGTGCACATCTTTGTCTGGGCTAGGGGGCAGTGGAAAGTCCTGCCACTGACTGAGCCAGTCCATTGCCGGGGGCACAAATTCGTAGCATGTCTTGTAGAGTCTACGGGAAACTATTACTGTGCTTCATTTGACAATAAACCTGGCTCGGGTTCCTTCGTACCTTACTAGAGTCTGTGGTCTTTGGGGGTTCTCTCGGGGTTTGCTGTGTCACCTATCTGCGCAGAGCTGGTGCAGCACACAGAGGGAACACGCACGCAGCGGACTGTTATCATCGAACAAGAGCAGAGCACCACACCGGTAGCTACTGACAACAGCCGGGATAACCTCTGGAGCCCTTTTTAAAAATTGGCATCACATGAGCTATCTTCCAGTCATTTGGTACAGAAGCTGATTTAAATGATAGGTTACAGGCTACATTTAGTAGTTCTGCAATTTCACATTTGAGTTCCTTCAGAACTGTTGGGTGAATATCACCTGGTTACTTATTACTGTTTATCAGTTTGTTCCCAAACCTCCTCTAATAACACCTCAATCTGGGACAGTTCCTCAGATTTGTCACCTAAAAAGAATGGCTCAGGTTTGGGAATCTCCCTCACATCCGGAGCCATGAAGACAGATGCAAAGAATTTTTGTTTCTCTGCAATGGCTTTAGGGTTAACTATTGCTATTGGGGAAAGTGCCATTGGATTTCCAAAGAGCAACACCTTCTGTTTGTCTCATCTGAAAGAAGCCATCTCTGAGCCTGGCTCTTCCACCACTACCTGGAGCACTGGTTCAATTATGAGTGAGGGAAAAGTGCTAATGCTATTACCTGAACCATCCTAGGCTTTTCCCTGTGGGTGTCCCTGCAGTTACATACCCCTGCTTAACTTGTGAGGTCTGATCACAGCTGAAGGTGGTCCTGATGTTCACAGTATTCTGAAGTTTAGCATTCTGTCTCTTTGATACAATACAACATTTTAATCTGAAATTAGTTTTTTAATGCCTCTCTATTGCAATAGCTGTACAAAACCGAAAGATTATAGTATTTTGCATCTGTCTGGCACAGTTATTTAAGACCTCATAACATTTACCAACATTAAACCTCACAACTTCCTTGTAAGGGATATGTATTATCATTCCTGCCACCATTGAAATGCAGCCATTTCTGGAGTGGAATGCAGCAGTTTAATAGTGCAGAACAACCTTACCACAGTTTAGAACAGAAAGTGAAGAATAGCATAGCCATTTCAAATTGTAGAAGGAATTTGAGGAATAATGTAATTACACATAGTGGAGTTTGGCAAGGACCACTGGGGTTAAAATTACTGTTGCTACAAAAACTGGCCATCGGTTCTCTAATAATTACAAGTGATCAATGCCTTGGTTCTATGAAGATGTCACCAGCAGCATCACAAAGTCCTGTTACCATGCTGGGGTATTGGTTGTTTTCTGACATCCGAGAAGAGTGCCACCAGCACAACTTGAGGTGGTATCTTTCTGTCCATGTGTGGTCTAAGTATTGACTCGGCCAAACCCTGCTTTATCTTATGGGACTGGTCAGTTTCACAGCACATGATGAACCTGATAGGCTCCTTGAGGTTAGAGAAGCAATAAAGATTTGAACTTCTGAGTGGCCCAAATAAGTTGATTGCATGCATATTGTTTTTCACCTCCAAGCCTTTGTTCCTTTTTGTGGTTCTGACCGGGGTTGCTGTGCTGAACGCTGTTTGGTGTAAAAGTCTTGCAGTCAAGTTGGAGTTCTGAATTCTTTTTTTGCCAGCAAAAAATTAAAGCCAGAAAATTTGAGTTTCATCATCGATGACTTGTTTTATTGCGAATCCCGTCTGTCCACTCAATACTTCCATTTTTTTTTGTTTTACAGCCTTTTGTTTCAGGTGGAAACTATTTTTCTGTTAGAGAAAAAAATGGATGGCAATTCTTCAGATTATCTGTCAGTGTGTTTTTTTTTTTTTTTTTGGGGTGTTATTTTTTTCTTTCAAAATAAGCAAGCTTTTTTAAGAAAGGGAAAAGCCTCCTCTTGTGCAACAAATAAAATAACCAGGATTGTTCTAACTCATTTAGTGAATATATCCAGGAAATGTAACTTCATGACTTAACATCACAGTTCTAGGTAAATTGTACAGTAGAAATACATTATAGCTTTAAAAATGTCAGTATCCTCACTATTTTTAGAATGAGATTGGTTTGTAATTTCAGTGTTGAATGAATTTGTTACATGTTCATTGGATATTATAATAGGGCAACAATGTTCTAGTTATTTTATTTTAGGTGTTTTAACCTTTGTTTTAAATCTATTTGGGTTGAAACTTCTTGGATTTTAAATTCAATATGAAATCATGTGAAAATTCTTTTTCTTCCTGCAAGAGAACTATGTGTATGCTTCTGCATACATTACTTAGTTCACAGGACAAAATATGATTCTATTCATCTTTATTCCTAGCTCTTCTACATAACATTCTGCAGCAGAATGGCATGCACAAGAGCACAGGTGTGATGCTAATGTAGATGAGGCTTGACTGACTGAAAGAGGAACACTTACCATGCTATAGAGGGATCTTGGGCCATACCTTTTTCAGAAAGAAAATCCTTGTATAGCAGGGTGGGAGAGGGATAGTCTTGGGGATTAGGGAATCAGATTGGAAATTGGAAGGAATACACTGGAAATGATGATATGAAATACAAGAGGGAATTGGGGAAGTTAAGATTCAGAGCAAATGATTAGCGTATTTGTAAGGGAGGAGAATGTATCACTTTGTCTGCCATTCTGGTTAATGCTAGTTGGATTGCTAGCTAAAAAGAGACTTGGAAACAAAATGGCCTCTTTACACCCCTCCCTAAAAATGAGTGGTGATTTTTCTCATTTGGGGCCAGAAAGAAGATGGGTGGATTAATTGTTTTCCCTTTCTTTCCACAGATTAATCAATTTAATCTCCAGTTTTTTTAGCTACAAATGTTAAGCCTAGGTACATTTTATTCTAAGAATAGGAAAAATGATGCTGATATTTGGGAGAAATAGTTTTTCTGAAAATTGATTTGTATTTTATTGCAAGTTGCAATCTTTAAGTGTTCTTTGCTATGCATACAGTTCTGCAGTCAGCTATGGCAGTGGTAGTGTCTCAGAGTCTGAAATATTTTTGTTCCTGAAGCAAAACAATCTCAAGAGGAGTCCTCTTTAAAAAAAAAAGTTCTTAATATATTTTGTCAAAACAAGTGTTAATATTAATTAAGGACATTTTAATAGTAAAGTATGAGTAATACTGTGCACTTTGAATCTTCAGAATGTTTTACAAACACTAGTAATGAATCCTCACAACCCCTCTGAGACTGGTTTAAAAAAAACGTATAAGAAGTTTTATTTGGTTAACTTTGTTTTACAGACTTAAATAAAAATAAACTTTCAACACCTGAATTTTCTGGTTTTTTTTAGTTTGTAACTCATGCTTTTGTTTTGATATGTGGGTAGTGCCGAGCAGTGAGGTGCTGTTTTGTACCAAACTTGCTGTGTTACTTAAGTGGAGAGATCTAGTTGAGGACAGGGTTAGTTGAATTTCCCTTTTTGTGGCTTTAAAAGAAAAAAGCCATTACAAATATTTCTCTGCACTATCATGATAACTTCTGTTGGTATGTGGAGGGAGACAGGACAGTATTCTAAAATTTCACACGTGATTTTTTTTTTAAATATACTGTATAAACTCTGAAATGTGTTTGGAAAAATAATATACTTTTACCAGTAACTGTGTTCTTGCAACAAGGAACACTAGTGGCTTTGGTAGCATGGGACTTCAATTTAATTTATTTTAAAACTGGTTTTCATCCTGTTTCAAAACTGGTTTTATGTTAGAATTTTGCTATTTTGTAAAAGTTTACATATTTAGTTGCAATATATAATATCTGTTTTTAAACCATTATTAAAATGGAATGGAAATTGGCTTTAGGGAAACTTTCATTGGGATTTGAGAACACTCAGTACTTTTACAAGTTTGGGCCCGTATTAGCTGTCTGTACTGGCAAACTGACCATTGGTACCAATAATTTTCAACAAAAGGTAGGTCAGTTTGCTAGTGTAGATTAGGCAATAATGTCTTTTGCCCCAGTCTTGCAAAGCTTAATTAGTCTCATTTGGCCTACTCATGTATGGTCTTAACTTTAAGCACATGCAGGTGTGAGGCCTTACATTGGTCCTTTAGGCTATAGTGTCACAGCTATTAATTTCCAGCCAAATGTTCCCAAATATAAATAAAAAATATTTCAGTGTTTATACATGGTAAAAAATGCTTCATCTCCACGTGAATTAACTGACATAAAATAGAAGTTTAAAATAAACTTTTTGTTTACCATATATTTTAATGCATAAGTAAGGATGAACATTTTAAAATTCTGTTCTTGAGTTTTTGAGGCATTAATATAATGGCATAAGTCTTAATGACTTAGCTTTTGATATCTAACATCTTAAAATTGCACATCTGTGTTTGCTGAAATTATACAGTTTCTCGGTTTGTCAGATTTTCTCAATGTAAGTAACAACATTTTTTTAGATGATAGCTAATAGTCTTATACATAACTGGCTGTTAAAGGTTTTTTTTTGAGTTATCATAGAAGATTAGGGTTGGAAGAGACCTTAGGAGGTCATCTAGTCCAACCCCCTGCTCAAAGCAGGACCAACCCCAACTAAATCATCCCAGCCAGGGCTTTGTCAAGCTTGACCTTAAAAACCTCTAAGGATGGAGTTGAAGTAATGATGACTGAAACAACTCACTCTTTTGAAGCAAATAAATTGCTGATTAGTTTAATGTA
This sequence comes from Terrapene triunguis, assembly GCF_002925995.2. Taxonomy (NCBI): domain Eukaryota; kingdom Metazoa; phylum Chordata; order Testudines; family Emydidae; genus Terrapene; species Terrapene triunguis. Next base: position 3,090,895 of record NW_020664984.1, on the reverse strand, counting down.
ATGAATTGTTTCTATGTAACTCCTGCTAAAGACTTCATTTGTATGTGTGTGCGTTAACAAATTTAATGTGATATTAGTGGTTTTTTATTTAGTATAAAATGTAGCCATTTTAAGATGAGAGAGTTGAACAAAACATCAGATTGTTTGATAACTAAAATTTTGCCAGTGATGGAAGACACAATAGAAAAATTTGCTTTATATTAATTTTGTACAAATTTTGGCATTTATACATTAATCAAACTTCTGTGAATATCTTTTTCTCCAACAGGATTGGATTCAGCATCAGAATAATCCTGCTCACATTGAGAGCTGCCGTCAGTTACGTCAACAGTAAGGGATTTCTGTTTGTGTGTACGTTTATACAGTAGTCATATGTATCAGAGGGGTAGCCGTGTTAGTCTGGATCTGTTGCTTTTTACAGTAGTCATATGGTATAGCATATCACTGTCATATTTCTTTAACTAGCCTTGTATGTATCGATCATCCTTATTTGTTTTGGGTAATTATGATAGAGTTTAAGTTAACATTATATACTTACAGTTGTTGCTGCCCCAGGACTTGAGCTGCATAACCTATTGCAGTGTAAATAAGTTAGGAACATAGCTGGAAATCTCATATTAGAGTAGTTCAGGTTGCAAGTTCAACTTGTTGCATTGACTATTTTATTTTAAAAACAGGTATCCTGATTGGAATCCTGAGGTCCATTCTTCGAAGAGGTAACTGCCTTTGAGAAATAAGGCAATTTTCAATTACTCCAACAATAAGAAATGAATACAATAATGATTTACTTTTCCCTAACCTAGTTTGCTGCTTGTAAGTAATAGCTATGGTGCCCGTATGTTTTTATTGTACAGTTATGTTAAATGAGGGTTTCTTATACTTGATCATAGATTCTCTACGCAACAGCAGTACTAAACTGTTGGGGCTCCTCTTTCAGAGAAAAGTACAAGGCTGAGAGAACAGTCTCTGGAAAAGCATGGAGAGCTGTACTGTCTTGCTCAAGATTAGATGCCTTTCTGGCAGATATCCTTTAGTCAAGCACAAATTATTGGGCTCAGTAGATAGTATGTCACCATTACCTATGACCTGTGTTATATGGAAAGTCAGACTTCATGATCTAATGGTCTCTTCTGACCTTAAGATCTATGCATACATGAATTTTGAAACAACTTTATTTGAAAACAGACTGCAATCTCTACTTTTCTTGGTCGCTTAATTCTATTTATATTTCAGCACAATCAGAATATTCTGTTATTCAGAATTGTGTGTGTATTTTTAGCTTGTCTTGTATATAAATCAGGAAAGAGATGGATGATTTTCTGTTTCCTGAAGTCGGCCTATTGCAATTTGCATGAAAGTGATCATGAAATGTTAGACTTCTGTCTTTGACAGGGTTACTGGTCTAGGGGATAGGGAAGAAACAATAGATGTGATATATGTTAATTTTAGTAAGGCTTTTGGCATAGTTCCACGTGACATTCTTATAAGCAAATTAGGGAAATGTGGTCTAGATGAAATTACTATGTGATGGGTACCCATCTGGTTGAAAGACCATAATCAAAGAGTAATTATCAATGGTTCGCTGTCAAACTAGGAGGATGTATCTAGTGGGGTACCACAGAGGTCAGTCCTGGGTCTGGTACTATTCAATATTTTCATTAATGACTTGGATAGTGGAGTGAAGAGTATGCTTATAAAATTTGTGGATAACACCAAGCTGGAAAGGTTACAAGCACTTTGGAGGACAGGATTAGAATTCAAAATGACTTTGACACATGGGAGAATTTATCTGAATTCAGCAAGGTGAAACTCAAAGACAGGTGCAAAGTACTTGACTTAAGATGGAAAAATCAAATGCACAAATACAAAATGGAAATAAGGAGCTAGGGGTTATAGTTGATCACAAATTGAATGTGAGGCAACAATGTGGTGCATTTGTGAAAAAGGTAAATATTGTTCTGGGATATATTAGCAGGAGTGTTTTGTATATAACACATGGGAGGTAATTGTCCAGCTCTGCTTGGCACTGGTGAGGCCTCAGCTGGAGCACTGTATCCAGTTCTGGGGATTACACTTTAGGAAAGATGTGGATAAATTGCAGAGAGGTTAGAGGAGAGCAACAAATGATAAAAGGTTTTAGAAAACCTCACATGTGAGGGAAGGTTAAAAAAATTGGGCATGTTTAGTCTTGAGAAAAGAAGGCTGAGGGGGAATCTGAAAACTGTCTTCAAATATGTTGAGCTGTTATAAAGAGGACTCTGATCATTTGCTCTCCATGTCCACTGAAGGTAGGACAGTGGTAATAGGCTTAATCTGTGGCAAGTGAGATTTAGGTTAGATATTAGGAAAACCTTTCTAATTGTAAGAGTAGTTAAACTCTAGATTAGGCTTCCAAAGGAGGTTGTAGAATCCCTATGATTGGAGGTTTTGAAGAACAGGTTGGATAAACCCCCTATCAGGGATGGTCTAGGTTTACTAGGTGCAGCATCAGCCCAGAGAGCTGGACTTGAGGACCTCTCGAAGTCCCTTCAAGCCCTATATTTCTATGATTCTATCTCTCTTGGGAAGCTCCTTGTTAAAAGGCTGAAAATATGAACACACAAATTACTGGGAACAGATCTAGTGCACAGGCACCTTTTTAAATGTATTAATGATTTTGTCTGAGAATACATATGACTGACTAAGTTTTGAAACATTGAGTGAAGGGAGAATTTTATGTTAAAACTTCAAGTGGATGTTTTTGTTGTTGCTAATTGTTTTGGAGTGCTGACATGCTCAGCGCAGTACAGAACGAAGCGAAAGAAAAGGTTCCTACTTCTAGAACGTGTCAAACATTAGATAGCAATCTTTGGGGTGAGGGATCTAATAGGCTTAAGGGTGTGCAAGGTTTTATTTTTGTTGAGAGGTATCAGTCAGACCCAGAGCTGCTGGCTGTTTTCCAAGGGCCTTGATGTATTACTTGTGCATTGTTCCCAGTTCAGCAGTAGTTACTGGATCTTCCATCCACAGGGCGGTGTTATGATTCTACTTAACTACTGTGATTAGTCTACGTAATATAAAAACGTTGTTTTTTAATGGAGATATCAGTAATAAGATTTTACAGGTTGCCTTTCTCTAATTTCACATTCCACTAAGATGAAATCTAGTATACAGCCTCATACTGCAGTGATAGCTCTTTTACCTTTCTCTCCCACTGCACTGTCTTCCCACTATTCCTGTCCTCACATTTTGCATTTGCTACTTCCTCATCTGTTTCTAATAGGCTTGATTAGCACTATTCAACAGATTGTTTAAATTGAATTGATCCTTTTCAAATTAGATCAGGAACGACTTTGGGTAATCTGGTCATCTACCTTTGTTTCACAGAAATGAAGGCGAGAGAAAAGAAAATCAGACCCCAAAGAGACGTTCCAACTCTGCTAGTCCTGGTCCTAGGCATTCAAGAGGATCAGGCTCTGGCCACATTCTTCGCCGGTCCCGATCCCGATCCCGATCCAGGAGCCCTGGCCGTTTCAGGTTAGCAAGACCAAGAAGTCGAAGTCCAAGGCAGATGCGTCGTCCTAGCCCTAGACACAGGTCTAGGTCACCACAACGATCTAGAAATCCTCTGAGGTGTAGTCCACGACCCCAAAGATCTTCTAGCAATGAATGGGCATCAAGGAGGACAACTAGATCTCCAGGTAAGGAGATGGATATTACAGAAATTAAAGGGCAAGCTATCAGACTGAAACTTTGGTAGTTTTCAGGAACTTTGGAGATAGGAAAGGATATCTCCTAGAACTGGAAGGGACCTTGAAAGGTCATCGAGTCCAGCCCCCTGCCTTCTCTAGCAGGACCAAGTACTGATTTTGCCCCAGATTCCTAAGTGGCCCCCTCAAGGATTGAGCTCACAACCCTGGGTTTAGCAGGCCAATGCTCAAACCACTGAGCTATCCCTCCCCCCAACTTTACCTGTCCTCGAGCCCACCTGCCAATTTGATTATATAATGGAAATAGTGAAACTCACCATTCACTAAGTGTTGTCAAGTGGAATAATGCTGGAGAAAGGTGTGGTTTTTTTTTTTCTTTCTTTCCCTTTTTCTTTATAGGTGTTAATAATAGAAGTGGTAAATTTTCAGACAGTTATGTTTTGTAAGCTGATGGTGTCTCCTGAGCCATGAGAACTGAACCATGTTTTAACAATTCCATACTTCAGCTTTCTTTTTCTCCTGCAAAAGTGTTTTTTGTTTTTTTTTTAATCTCAGCAACATCTAAAACAGTGTGTGGAATGTCATCCCTGTACCATTGTAGCTTTTGGTGACATTATCAACCATTGTAGATTCTATGAAGGTCATCAGGTTCCTCACTCCTCATTTCATCTGCAAGATCTGAGGCCTGCCTTCTTCTAGCAGTGTCAGTAATGGGGAGAA
>NW_020664984.1:3020725-3086086 GCF_002925995.2 Terrapene triunguis | reverse complement strand
GCAAGAACAGTCACGTTAGCTCTGTCAATGTCAAAATAAGTCTTAGTTGTTTTCTGAGCTGAGAATTGTTGAATCATCTAGATATTTGATATGTTTTAAAAGTTTCTTCCTGTAAAACTGAAATCCAGTTTTTTTTCAATAAATTTCCGACTTGTGTGTATATATTCCTTCACGGTCACATGGTGTGAACAGATCTCCTAAAACAAAATATAATTTGGTTTTAGTGTTCAACTGTATGGCATATAATTCAAAACAAACTTGCAATTTATTTTAGGCCTTCCTAGAAATGAACTACAAAGAGGCAGTGATAGCAGCTGTGAAGTATGGTGAGACAGTGCCAGTGCTGGTAAATGGGAAGCGTGTGAAAATAAGCGTAGCAGAAAAACCAAAAGCACCTCCTAGCCAGGTAAGCAGGATATTGGAGAATAGCGTAATGTTTTGTTGTTGGCTTCTTAAGTTAGCTTTAGAAAATGAACGATTAAAGCTACAGGTTTCTTTGGGGAATTAAGATTGGTATGGATCTCCATCTATGGAGGAACAGTAGTCTAAAACAAATATACATGTATCTGATTCCAGCTCTTGCATGTCTTTGATTTTTTATTTTTTTTTTATTTTTTTATTTATTTATTTTTGCTTGCTTATGGACAGAAGATGGATATATTTGGATAAATGTAATAATTTTTTTTGGGAGCCATAGAAGATGTAGTCTATAGGAACAAGATGTAGAGAACACAGTAAAGTTTTACTTCATATTCTTTCTATAAATTACAGGTCAAAGTAAGTCTAAAGAAGGCTCCACAGAATGTAAAGAAAGCTGCATTGAGTACAAAGTAAGTGTTGACATGCATGCATGGTAAGTACCACCTTTGCTAGTAATTCTTGAAAATAGTAATGGGTGGAAATCCATTTTCTTTCTGATGTTTTCACATTTGTGAAATTGTTTTTTAAAAACTTATGAAATCCACCTGTCATCTCTGATCCTGTTTCTTTCGCATGTTAGAAAAGATGGAAACAGTACTACTACTAAGAAGACTAAATCTGTTACTCCAGCTGCTTCTGCAGGTGAGTTCTAGTCACTCTTTCTCTGATAATATCTCCCTTTCCTCCTTGGCTAGTATGGGTTTACTTTTACTTACTCTGGTTGTGACTGAAAGCAGGCCCAGGAAGGGGGCTAGAAAACAATTGGTTTCTCCTTGAAATTTCCTCTCTTAATACAACCAAACACTCCTTAAGAAAATAAATCCCTAACTCCTGTGCTCCAGTAGGTGGATCACAAGTTGTATGCTTTTATCTGTAAAAGGGGAGTATGGTATTTATAGTCCTATAAAATCAATGGGTTTTTTTCTGTTAACTTTAATAGGCTATGGATCAGCCCCATAAGCTGCCTCCAAGATCCATACCAGTGCTGCTCAGTTATTCAGCTGTCAGGAGGCACTGCAGCAAATGCCTTATGCTCCCTTCTAGATCCCAATGCATGCTCAATTTGATCTGTCAGTGTTCTAACACCCTACTGAAAGATTGAAGACCATTGCTAAAATAGGGCTTTATAATTTTTTGCCACCAGGCTTTGTTTTTAAAGCAAAATAGTCTTCTGATTTAGGATTTGTAATGACACATTTTTCTTGTTACTTCAGCAAAATTAACAAAAGCCGGACAAACCGCAACAAAAGCAGTTAAACTTTCTGGTAGGTTTTAGATTTTTTTTTTTTAATATACATTTGAAAGTAACTAAACAGCCATGCTGCCATGTACTGTTATTCCATTAGCTTTCACAAGCAACTGTAAACAGGATTAGGACAAGTCAGTATTTGGATGGGAAACCAGTCAGGTGTTTAAATATACATGTTGCTGTTGATTCAGTTGGTGGAACTCTCCTTGTGTCATTATTGAATCCAGTGCCTTAGTGGCTGTTTTTTCAGATAAGGTGTAAAATTGAGGTTCAGATTACTTGTGGTCATTAAAAAATACACATTTTGTAAGAACAAAACCTCAATGTCCTAGCCTAATTTGTATTTTACTTGTCTAACTCCCTCTGCGGTTACTGTTGTTGTTCTTGCCCACTTCTTGTCTCTGTTGTTGTGTTGCTGTGCACTGTTAAATAGCTGCCTCTTTTTACTCCAGGGCTGGTTGCATTTCAGTCATGGATGAAGTGATTCCTATGAATTGTATACCATTTTGTAATGTGTTTGGGATTTCTTTAGGATTGAAATTGGTGTAATAATATCCACTTATATTCAAGGGTGCTGGAACAGTTTTTATAGCGGAAGTGCTGAAAGCAGAAACTATGTATTTGGTGGTTGTTACTACTTCAAGCCAGGCCCAGTTCCAGCACCCCTGCTTCTATTGAGTTCTTACGTTACAATTATTTTACTTAGGTAAACATGAAGTAACAAAGAAACCGGCGGTGCAAACAGATAGTAAAACTAAGAAAACTTCAGCCACTTCAGGTAAGGCAAATGAGAATTTTCACTCTTTCAGTGAAAACATGCAGAAATTGTTTTCCTTCTAAAACAGAAGTGCTTCAGGTTCTAAGGCCGAGTCCCAGCTTTTTTCGCCCTGGAGTTGCCATTGTAATAGATGTCAAGTATCAGAGGGGGAGCCGTGTTAGTCTGTATCCACAAAAACAAAGAGGAGTCGGGTGGCAACTTAAAGACGAACAGATTTATTTGGGCATAAGCTTTCGTGGGTAAAAAAACACTTATTCAGATGCAACCTGAAACCACTTCAGATGCATCTGAAGAAGTGTTTTCTTACCCACGAAAGCTCATTGAGCGATTCCCATAGCTCTTTTCGACCTCCATTTCCTCAGATTAGTCTAGGGCATTCTGCTGCCGCTGCGCCCCACCCCTCCCCCAGTTTGGGAAACACTGTTCTAAGGAGTCTCATCCTCTCATCACCATCTGTGCTTATTTGAGACGAATAGACACCTAAAATTCTAGGTTCTGATACTGAACTGAGGCAAGAGTAGCATCCCTCACTGCCAGGAGTTGGCATATTTCTGAATAAAGTGCCTATAATTAATGGAAGAGCATGCTTATCAAATTGCCTTTATCATCAGAAAATAGTGGTTAGTAATTACTGAAAATCTTCTGTGTGCTTGGTATTGTAAAAACCGAGAGAGACCAATTCTTTGAGTGGTGTCCCTATGGCCGTGCCAATTCAGGTGTGCATACACTTCTCAAGCCCTTGATCAGAGCTTTTTCCACTAGCAGAGCCTGTTCGGCCCACGCATGTGCCCTGTGCCTCCTCATGATGCACATCAAGGCAATATAGGGATGTGCAGATGAACTGCCCGCAGTTCCTTCTCCATAGCCTTGGCCTGAGATAGAGTTCTAGTTTGTCCACCTCGAGCATGCCTCGGCTATTTTGTATTGATTTATGGTTGTTGAAGATTAGTTATTGCAGTTAGTTGTTAGTAGTGGTTCTAGTTAGCTAGTAAGAGGATAATTTTTTTTGCTCCTTGTGGAGCCTTGTCTTCCTGGCAGGGAATGCCTGGCTCTCCAGGCTTCAGATGCTGTGTCTCTTGCCAAGAGGCTATATCTGTGAGGGACGGCCACACTAAATGTGTCCGTTGCTTGGCGGAGTCTCATGTCTCCCAGAAGTGCAATTTCTGCCTAGCTGCCAAGTCTAGGGTATGGAAGAACAGGGAAATTAAGCTCAGACTGTTAATGAAGGAGTGCTCACTTTGATCAGTGTCTGAGTCAGGTCAGGAGACCACCTCCCCACCCCCACCCCTCCCGGTACATCTGTGTTCTCTACATCTTACCTGTTACTTATAGACGACAGCTTTTAGGGCTCAGAAAAAATTACCATATATACTCGATCATAAGCCGGTTTGTTTATAAACCGACCCCCCCAAGATGGATAAGTAAAAATGGAAATTTTTTATGACCCATTCATAAGCCGATCCTATAATTCAGGGGTTGGCAAACTTTGGCTCCCGGGCCATCAGGATAAGACGCTGGTGGGCCGAGACGGTTTGTTTACCTTAAGTGTCTGCAGGCACGGAGGTAAACCTAAGTAAACAAAGTGTCCCGCCCACCAGCGGCTTACCCTGACAGGACAGCAACGGGGGGGGAAATTTTTTTTTTTGGGGGGGGCGGGGGGGGGAAGGGGAAGCTGAGGGTCAGGGGAGTAACCCCGTGACCACCCCCCACATGACCCCACCCCTAGCCTGAGACCCCCACATTCTCCCCATCCCATCCCTTCCTACCTTAGCTGGGGCAGGCCAGGAGAGGATGTCTCTGGCCTGGCTGGAGCCTGCTCCGGTGGCCTGGGCCAGGTGGCACAGCTGCAGCCTGCTCCGGTGGGCGTGGCCAAGCGGCGTGGCCGCAGCATGCTCCGCTGGGTGGGGCGGGCGGCGCGGCCTCAGCCTGCCAGCCCCGGAACTGCAGCTGCTTCGGAGGCTGGGGGGAGAGCAGTGTGGCCAGAAGCGGAGAGACTCTAGCCCCGCCTCTTCCCTTCTGGCTCTGCTTGCTGTGCTGCCTCTTCTTGCCCCCTCTGTTGTGGGGGAGGGGCTGTGTCCCACCTCTCCCTCTCTATACCTGTTCATAAGCCGACCCCCTTCTCTGATGCTTCCCTTTTTTATTAAAAAAAATTTAGCTTATGAACGAGTATATACAGTACAACTGTCCTACAAATATCCATCTTGTGTCCATAAGTAAGCAAAAAAAAAACGAGTTTAGTTAAATAGTTCTATGTCCTGTTCCAGAAACAATGAGAAAATAGTGTGGGTGTTCTGTTTTGTTTTGTGGGAGGAGGGGTCAGATAATCACAAATACGTTTAAGTTGAGCTGGAGATGATCACTAAGGCCTAAGACATCCATTTAAGAGGAGTTGTATTATATATTTGTTTGCAAACTAGGTAATTTAAATATGCTGAAATAATGAATGCTTTGTTCTTCCTTTCCCATCACAGCAAAACCTAATGAAAAGAAGCGTATTGATCCTAAGAAGTCTGCAGAATCCAAAAAGAAGGATGCAAAACCTAAGAAAGTCACAGAACCGAAGCGGGCTGTAGAGACTAAGACGGCCGCAGAATCTAAGAAGGCTGTAGAGGCTAGGAAGACCACAGAACCTAAGAAAGCTGGAGACGATGAGGCCAAAGAAATTAGTAAACCTGTAGCTGTGCAAGGTAAGTTTGTAATGATACACTATCTGAAATGTTGTATTAAGTTATGTGAAGCTACTATTGATCTGATGGCTCCTTTAAAATTGTTCTTGTAGAGAAAATTACACTGACTTCTACTCTGGAGGTGGAATCAAATCAGTCTATGGAATCTGTAGCCAACAAAGGTAAATTGCAGTCTAAACAGTTATTCACTTCTGTCATAAACTTGTCTATATTTGCAAACTAAATGAGAATATTTTCGTATAGAAAATCTTGAGGCCAAGAACACTGTGGAAGTGAAGACAGCTGAAAGTACCAAGAAGGAAAATGCTTCAAGTAGGTTCATGGAGAAAAACATGCAAGCAAACTTATTTTGCAGCGGGGGCTAGGGAAAGACTGTAATGAGAAAATATACATCTTCAGTGTGTATAATACTTACCTCTTGTATAGCACTTTTCATTTGTAGCATTCAATGGAGCATAAGTTATTTATTTAGAAGTGGTTAGAGGAAAGGCATGAGCGTTCCTATGTTTATTCCCAACTCTCCCACCAACTCATTTAATTTTGGTGCCTCAGTTTACCTATGTAAAATTAATTAAAATAGGCCCTGGTTACATTATTTCTTATAACTGGGGTTCTAACCAGTTACTGACGTTCTTGGTTGTAAATAGGGTTTATTCACACAAAATATGGTTAATACTCGGTTACTATGTACCTAATAGTGTTCTGCCCTTGCCAGCTGCTGATGGTAGCTCATGGTTGCTGAAGTAGTTGCAGGAAGACAGGTATTTTTGCAATATAGATGAGCCCCTTTTTACTATGCCTGCATCGCAAATTTGGTTGGTCCCTCACAACTTTGTGGTCAGGACCACTTCCCTGTATGTTAAGATGCTGCTCTGTCTGCATTTTTCTGTGCACTGTGTTGTCTTCTGAAACACCATGAGATAGCTGCAGATACTTTTCGCAGAATGCACTGATATAAACACAGTTAGGCAGCTTCGTAGGGGAGGATACAGAAACATGAGTGATTTCTTGTGTGGGCACAACTCAGATGTGTTTGTAACCAGATCAGCTGATTGTCAACAACCTGGTTACAAAAATATGCTTGTTATATGGACAGGGCCATAGTGCCTACAACAGAGGTTCTCAAACTGGGGGTCATGACCCCTCAGGGGTCATGAGGTTATTACTTGGGGGGGTCGCGAGCTGTCAGCCTCCACTCCAAGCCCCACTTTGCCTCCAGCATTTATAATGGTGTTAAATATATTAAAAAGTGTTTTTAATTTATAAGGGGGGTTGCACTCAGAGGCTTACTTTGTGAAAGGGGTCACCAGTACAAAAGTTTGAGAACCACTGGCCTACAACGTATTGTGAGCTCCTCAGATAATGGCATTTTTTCAAATGCAAATTCCTATTGCTATTAAAAACTATTCTTTCTGAATAAATTTGGCTTGTAATTCCAGTTGTTACATGTATACACTACCAGTGTAATGTTCTCCATGTCCAGTAAATGAAGACATGTCCCAGTATTTTCTATCACTTTGAAAATTGCCTTCAGAAGGATTGAAACTATAAATCTTAAAATGGCACAGTTAAGCAAGTGATCATTTGCATGAGAATATTTTGACAGATTATATGGGCATTCCCTGGATATATAAATACTTGTATGATGTTTAAAGATATACTAACCTAAACATCCCTCCGCCTGCTCCCTTTTCCCCCCCAGAAGCTACTGCAGAGTCTACAAAGAGCGAAGAACCAAGTGAGCCAGCTAGCAAGGTCAGGTTTCACATTCAAACCAAAATTATTTGAATCTTTAAATATTTTTCAAGTACTAATTCAGTGTTGGTGAAAGATACCTGTGTAGACATTACCAGAATCTCAGGTCTTCCCGTTTATGTGCATAATATATACAGGACAAGCAAAGAAACTTCTGCAGATTTCACATCTTCTTTTCCCAGAATTGGATGGTCCCTGTGAGAGAGGCAGATGTGTAAATGAGAGTAATTTTTACAATCAGTGTTATGGTCTTGGTCCATCTCAATATGTATATAGGTTACAGAGCAATGAGTCTCCAAATCTTCATTCTGCAGTCCACTTTGAAAGGGAGAGACTTTCTTATGGGCCACTTTTCCTCCAACTCTTTCCCTGCTCCACCTTGGTTCTCAAAAGTTTAATTCTGTAGGCCAACAGGAAAGCTTCCATGTATCTGCTGGTGGTCTACAGACCAGAGCCTGCAAACTTTTATAGAGCATGTTCTCATTTTTGTGCCCTCTTTCATGCCCTTCTCCTTGCCAGGAACTCCCTCCCCACCCCCCATCCTTATTGCTCTAGGCAGCCACCCTCTTCAGTCCAATCCCCTCTCTAAAACTCACTGCTTACATGATGCCCACAAATGTTAACTCATGTCAGTAATATGATGCCGTCACCTCATTATAAAGACCCTCTGACTTACCATGTTCTTTGACTAAGATTCATTGACCAGCCATGCTAGAGTGTAAACTCCTTAGGCTGGGTCAGTGCCCTTAGCACACACTGGCAGTCTTAACAAATTATGGCAATGCCACTCACATATCCATAGTTAAGGGTGAGTTGAGTTTTACTCTTAAAGCAGGAATTTAATTTAGTATATCCTCTTGAAAATTATAGTACTTGCTCTTTGAGTACAGAATGAATTTTCTGAGAAATTACAAGTAAATCAGTTAATTAGTTTCAGTATAAATTCATTAAATGGGTCTTTCGAGAAATTCAGCATCCTGTGTCAGGCCATTTTTACGTAACAAATTATATTAATAGTGGAAGAATATAGAGCCTTCAAATTTCCCTATACTTAACCCCTCTCTTAAAATCTTGTGCATTGGTTTATATCAAGATTTTGTTTTAGGATTAATGGTTCTTTTTTGCTCTTCATAATGGAGAGCCTCTCCTTCTGCAGGGGTTAAAGATGGTGTCATCTACCCACCATCTTCCCTGAGGCAGCTTGGCTTTGGTCTCATTTGGAAGTAGGAGGCCGTGGCCAATTTGAAGGTCATTCTGTTAATTACAATCCTGTAGCTCACATTAATTGAGAACTTTAGGAGTTGGCAGCCATTTTGAAAGAGGGTAGTTTGTGGAAATCTCTGTAGAAGAATATTATTCATTGACTCATTCTGAAGGAGAAGTTTTGTGAAGAATAATAGTAAAAAATGACTGATAATCCTAAATATTTTTTTTTAAAAACTACCCATCTCTGCTCTATTAAAAAAAAGGAGGAGGCTATTTGTGGATGGTGTGCAAGGACATTTATGGGCAGGGTGAGAAGAGAAAACTGGGATGTGTGTATGCATGTGTGGAGGTCAGGAGCTGGGGGGAACTGGCTAGTACACTGGCTGCTTTGTGCTGTTCCAGAGTGACATAAAGCAGCCAGTGTGTCCTTGTGCATCTGGCCCTAAAAGTTAAAAAATAATAATAATAAAGGCTTGGGGTCAGTGCTACATATCTTCTTAATAGTTAGAAGTATCATCTAGTAACATTAAGAAAAAACACAAAGATGAAGTTCATAAATCATTATGGGAATGCTGTAATGATTCCAGAAACAAGAATTACAAACCCAGGAAATTCAGGAAAAATCTAGTGTGTATTCAGAAATTGATTTAATCTAATCTGGGACTGCAGACTTTACTATGCACTAATCATGGTTATTACATGGCATCAATACAGCGCAGAATAAAGGTGATTTGGGTGCTCTGTGTGTTTCCATACCCTAACATATTTGAAATTACTTAATCTTAATTCTGAATTTTCTGGGTTTGTAATGTTTGCTTTTGAGATAATTACAGCATCACCATAATTTTATTCTTAAATATCTGCTATGTAGTCAGACTTAACTCCAGTTTAATGTCGTTTTTATCTGAGAATAATACATGCACTTTTAAGATAAACAACGAGAATTAAATTCAGAAAGGCTCACTGACCGTTGGTTTAGAGTAGAAGCAAGGATTAGTGAAAATTTGTACCTTCCTTTGTTTGCAGGAACTTGATGACATGTGTGTTGTTCTTATTTCAAACTTACCTGATAAAGGATATTCTGTTGAGGAAGTTTCCAACCTATCAAAGCCATTTGGAGGACTGAAAGATGTTTTAATTTTGTCTTCTCATAAAAAGGTATTGTAATTGGTAATTAGAAAAAATTTTTCTGGTATATTACCATCACCTAAAGAAGCTCTCAAAGAAATTTGTAACAAGTTCAGATGTTGAAGTAACTTAAAGGGGACACGGTAGTTCTACCTTTTTATTGTGCTTTGTGAGGCCACTTAGACTTCTTTTTTGTTTAAAAGGCATATCTGGAAATAAATCAAAAATCTGCAGATTCCATGGTTAAATTTTATACCTGCTTCCCAATGTCAGTGGATGGAAATCAGCTTTGCATTAGTATGGCACCAGAATACAAGAACATAAAAGATGAGGTAAGCAAATGAAATATGAAGCAATTTTTTTTTTCTGTTTAAGATAACTGCAGTTACTCAACATCCATTTTTATAGTACCTCCCTGCCAGTCTAGACTATTTCTCTCTACTTAATATCCATTAGGTCCCTGCTGTTTCAAGTTATTGTTATGTTGATTGTATGCCCTGTCTCCTCTCTTTCCTGGGCACATAATAAAGGTTCTCTATAACCCTTTGGGTATATCCTATTTTAAAACTCAACTGTACTACTTTCCTAGTGTTTCTGTTTTCATTATGAAGTATTTTAGTGAATACGGTTGTAGACAGAATTTTTGTTTGGCAAAGAGAATGTGAAGATCATAATGAAAGTAATTTGAGAGAAGGGTTGGCAATACCAAACTCATGAACTTTGGAATGGTTGCCCCAATCTTAACTTTTTAGGTTCTGTTTCGATATATTATTAGTGGGAGTAGTGGGATGCTGTGCCTTCCAATTACATGCAGCCATATCAACTATCTTCTAAAGTTCAGAACCTTAACGCCCTGTCTCTTCTTTCTAGGAAGCTATATTTACTGCTATTATTAAAGATGCCAACTCGAAGGTAAGTTAGAGACTTTTTTAAAATTGGTCAGTAATTTAGCCATTTGCTAATTTTTACATTTTTATAATTTGGGAGTGTAGCTGCTACACTGAGTGCTATCAAAATTAATAAAATGTTGTGTAAGTGTTGCATCCATTAAATAAAAATATTAAAAATTAACATTAGAAACAGAAGACACTTCTTTTTTTTATTACTACACTTTTTATTTAATTAGAAGTCTGTAGTCAATAGGAGAGCTCATAGACCAACAAGAAGCAAGAAGTGGACTGAGTAAGCATACACTTTATTTAGATACATACTATGAATGAGTGCAGGTAATAAGCGTTTAATAGGAGTCCTGGGAGAGCCTCCTATTCTCTCTCTCTCTCTCTCTCTCTCTCTCCACACACTTGCCCTCCCTCAACTTTAATAAAACTATAACTGCCAGCCACTGTAGCTCAGTCAGTCCAACTGAGATGGACTCTTGAATAGAGACTTGTACACTATTCAGGGATTAATGGACCTCACCAAGTATTTACAGTGACACTTGTACAGCGCTTTCAAAACAGTAGGGTTTATTAGTCAACTGAAAGGCAGTATAGTATGTCCTCAGGTTAGCATAGAGAAATGAAGGTTAAAACATAGTCCATTTTGGTCAGCCCAGAGCACCAGCCATGCTGTAGTGAACTCCATTTTCAGGCTCTGTCTCTGTCTCTCTGACTTCCTTCCTTAGTCAGTTCCTAGGTGAGAGAGAGCTCCAAGCTTCTTTCAGAAGCTGACTCTTAAGCCCCCACTTCGCAGCTTCCAGTCCTTGTTCTCGAGCTGGGGTCTCTGCTCAGCTTCCCTGCTGAGAGGTACAGGGAAATCTGAGTCTTTGGAGCTTTCACTCTCTCAGGTCCCCTTGTTGATCTGGGTTCCTTTATGGCTCTTCATTCCACCCAGAAAGGGAGATGATCCCCACATGCCTATGTCTCTTAGTTGGCCTTGAGAGCAAACATCATCCTCCCTGCCCCCCAGTGGAAAGGGGAAACTGAGGTACACATAGAATTCATAAAATACTACAGAAAATTCCCATTTCATCATAGTAATCTACTAAAACTTGTGCAACTGGCATATTAGTGACTCCATGTATGCAGCAGATAGAAACCTTTTGAGCATTCTGACCAGTAGTTGGATCAGTCTTCATCTCTTTAGCAAATGTTCAGCTCCCTATTTGTTATATATTAATCTTTGAATAGGAGGAACCCTCTACTTTGCTTTAACATGGGCCAATTCCTAAAATAATTTCCCACATCAAAGAAAGGTCTTGTCAGTCTTCAGATACAAACCTTGAGAAGGAGGAAATTTGGTTTAGACAGGTTGGAACTCAGACTTCAGAGTAAGCCCAAATTTGATTGTTGAAGAAGAATGATTCAAAGACAAAGAAATACCAGGAGACAAATAGGTTTATTTGCCCAAGAAATAAAATCCCTTTCCAGCCAAGAGTTGAGGTGACAGGCTGTAAGTGGTTTTGTTTCTAAAGGAGTGAAAAGTTCTTACTGTTTTGGGATGTGGCCTTGTATACCAAAGTTGAAATTCTGAAAATATGAGCAGTTAAAGGATGAAGGCAGAGTTCTTCTGGAGTACTCTTATAGAAGACATGTTGTGGTTCACTGAATATTCTAAATGGAAATTGAACTCCGAGTAAAAGGATATATATGAATATTTTTTCTCTTCAGATATGACAGGATTGTCTCAGTAATTTTTCTATATTTACCAGTTCAATACAATATTTCTGAAGTTCAGTCTTTGTGCTTTTCTTTTAGGTAAATACAGAAACTTTATATAATCAGTTTGTGCATCTTGGTAATTTACCAGATGATGGATACACAGAACTTGAAGTAGTTTGCGTGGGACTTCGATTTGGGAAAGTGGATCACTATGTTGTGTTGAAGAATAAAAAGAAGGTAAATATATATATATTTTAATCTTGGTGTGTGAGGCCCTTCATTTTCTATTTTAAAAAAAGGTATATTAAGTGACCTGATAATCTCTCATTAGCAACATATGCTGCTATTCCAGAGATTGAAGATTAAAATTTGGGACCTTGATTTTGCCCATTGTTGCTATGAACCAGTGCTTCTTGCGTCATAGAGAAAAGGAGTGGTATATGTTGTTACCTACTCTGGCTGGTTCAGGAATAGTTTCAGAAGGCTTGGAAGAAAAAGGAATTGAGTTATCAAGACAGATAGCCACCAAAATATGTGCCTTTGAAGATGGGAAATGAGAGGTAAAGCTGATAGAAACCCAAACTTCCCATTCCACAGGGAATTCCAATATTTTGGAAAAACTTTTCTTCTGTTTCAGAACAAAAGATGAATTTTTTTAGAATTTCCCACAGAACTAAAATTTTGAAGAAATCATTTAGACAGCCAATCATTTTGGCTTTTCTAAACAAAATGTTTTGATTTTGACATTAATTTTTTGTTTTATCTTTTTATGTGTATTTTAAATTAAAATGTAAAATAATATATAAATATATTTTTTAAATTACTAAAACAGCTGCTACTCTAATCAGTAGCATGAAACATTTTATCTTGTTTTCTTATTTAAGTCTCATTTGATGTTTTAATTAGGGCTGTCAAGCGATTAATCGTGCAATTAAAAAAATTAATCACGATTAATTTCACGATTAATCGCGCTGTTACACAATAATAGAATACTAATTAAATATTTATGGATGTTTTCTACATTTTCAAATATATTGATTTCAATTACAACACAGACTACAAAGTGTAGAGTGCTCACTTTATATTTATTTTTTATTACAAATATTTGCACTGGTATAACTACGTCACTCAGGTGTGTGGATTTTTCACACCCTTGAGTGACGTAGTTATATCGAAGTAAGTGTGTAGCATAGACCTGGCCTGAGACCGTGATTTTTAATGTTTAGCAAAGTTATGAATTTAAGCTCCCAGGCTCATCTTTTGAAGGTGGTGTTCAGGTTTCCTTTTAGGACAAGGACTTAGAGGTCCAATATAGAGTTGATAATATGGTGAAAAGTGTTCACCCAAGGTTGATAGGGAGCTTTTGTCTTTATCATTTTTCTATGCAAGTTCATTTGAGAGCATAGTAATTGTCTGGTTTCACCCACATAGTTGTTATTGTGGTACTTAGGGCGCTGAATGAGATACGCCAAATCTTGTGATAGGCAGTGCAGGGGACTGGACTATATGACCTGTTGGTCCCTTCCAGTCCTATTTTTCTATAATTCTATGTGTAGGACCCTGGATCTTGACAGTTGGGGGGGCGGGGGGGTCGGTCGATCATTGTAGAAGTGGAGATATGTCTGTAGGTTTTACATCTGTTGTTGCAGGGTCTGGTTTCGCTTTGATTTGGTGAGTCCTGGTCTATGGGAGCTTGTTTCTGATGATGAACTTGGCAAGGTTGAGGGGTTGTTTCAAGTCCAAAAGAGGAGGTTTGGAAAAGATTTCTTTCAGGGTGTGGCTCTCCATCGAGTATGGGTTGTAATGGTTTAATGATGCCCTTTTTATGTTCCAGTGTGGGGTGGTAGGTAACAGCTAGGGATATGCTTACAGAGGGTTTTTCCCCCATGTTGAAGCAGGTTCTCTGGGTATTTGAGTAGCCCATTCCATGATTTGACCTACTTCTCTGGTGCAGTGTCCTTAGGTGATTTTGAGTGTGTTAAGGTGTGTATTCTGGACTTTCTTCTTGGAACATATTCGGTGGTATCTGAGTACCTGGCTGTAGTTAACAGATTTCTCGGTGTGTTTGGAGTGGTTACTGAATCTGTGAAGGTAAGTGTGGTGATTCTTAGGTTTCTTGTATATAGTTGCCTGTAGGGTTCTGTTCTTGAAGCTGATTATGGTGTCTAGGAAGTTGATGCTAATTTGAGAGTGTTCTAGAGAGAGTTTGATGGATGGGTGGTGGTTGTTGAAGTTGTGGTTGAAATCTGTGGGGGAGTTTAGGTTGTTTATCCAGAGGATGAAAATATCAATGTTTCTGAGCTATATATTTGGTGTTGTGGTTTGTTCAGAAATTCTTCCTCAAAGTGGCCTGTGGAGAGGTTAGAAAGACAAGGTGGGTGAAGTAATATCTTTTATTGAACCAACTTCCGCTGGTGAAAGAGACAAGCTTTCAAGCTACACGGAATTCTTCCTCAGGTCTGGGAAAGGTACTGAGTGTCATAGCTAAACACAATTCTCTAAGTACCTTTCCCAGACCTGAGGAAGAACTCCGTGTAGCTTGAAAGCTTGTGTCTCTGATCAACAGAAGTTGGTTCAATAAAAGGTATTACCTCACCCACCATGTCTCTCTAATATCCTGGGCCTAACATGGCTACAATAACACTACATACATGAAGAGGTTGGTATGTTGGGGAGCCATCCTAGTACCTGTGGCTGTTCCCATGGTTTGGACAAAGCGTTTGTTGTTAAACGTAAAATTGTTATGGGTGAGAATTAAATGGATGAGTTTGGGGTGGGTATCTGAGGGGTGTCCATTGTCTTGTAAATATCTGAGGCAGGGAGCAATGTTGTCCTTTTACATAGGACATAAGAATGGCCATACTGTGTATCCTGTCTTCCGACAGTGGCCAACGCCAGGTGCCCCAGAGGGAACGAGATGGTATTAATCAAGATCTTAATAAAAACACTGGATTCATGGCTTATTACAACAATCTGTAACCCACCAACCCCTCTTTTTTTGTCTCATGATTGCAGAGGTGTTAATGGACTATTTCACCTTGAATGGTCTCTTAGAATATGTGGCGACTACTTGTTTTAAACAGTTTATTCCACCTTGTATTTAGTTGTGATATTCTGAGTAGCTTTCCCAGATCTAAAGAAGAGCTCTGTGCAACTCAAAAGCTTATCTCTTTCACCGACAGAAGTTGCTCCAGTGAATATTACCTCACCTACCTTGTCTTTTTTTAAGGTAATTTAAAAAAAAAGTTGAAAAGGTCCTAGAAATATCAGTACAGCTGAGGAAATAAGCCAGATGCAATAGCAACGTCACTTTAGTAAACCTATGTTGGTGCTCTCGACTAAGGAAAGCAAACCTAACCAGTATTGTTACTTAGAAAAGTGTTGGCTTTATTTTTTAATTATGCATTCAAAATAGAATAAATAAATCCATGTGCTCATTTTTTTTTAAAGGCAATTCTTCAGCTAGATAGTCCTGACTCAGCTAAATCAATGTGCTGCTTCCTAAAACAGTACCCATATAACATGGGTGAAAATACACTGACTTGTATGCTATCACCAAGAACAGAACTTGCAGAGGTAAGACCATTGTCTTTTTGGTTAGACAACTTTTTTTGCTTTTGTGGGCTATCTAGCCTTTTGCTAAACGAAAGTAAACACCAATCTTGTTGGTGCACATTACTTTGGAGTCCTGAACCTCAGGTGCACTAAGAGTCAAAGCCAAAGTTTGAGTGCCTACGGCTACTAGAGAAATGTTCCAACAGTCTACTAATGTGCACCCTAGAATAGCATATTGAGATTACAGTACTGTTGCTCAATTTGCTTTTATTTTCTTGGAATATCTTTTACAATCAACTTTGTGTTTTCTGGAATCTCTTCCCCCTATTAAAAGTATCTTCTATCAAAGGGTTAAGAGGAAAATAATGGAAAAATGGTTAGAAGCACCTTTTCCCTATGGTTTTGAAAATACTTAATTTTAAGGTTCGCTGATCTTTTTCAGCCTCCTCCTCCTCCCCTAAAAAAATCCCCAACCAACTGTTGTTTGAGCATCCGTTTGTGGGCCAGCAGCCACTTAAGTTACTTTCTTTTATAAAAACTAACTTTGGAGTATTGAACAGCCCCCAAATTTATCTTTTACAAGAGAAATTACTGAATATGGCTGAAAGCACCGCAAATTACAGCTGATGTGAAAGCTTAGCAGTTTAGGAGAGAGAAGGATCAGTTTAGAACTTAATCTTCCCCCCACTCTCCAGCTGCACGTTTCCCACTGCCTCTCTCCACCGTGTCCCCATAAGATAATTTTATTTTGGTCTTCACATTAACCTCTCTCCATTTCTCCTACCCTCCTTCCCACCCCCATTTAACAGGGATGTAGGAATTTTTTGTTTAGTCATGCAGTCCCAATTGTTCACTGTTGGGAGTTCAGACACAACTGTGACATCATCATTGGCTAACTGGTCACTCAGAGTGAGGCTTTGAATAATCCATGTGAACAGCCAGATTCTAAGTATTTAAAAACAAAATTGAGCTTCTTGGTAGTCTTGGGGTAGATAAGGATTCTTTTTTGAGTTGTAATCTACTTGGATCCTACCGTTGGTGTGCATGCACCTCATGCACATACAATCCGATTCTTTTGGCTAGTAATGTCTGTTGGGGCCATGCCTGTGCCCTAGATGTCCTTGCATCTCCTGCACCTGAGGGTATAAAAGGCAGAGCAGGCCCAGTTGCTCCTTACTGCATCAGACAGCGAGACTGAACCTCTGCAGTGTCTGTCTGCTTCTCTGTGCACTGTGCTGCTTTTAGTGTGTGTTACTTGTATTGCTAGTAAACTAATTAAATGTTAGTCGTCTTGCTTATAGGCAAGAAACAAAACTTGTTCAATCAATTATTTAGTTCTTAGACTGGACCCTTCACCATTCCCTTATATGTGGGCTTGCACAATATGGCAGAAGCGAAATCCCTTGGATTCAAAACCAGCCCCTCGTGTGATGCTTGAGTGCTGCTTTGCGACAGACATTTCAATTGCCTCTTTTGTGTAGGAGAGGGATATATTAGTTAGCAATGTGCCATATGTCACTCCTCCTCTAATCGGACTTTGAAAGATAGAAAGGCCTGCCTAAAATTGTTCCTCATGGAGCGCCCTATGCAAGCCTCTCTGTACCCCAAAAGGAAGGACACAGCTAAACCTTGGTCCTCTGGTCAGTCCCTCCCAGTGAACAGCTTGGTGAGACAAGATTCCATCCAGAGCTCCTGTGCTACATCAACCAACAGGCCTTGGTCATCCGCCTCCATTCTGGCATTGATGACCTTGAACCATAGGCAAGAGAGGTATCGGAAGTACTGACTCTGTCTCCCTCTCAAGTAGAGTGGACATTAGAGCACGCTAGTATGCCTGAAAGAACAGACCAACCTTTGGAGGAGGCATACTCCTTTTCTTCCTCTCTTTTGGTGCACAGTAGGGACTGATCTCTCCCTCCCTTTCATGTAAATCACAGTGGGAATATGGGAAAGTCTTCAAGGACTGGTCTGTCAAAAGGAAAAGGCACAGCTGCCAGAGAACAGCTCCACTGGTATCCTCCTCTGGGTCTGGTGTACATATGCCTATCAGCGTTGGCCCTGCTGGCATCCTGCGGTGTGCAACCCCATTCCTGCAAGCCAGTGACTGCCGTGCCTCCTTCCAGGTCTAGATCCCTTTCTCCCAAGAGATAGCATAGGCCATCCTAGCCAGGTCTTTTAGTATAGTTTGAGAGACAGGAGGAGAGCAGTGAAGATCAGGTGGACAAGGGAGAACAATCCCAGCTGCAATTTCTTCATCCTCCCTGATGAGGCAATGAACCCCTTAAGTCAGTTGACAATTGTAACGTGTTCCAAGATCTTATTAAATGCATGGCAGAAGCACTCAACACACTTGAGATGTTAGAGGTGGTACAAGAGAAATCACATAAACTGCTGGACGTTGTACTCCCTTCCGTGCCCGGCAGGCTTGCCATGCCTACAAATGAGGGACTCTTTGAGCAGACTCAGCATCAATTCATGCCACATCCAGGCATGCAGACAAAAGGTTTAGAAGTCCCTTCAGGAGATTCTAGTAAACTTATTCTCACTCACTGCCATGTTCTTTTGTTTGGATTTCTACAGAGCTGCTACAGCAACAAGGGCCTCTCACATCAGTACCTAGGGGGACACATGCTAAAAAACTGAACTTGTACTTAAAGTCCTACTTATCTGTTAGTCTATAAATGTGAGTAGCCAATTACCACATGCTTCTTGCAAAATTTAATGATTTACTCTGGGATAAGCTATCTCAATGTATGTACAGATTTCCTCTGGAACATAGGGAAGAGTTCAGATCTACAGTAGAACCTTAGAGTCACAAACACCTTGGGAATGGAGGTTGTTCGTAACTGAAATGTTTCTAACTCTGAACGAAACATGGTTCTTTCAAAAGTTTGCATCTGAACATTGACTTAATACAGCTTTGAAACTTTACTATTCAGAAGAAAAATGCTGTTTTCCCTTTATTTTTAGTACTTTACATTTAACACAGTACTGTACTGTATTTGCTTTGTTTGGGTCTCTGCTGCTGCCTGATTGCCTATTTCCAGTTCCAAAGGAGGTGTGCAGTTGACTGATCAGTACATAACTCTGGTGTTCATAACTCTGAGGTTCTACTTTATAAAGAATGAGGGGCAGCAGCTAGCTGGTAGCCTGCACTTCCCTATAAGCAGCACTAGATGCATATGCAATGGCATGCTCCATGACTGTACGTGTGGTACAGAGACAATCACCTTGGCTCTAGGCATTGGGGATAACCAGGGAAGTTCAAATCCCAATCAAAGACCTTTCCTCAAAGGGCAGTGACCAGTTCAGAGACCAGTGAGGCCCTCTGTTCATTGAAGGACTCCAGGCTGTCCTATTCCCTGGGTCCTGTATTTCCCAGCCCCAAGAATGAAGGAAGCAAGCAAGACCTACGCTCCTTCAGTCAGTGTTCCTCTCCTTAGTACGACTACAACCTTGAGAGGACTTTAGAACCACCAAGGAAGGAGCAGAGGTTCCAGTGCAGACAATCCTTCACCCCTTCCATTGAGCATCTTCCTCCCACAGCAAATTTGATGCCACCACTGAGCATAGCAGAACCTTCTAGGATCTTTTTTTCTCCTCATTTTGGCATCCAACCCTGTGGCCTTGCGTCTTTCAGGCATTAAGAACTCACTAGTAGGTTACTTCAGCAGACAGCTCTCGAACAACTGAATGGTTGACCATGGATCCACTGTTTAGAGCATCTTTCGCAAATGAGGATACCCATCAATAGACCGGTTTGCCATAGACCTGTACAAGGAAGGCCAAGTGTTCTGCTCCAGAAGGAGCTCCAGTCTGGGCTCCATGTCAGATGCCTTTCTTATCCCCTGGGCACTTATGCCCGATCCCCATGATACCAAGGATGCTGAGGAAACTAAGATGACATGCTGGATTGATATGATGGTCCCAGCCATGGGTCGAGCAATTCAGATAGTCAGGTCTGGTGAACCTCTCACTGCAGCCTCTGGTCACTTTGCCTGCTCTGCGTGACAGTCTTTCAGAACAATAGTTGGTTTCTACAACTGGATCCAGCATTGTTACATCAGACACCGGGGATGCTGGCTGGCTTGCATTCATTGAAAGAAGATTTTCAGCTGAAGTTCAGAAAAATCTGTCTAAAGCAGGAAGTTTCAGCTGGACTGACATAAAACTAAGTGGAAGAAGTGATGGACTCAGGGAGAAGCCCATCTCCTTACCCCATCCTATATCTGTGGTTTCTCAACATTGGTACTGACAGCACTGCCGGTAGAACTGTACCCAACCTTCTCACCATCAGGTGAGTTGGATGTACCAGTGAAACAGTCGTCTTCTCCACCAAGAGAGTTCAACCAGACAGAGGATCGAGAATCTCCTTGTACCAGTTTTGTCTGCTGAAGCGCACTCCTTGGAAATGATGGTACCCAGTGCCATCACAGCCTACTTCCAACCTCTCATGCTGGTCTTACTGGGATCTGGGTGTACGGCTCCCAGAGTCTGTGATATCAATGATAGGGAATCTTACCACACTTCCTTTCAAGAAGCTAATTGGAACCTCCTGAGCCTATGGAAGAAGAGGAAAATGAGCCAAATCTGCTGGTGCCACCCGAACTGGCAAGTGTATCATCTTGCCCAGTGAGGCAGTTGCTCCAGCCTCTGTCTCCTCTGGACAACCACAAACAATTCAAAGAGCTGCTTCAGAGAGTGGGAGAACAGCTCCAGATTGCCTTATAGGAGGTCCAGGACCCACAACACACGCTCTTGATCGTCCTCTAGCCTATGGGATCCAGTCAAGTAGCACTCCCATTGAATGAGGCTATACTGGAACCAGCAAGAACTGGTACAGCATACACCAGCTGCCTGTGTTCCTACCTCCAAGAGGGCAGATAAGCAGTGCTTTTTCATGCCTAAGGGAGCTAAGTTCTTATTCTCCCACCCTGTCCTGAACCCCCGCATCGTCCAAGTAGCCACAGTAAAGTCCAGACAACAGCACCCAAGGGCCACTCCTTCAGATGCATTGTAAGATGCAAATGTGCTTTCTGTCACCATTGCCCATATCTTGTTTAGCACCAGATAACGTGGCTTTGTTACAATACATGTTTAATGAAATTAGAGCTCAGTGCAAACAAAGAGCAGCTTCCAGCACTCTGTGCTTTCAGAGCAGTATTTTTTTCCTCCTCTGTGCTTTGGAAGATACAAGGGAAAAACTAGTGTCCATATAGCAGCAACAGTCTCCAACAACATGGCAACATCTGCATACAAGCAGTAGGGTAGATAGGGCTCAGGCGTTTTTACCACTGTTATGAAAACCTGCAGGTGGTCTTGACAGTAGTGAAAACGCCTATATGTTCGACACAGTGGTAAAAATGTCTTGAGCCATGCCTATGTAAGTGGGTGATGCTGATGGTATTTCACCATTTGGTGGCTGTTGTTTGAATACTAACTTGTCTAATGTAAACATACCTATATGTGTACAGTCTATACATCTAAAGATGGCTTATAGGTGTGGACATAGAATAATACTGTTACTACACCTTCTAGCCTCATGAAAACAGCGTATATCAACATTGTTAGCAGCAACCATGCTTAAATGAACATTCTGTTAAAACCCATTTGATATTAAAAAAAAAAAAAATTCCTTACTTATGATACTAGTAACACCTAAAGTTATTTTAAAACTGAAAGTCTTAACATTTTAACTTTTTACTCTTGTTTACATCTTGTGTTTGTCATCTTAAAACTGAAAATCAGTTTACTTTCACGTTCTCGTGTACTAGCCCAATGCCACATTGCTTGCAATGCAGGGGAGCATCATCTATTTTTATTACATTTCTATTGATATTTTTAAAAGGTTTGGAAATATTTCTATTAGGTGTTGTAAAAAAGATGCTTTTACAACACCTACGTTGTTTGGTTCTAAATTAGAGCTGATATTGTCCTTTAAACATGCTTTTATCTAGCACTGTTCTAATCTATGTGAATAGGGCCTTACAATTTTCACCCCACAATCCAAAATCTGTACTTTGTAGGTGTACTTTCCAGTGCTTCCGAGTTCTGTTATGCGTAGCTGGGTAGGAGAGGAAAGTGCCTGTAGTGGGTCACCTGAGTAGAGAGAGGATGAGTCCCCCTTTGTTCCTTGCTGCTTCCAATCCCAGCAACCTTTCAGTGTGCATCACCCTTCTTTAAGTTTTACGGTGGTGAAACATCCTGTTATCCACATTCTGTAGAGCCCAAGAGTGCCAGCTCTATTTCCCCATATGCATTCTTTTCTCTAAAAAGCCTCCCATTACCTTTTAATTTATTCTGAAAAACCAACAAACAGTTAAGCTATATTTTTCTTATTTCCAAGCATGATCCAGTTACAAAGTGTACAAACTGACTTTCTTTACTTTATTACTAAAATCTGGTGTTGGATGGATGGGAGAGAAGTGATAATACTGAAATCATATGATCTGAAAATGGGTTCCAGAACAGTTTTTGTCATTAGAGTATACCTGCAATTCTTTCTAAAGGTGATATTCTTTAATTTAGTATAATATAGTTCTAAACACTATATTTCTACTTTGAACCAAAGCCTAGCACTGCCACTTTCAAAGTCCCTGTTATTGCTTAAAAGGTTGTTGGAACTTTACCTCCCCATCATAGCAGCTGGAGAGCTTGGATTGTTAGTGGTTTGTTTTTCAGAGGACATAGTCCCTAAATTTTAAGAAGTGAGTTTAATTATTTTAAAAACAAAATGGATTGATTATCCTCTAAGAAACAGGTGTCACATCAGTACATTTTGGAGGGCAGAGTCAAACCTTTAGCTTAGTACAGCTGTGACATTTGTTGTATTTGGAACATACATTAGAATATCTTATTTATAGATAATTTTTGTCCTCTGCATATCTGTCTCTTGACAGACAAACCATGGTTGTATCAGAGCACTACATGTGTTACATTGGTGGGGATACAAAGGACCAGAAAGAGGGTGCTGCTTAGAACGGGAAATATGTTTAACACACTTCCTCCCCCGCCACGTAACAAAAACTAAATGCTAAGTCATTTCAAAGTCATCACAGCTATAAAGAGCCACAAGACATTAAGCTAAAACACATCTTATGAAATGTGTTCTGTAATGAGAAGACCTTTTAGAATGACTTGCATTATTCACTGTCATTTGATCTTTCGGGTGTAGTTATGAATGGGCTATGTGGTGCTTTTAACTGGATGTATTGGGCATATATACTTTTTTTGTGCTGTTATTTCTGAATTTCATAGATGTTCAACACTCGGTGATTTTATGTTATAGGCTGAAGTTACAAAAAAAGAGCTGAAAAACCAAGAACCAAGTAAAGGAAGGTATGCTTTTCAAATATTTAAGTTAATTTCTGTATGCACTGTTCAAAAAGTGGCCCTCCATGATTGATGAATTAAGTAGTCTACTACACATTTCTCTCAAAAGCAAGCTATGTATAATGGGGAAAAAACGGCAATTGGATTGTTTAGAGATGTGCTAGCAGTTACCTACTGCCACTTCCTTTTTTTTTTAGTTCTCTCTCTGTCCTGTGTATCAAAGACATTTACTTTCTTAACTTGCATAGAGGTTTTTTTTGTTTTTTTTTTAAATGTGTGTTTGCTTGAGAGTCTGGGGTCTGAATGAGCATGGAGAAATGGTGAAATCCTGGCCCTATTAAAGTCAATAGTTTTGTCATTAATTTCAACTGGTCCAGGATTTCACCCATGTGCTTAAGTTATGGTGGAAGACTCTATTGCTGAAAAAGTTCTCATTGTAGTTGGCCAGTAGATGATTTCTATATTTCATCTTTCAGTGCTGTCATTTATCAAGGCACAAGATCTATTGCTTCTGTTTCCAAATGCTAAAACAAATTAGAGGAGGTGGTTCCGTTTTCTAAATTTATTTAATACTTCTGTCTAATTGATGTAGGCCACTAACTAGATAATGGAAAACTAGTTTAGATATTTAACTTTAACATCAGAATCCAGAAAAAGGAAATTATTATTTTGTAATACTCGATGAAATTTTTTTTAAATGCACCTTGTATGCCTGAATGATTGTAAAATATCTAATTATGGAGTAACTATTCATTGGTTCTAGAATATAAAACATGTTTTGCAAATACTTTTTATCTCAAATGACAGTAGATCATACAAAGTACTTCCTGTAGGTGGGAAAAGGATAATTTTTGTCCTTAACATGTTTTCTGTGACTCAGATCCACTTCTGTGTGTGTGTGAGAGAGAGAGAGAGAGAGAGATTTAATCTATAGTGCTCTTTAATAATGGTTCTAAACTTACCATTTAACGTAATGTTACTATAGTGTTGTGCACTATTATTCTATAGTATAGTAACATTTTATAAGACTTTATATGTAATGTCACACAGCTGCTAATGGTGTAATATTTTCAAAGCATGGTTTCTTCGTTCTCTGTGCTCCTGATGATTCTCTCATGGTCTACATGCTGGTTTTGAAAATAATAGCAAGCTGTGAATGTAAAACAAAAGTGTATTGAGACATTCCTAAACTTATGAGTGGTGTTCAGAGCACATTGGAAGTTGGAAGCATAGGGGAACTACTTTTGAACTAGTGGTTCTGAGTCACACCAATATAGATGTTCAGGTAACCTTACTGATTCCAGTTTGATGGGTTCTAGGTAGCAGCTGACCTACCCATAAGGCACAATACCAATTAATCTTATCCTTATGAGTCCCAGATACTGCACAAAATAGTACTGTGGCTGGTGAACAAATGGACAAAATAAAGTTTTTGCTTACCAACTTCACCCTGTACAGATTCCCTTTCAGCCTATGAGGCAGTTGTCTCCATGTCGGAATGATCCTTACATTCAGCTTTGTAAGCCTTTCTCACCAGGCCTGTTATCCTTTTGAGATATAATCACCATATAAGAAGCAAAAAAGTAAGTCCCATAATATGGGAAGAGTGCTATTTTATTGTCACGCTTCCCCTCCTCCCCCCTGGAATTTTTCTGTGGAGAGGAATGGGATAGGCTAACTTGGGGAGAGAAGGGGGATCAGTATTCCTGATTCCTATGGATGGTGGAGATAATCTTAAAGAAATCTTGGAATGTTTCTTGACATTTGATCATTATCCAGCATGAAGAAATGGCCTAAAGCCATTCACCAGGCCTTCTGGCTTGGGTGGTAAACCACTGGCATGGGTAGCCCGACTGTTTCTAATAATGAAGGTGGCGGTTTCTTTCAGCAAATGTAGTCAAGACTTTTCCTGTTCCAGATTAAGATTACAGAAGAATTGAAGACAAACCTGCAGTCTTTCTTAATCTGAGTTTAAAATGGAGAATTAAGGATTTGCCTCTATTATCTTGCATCCTTTATGGCACATGCCTGCTCTTTTTTGGGTTGCTCTGGAGCTGACCCTTTATTTTACCTCCATTGTTAACTCTGATGGGTAGCTCTGAGTGAGGGTGGGTGTTTACACAAATGACTGAAGATGCAAGACTGGAGCATCAGATATTTGTGGGTTTTACCCGTTTTATGCAAAAGGAAATATCCTTCTGGTAGTGCAATATGCCACTTCCTTCCCAAAGCGTAGCAGGGCTTTCAAGTCCTTGCACCCGTTATTTTCAAACATCTTGATATTTTTGCCTCACTCTCTCATCATTGAACTTGCATAGTTCTTCTTCCTTGCCCAGAATGTATCAGCCTGGACCGTGAAAGTCCAGTTTGAATCTATCAGATTAATGTTTTTTGGAGACCGCCAAGGTACTTTTCTCTCCAAGAGAAGTCACACAGTCCTGAAGATCCACAGACTGATCTCAGTTGATTTATATAGGTGATGTATGCGTGTGCACTTACAGCATTCACTATAAGCAGTTGAAGATGCAAGTAATGTATAGTTTTGCATTATTTGCTGCTATTTAATAAACTTGCTGTTTTTCCCATTCCTGGTAGAAGCTTATGGACAGATTCTCCCCCTTTGCAGATGCTGAGCTGTGTGCAGTTTGGCAGGGGAGATGGAGCTTATCTTTGATCAAAATCTCCATGCTTCTTAAATAGGAGCTAGTCTTTCAGGAGTGTCTCTTTTGGCTATGCACTCCATCAAGTTGTCCAGATGAGTTTTTTTTACTACATACAAAACACTAGGCAAATGTCGCGGGGAGCTATTGTATGCCCAAATAGAAGGGAGATTTATTTTAAATGGATCTCACTTTTGTAACATAAAGGAGTCTTTGGTATTCAGAGACCTGTCTTTCTAAGGTGGTTAAATACCAAAGTGTCTTCGTTGTCATGACTGATCAGTGTTTTAATATTTGTGCCACGAGAAACAGATTAGTTTTGTTTGGTCAAAAACTAATTGAAACACTTTCACCCCAACCACCAGTGTTTGGACATGACTGACTTGAAATGACTAAACTCCAAGCAAATTTTTGGAAGGAGAAAATTTTATTTGAGTGGGCAAGTGAGAAAATGTTTCTGTCACTTTTATGAGATCTCCAATTACCATGAAGTAAACAATGAGGCACGGGAGGAAACTCCCAAAATTCCATGCAAGAGCTGTTCAGAAACACGCAGGATCCAGTACTCCAAGAGAGATTTTTTTCTGCTGTACGTGGGAATGCTGTGAGCCTGCCACCTTTTCGGGGGAGGACTGCAGTAGATCCTCTGTCACAGATGGAAGCTGCTCGACTACATTTTCCTGCAAGTTTTCGTCTGATTCTCTGATGTATAATAGGTTACAGCTGTGCTTAATCTATAGTGATACTTGACCTTCTGAAACAGAACTAGCCCCACTCTTCCTATTTCTCTCCAATATATGTGGCAGACAAAGATGATGGTGTTAGGTGCGAAGTAAGCTTTCAAGGCACATTGAGGTGTGCATCTTGTTGTGCTTAGGTGATGGAGATTTATTCTTTATTGATTTTTGGCTGCTTGAATTGTTTTGACTTACTGTAGTCTTTAACACATGTATATCTTACCACATCAAAGTTGGGCCTTCGGTGATTGATTCCGTTTGCGTCAGCTTTGAACGTTCTTGATGTCAGCATGCCAGAAGTATTAACAAAATGGCAGCCCTTCATGTATCCTTCATGAAGATTCATATAGTTGTGCATATATTTTTTTATATACTTTGGATCTGAGAGACCATAGTAAAGATCCACATCTTGGTGCATATCCACTTATTAACCAGTTTTCTGTTTATCCCCTCTGGACTGATCATCTACATGTGTTTTATCACCTAACTAGAACATCAGAATTGATTGATGTATTAGCATCTTTCCATCTAGTTTTATGTAATCTCAGGATGGCCACTTTCAGGAGTCACGAAGAAGGAGATTTAGACATCTCCAGCTTCAAAGTTTCCCAAGAATGTCTATAGACAATGCTTTCCTCAGAGAAAAATTAATGTACTTGCCTGTAACTGAAGTTCTCTGAAAAGTGCTATCCTGTACCTTTGTCATCCTGGGCTTTATTATCTTGGGAGCTGACAGTAAGCTTAAACAGCAAAGTATAGCATTGCAGAAAGGAGGCCCTGTCTGCGCATGGCCTTTCCCACAATTATAATCGAGATCATTTCAGTTGAAACGGAAACTGCTTATTAAACTTGTAACATTTATGAGGAGATCAGTAGGGTAGTTACTGTAGAGGATATTATCTTCGAACATCGCTCTTGGAGAGCTGAGAAATTTGCCATAGTTTTTAGACTATTTTTATATAGAAAAACTGATAGTTACATTTTGTGTGTGTGTGTACACAGTCTGTCCCACATCAGGGAATCTAAATTTAAGCTTGCTTGTCAGCTCTGAGGTCACAGGACACATCTATAGTGTATAGTACCTTCAGAGAAATCTAACTACAAGTAAGTAATGTAATTTGAATTATAAGAGGTCTTCAGTACTGAAGTGGATTAGACAAAAATTGTAAACTAATCAGTTATTTGCCTCAATAGTCTAACCATTTTAACGCTGATAGGCTAGATTTCCCAATGCTAAGCCACTAATGCATCAGGAAATCCCAACCATTGGCGTCAAGAGGTTACTGATAACTGTGGAATTCTCAACATAGTTTGATTTCTTTTGTTTTTTTTAAATACATTTAGCTCTGACTTGAAAAAAAAACCAGAGGGATCAGGAGTGGTGCAAACAGCAGCTGCTAATCCTCCAGTAGAGACTAGTGTGGCAAAGGAAGAAATCATTTCCAACTCTGTCAAAGCCAAGACTTCAACAGTGCAGATAGAAGCCTCTGAGTTGGAGCCTGAAAGAACGGTATGTGATTCTGCTACAAAACCATCGGAAGTTGAAACATCCAAGGGGGAATCTGAAGTTGCAGTTACTGGCTCAGAAACCAAACCAGCTGATGATGAATTATCCAAAGTTAAATCAGAAGAGATCCTGCTGCCTCCTTTCAACCTTCAGAAGGAAGAGGTAGTTAAAGATAACTCTGAAACAGAATTGTTGGAATCTGCTATCACAACTGTAACAGAAAGAGAAACTAAAGTGAAACCCGAAGAATTTCCTGTTCCTGCCAGTGGATCATCAGAAGAGTTATCCAGTGTGGGCAAGCTAGAAGATGTGCAGTCAGACTCTGCTGTGAAACCAGCAACAGTGGAAACAGCTGAGGCTGTTTCTGAAGCAGTGCCACCTGATTCTGCTGCAGTTTTGGTAGAAATGCTGTCAGCTGAAGACATACAACCAAGCAACAAATTGGATACTCCTGTAAAAAATGCTGTTACTGATACAGTGGAAACTAAGCTTGAAATACCTGTGGCCAGTGCTGTGGGGTCTATAGAGAAGAAACCAGAAAAGTCAGTGGCCAAAGTTGGAACAGCCTTGGAGAAGAAACTGGAAAAGTCAATGGCTAAGATTGGGACAGCCACGGAGAAGAAACTGGAGAAGCCTGTAGCCAGCATTGGGATGGACATAGAGAAGAAACCCGAAAAGCCTGTGGACAACGTTGGGACAGATGTCGAGAAGAAACCCGAAAAGCCTGTGGACAATGTTGGGACAGACACAGAGAACACTGAAAAAAATGTGCTGAATGAAAAGAATGAGCGAACTTTAATCAAGGCACATCAAAATAAAGGACCAGGACAAATTAAAATAGACGAAACCAGCAAAGCAAGTACGTCAGCTGCAGCATTTGTATCCATCAAGGAACCTACCTCTGTTGGTAAAACAATCTTAAAGGCTGTGGTGTCTATCCCTGATATATCAAAGTCAAGAGTTATGATGCGGAGAAATGAGACTTCTCTAACTAAAACAGAGGAGCAGAAAGCTTCCTCAAAACCTGAGACCAGAAGCAGATCTGCTACTGAGAAGAAACTTTCATCAAAAGAAGTGGGTCAACCAAGAGCTACTGGCAGCAGATCAAGTCTGCCAGATAGCATCACCAAACCTAAACTGGACATGAGTCCTGTTGTTGTAAAGGCAGGCAGTGGGAGGAGTTCATCTCAGCAAGACAAGGACTCAAGAGTGGAATCTAGGGGTAGTTCAAAGCAGTCTCAGGAGAGAGAGAGTAGATCATCCAGCATGAAGAAAGACGACAACAGCAATAAGGTGAGAAGGGCAGGAAGGCTGGTTCAATGTGGCTGACCAGTAACTAACTCTGATGCTTCTCCCAGATGTTGAATATGAGACAGTAAGATTATGTTCCCCTTCCCCTTTCTATAAACTATTGAACTGATTTGGGCCAACAGACAAGTTGGAGTAGCAGGATGGCAAGCAACCAGTTGTGTACAACTCAAGTATGTAACTGGTTTGAAAATGTTACTTGGATAAAATTGCAGGAAGGTAACTTCTGTAAGCAGGTCTGTACTGAGTGTCATAACTTTATGTTCTTGGTATAGTTCTGAATGGGAAAGAAGTTTTCTCTCCTTTTGTGAGCTGATGCTTCCTTTGTCAAGTCCTAGATTATCCCGCACAGGCACTGGTTGCTGAAAGGTGAACAGATAACTAAACAAGACATTACCGGTGACTTGGTACTAGAGACTATATGCCTGGACTTATAATTGGTGGTTGGCTTAGTTCTGTACATGCCAAGCATGCAATCAAAGGCCTCTATCTGGACTATTTAAAAAGAACTTCATTAAGAGAAGAAGTTGTTTTTGACAAAATGGTTGATTGGCTAACTTGTTTCATTTTAATTTTTGTCTAATTTTGCAGGTTCCTGCTGGTCGAATTAGTAAGAATTCTAAAACTGTCTGTAGTGGCAATGTAAAATCAAAAGAGGTAAGGAACCAAACATAGTTGAACTTACAGTAGCGATTTTCTTTGAGAACAAAATGAGTTTAGCTTTATCTCTTGAGAGCTCTTGCTTAGTGGATTTTTCAGAATACTGTTCGTTAGAACTTTTTATTAGTTGTCTGTAAAATATGTTCATCTTGGGGAAAAGAGAGCCTGAGTTTCCTGTTTCAGGAATATAAAAAGCTTAACTTTTTTTGAAGGGGTAATTTTTAGGTCCTAAATTTCGCCTGCTTCAAAAAGGAGCCTGTCTGACTATTAGATCTCAAATTTGCCTGTCTTAGATCTCTTCCTTACAAGTGCAGTGATGAGGCATGGGATAAGAATGACAGAGACAATCTTCCCAGGTCCTCTCTCAAATAACTGGTGTAATGGAAGGGATTTAAACCAACCATAATAACAGTGCCTCTCCCATAAACAAATAATTTGTGTGCTTTATGCTAGAGAGAAACAATACTTACATTCCTGATATACCGTTGGTTGAAATAAGGGGTTGGTCGGGATTAGGTTTTTATAGTTTTTACAGATAGCTGAGTTGAAGAAGTCTAAATTTATGAGTGTCCCTCTGTTTCATATTGTTTGGGGGGTTTTGGCAGGAAGGGGGTAGGAGTGGGAGAGAAAAGTCAGTTTTTCAATATGTGCTTCCTTTGCTTACCGTAAAGCAGATGTTGCCTGACACTATTTCCAGAGCGGTGCTAAAATCACTGAGATTTGTATAGATGCTGCAAATTGAAAAAGGCACAGTAAATATGGAAAGTCAGTTACTAATCAGGGATTGATGATGATTAGCTTTATTTTTCACCATTCTACAGCTACTTGACACACACTGTTTCTCCACTTGCAGGGGAAAAAAAGAAGACAAAAGCCTTGCTTTAGTTAGAGATGTGTAGCCAACCACTCTCTCCTTCCCCTCCAATCTTAGCTATATATTCCATCTGCCTTACATGATAATCTTCTTGTCCTCTTTTGCTTTCTGATCAGTAGAGAGACACTGTTTTTAGTGCTTATTGCCTGCAAAATTTGAGAAGACGACCTACAATAATTTCATTTTTGAGTTCCAAAGAAGTCATTTAAAAAAAACTTGACTGTATTCTCTCTCCTTTCTTAAAATGGCATGTGACATTGCAGGTCTATCAGTTCTTTGTACTGGCAATTTGATTTTTGCCAGGACTACCAAAAAATAAGGAATAAGGGTACAGTCACTTTTTATATAGCTATGGTATTTGATAGGAAAGAGAGTCAAATTGCTTTGGGCCTAAACTGTTACAGGAACAAGTTTTTAACTCTCCATTACCTTTCTTTCCATGAGTTTCTTGTGTATGTATTCCTGTTGATATGTAGCCATTCACATAATGTTTTGTGCTACATATGCAAAATAAAATGTCTTTGATTTCAGTGGGATTTGTCCATTTTAGTGTATGATACATAGGTTAGCTATTGGACTTTAAAATGTCACTGTCAACTTCAAACTGCAGATACTTTCACAACCACTAAATTCACTTGAAACATTGCAGTTTCATGTTCTGTCTTAAAATGTGGATGGCAGACATTATAGTATTGGTGCACTTTGCCCACTAAATTTATAGTTTTACATTTCACAGGAAGAAGAGCTTTTCCCATTTAACTTGGATGAGTTTGTTACTGTGGATGAGGTTGTAGAAGAGACAGACTCTCCTCTTCAAACCAGACGAAATCCACCCCGGGGGAAAAGAAAAGACTCTGCTAAAAATAACGCTTCCTCTGAGCCTATTGCTAAGAGGAAGAAAGGTAAAAGCTCCATAGCACATGTTGCTGAGAGCGACTTATCCTTTGTCACTTTGGATGAGATTGGAGAAGAGGAGGAGATGACTGCACAACTGGTAGGAGACTCCAATTTAGAAGCAATAACAGACCCACAGGGTCTAGTTACTGTGGATGAAGTAAATGAAGAAGAGGAGCTGATTTCAGAAGCAGTAAAAGACCCACAATCACTTGTTACTTTAGATGAGATATCTGAACAGGAAGACTTTTCTTCACATGATGTACCTAAAGATGTCTCCAGTTCAGTTTATGAGGAGCAAGATCTTCTGAAAGCAGAACCCTTGGTAACTGTGGATGAAATAGGAGAAGTTGAAGAGCTCCCTCTAAATGAGCCTTCAGATTTGAATATTGAGGAGACCTTAAAACCTAAGGAAGAGGATGATAAAAGGGCTATTGAGGATCCTGGAGACTTTATCTCTTCTCAGCTGCCTGAAGATCCTAGTACTTTAGTGACAGTAGATGAAATACAGGAAGACAGTGATGATCAGCCTCTAGTAACTTTAGATGAAGTTACTGAAGATGACGAAGACTTTTTGGCAGATTTCAACCGTTTAAAAGAGGAACTAAACTTTGTTACTGTAGACGAAGTTGGGGAGGAGGATGAAGAGGAAGAAGAAAATACTTTTATAGGCACAAACCTGGAAGAGGAGGATATTGTTGCAATTGCAGGACCAGAGGAAATGGAAATTCTGGCAGATATAGGGCCAGAAGAGGAGGATGATATTGCAAACTCGAAGTCAGAAGAAAAGGAGACTCTTGAAGCTGACACAAAGGAAATAGAAAAGGAGACCCTTGTAGCAGATACACAGGAGGCAGACAAGGAGGCACTTTCAGCAAATAAAGAGGAGACTGAAAAAGCTGAAATTTGGAACAAGACAAGTGAAAAAGAGATCAAAGGAGAAACTGAGAGTGAGCAGCGGTCTGCAGGTAGGAACTGATAGTTTTATAGATGCATTTTAAAAGTTGTAATTAAACAATCAACATAAAGACATTTAAAACTATGCTAAGTAGCCAGTATCTGACAGGGCAGATAACTGGATATTGTATCAATGAAGAGAAGAAACAAACTACCTAAATAAAAGCGGAGAAGTTAAATATTATCTTTAATTACAGAGCTAAGCCTGAGCAAAGCGCATGACTCAAATGAAATGGGGAGACAAACTAAGAACAAGCAGCAGCCTCCAGGTAGGAAGTAGAGCCAGACATGGACAGAAGCATTTGTGATATACAACTGCAGACAAATTAAGGTCAAATATCTTAGAATAAGTATAAAAGGGCGTGAGTTTAGCGGGAGAGCTTTATAAAATTTGAATAAAGTTGCAAGGAAAATGAATGACTCTCTCCAATGCTAATGCTTAGTGTCGATCCAGTACTGCCGAGTTTTCCCTCACATCAGTGCTGATGCATTTCAGTTCTGATATGCAGCATCTCCTGTTTTAGTTACTTTCCCCACTGCTGACCTGAAGTTAGGATATAAATATGGGTGTCCAGAAGTGAAGGATTTATGGATTAAACCATTATCCTACTTAGTTCCTGTGCAATTGATTGTCCTCTGGACATATACGACTAATGGAGAAGAAGGAAAGATGAAACAATGCAGATGGGGGGAAAATTGCAGAGGCCACAAATTTCATAATTACAACAGGGAACTTTTTAAACTTTAGCTTATTTTAATCAGTAGGCATCACTTTAGTGCCAGTTTGGTCAATCCAAAAGGAATAATTGTATTTTTTCACATTCTGTAGATAATTGTAGCAGTCCCATAAGTCTGTACGTGTCACAGGTCTATTAGCACGTTTTCTAAACTTTTTTTTTTTAGACTCTGATTTCTATATGAATCTAAATTAAAGACTTATCTCAGACTTTCATTTGTATGAAAACATACTGTGTAATATCAGCAAAATGTGGTGAAAAATTATTTCCTTTCATCATTCTCTGGGAGAACCACATTTACAAAGTTACTTGCACATATAAAAGGCTTTTTTAAAAATTGCCAAATGCTTAAATTTTTCATTTGAAATTTTAATGGTATTGATAAATCTGAAGAAATGCTTTTTGATACATGGTAAATGAGTTAATATAATTCTTTGTTCTGTATTTATGTAGTGAAAACCCCAGGCAAAAGAGGTAGACCTAGGAAAAGACCAATTGTTCCACCACCTGAGACACCTGTTGAAACAG
Source organism: Terrapene triunguis (assembly GCF_002925995.2). NCBI lineage: Eukaryota > Metazoa > Chordata > Testudines > Emydidae > Terrapene > Terrapene triunguis. The sequence goes on along the minus strand of NW_020664984.1, from coordinate 3,052,514 downwards.
AGCAAGAAAAGTGTGACAAGAACACTGAGGAGGCAGCAGATAAAACAGAGTTAGTGGAAGGCTCAACATCTGATTCCAAGAAGGAGAAAATAGGAAAGGGAAGCTTGACTACCCCAGAATCACATCGTTTGAGTGAAGACAGTCAGGCTGCAACTGTTAAAGCGCCAGATACAGAATCGGTATTACCTGATCTAAATGCAAGTCTGCTGCCTGATGCAGATATAAAGCAGGAAGGCTGCAGTGAGACGCCTTCACAATCTTCTGAAAAAACGGTGAAAGGTAAGAGCTGATGTAGAGATTTGTCATCTTGTTTGTTCATAATTTTTCATTGGAGTCTCATCCATTTTCACCCTAAAGGGAAGTTGTAGCTGTTTTCGTAACAGAACATTTTGGAAACTGCTTTGTTGTTGTTTTTTTTAATTTTGCCCTTTCAGGTTTTTTGGCTTGGCTTAGGTGTATACTACATTGCACAACATGATAGAATTCCCATAGCTAGAATTCAGGAACACTGATGTATACTGTTGTCAGCTTCTTCCCCTCTATAGGCCCCACACTCCTCCAGGATTCCAGGTACAATTTGCCTCCCCCTAGTCTCTGGCCCAAAGGTCAAGTTGAACAGATTAACAGTAGAGACAGATTCTTAGGAGCACATGCTAGGATGGAAAGTTTCAAGCAATGAGGAGTTGGGGAAAGTCAGTACTTAGTGCTTCCTCTAGTCTACCCAGCCTTTAGAAAGTCCTTGATTCTGTTCTCATTCATGACAGTGCTTCTGCAGATTCACAGTATGAGATAGTGTGCCATGCCACATTACCTATGGAACCCATTTTAAAATGGTTAACTGTTGAGGGAGTTTCAGCGTGGTAGCCGTGTTAGAAACAAGATTACAAAAGCCTCCAAATGTTACTCAAATTCAAGCTGCAAAGTCCTGTAGCTTTATGTTGGGGTGCATTAATGTTTGGGAGCTCAGATACCCACAAAGATTTTTTTCTCGGTTTTCTACACTAGTAAGCACAATGATGCTTCAATTCTAACTGAGGCCTTTGGGCAAAATCATAATATAAATGTTTACTGCTAATAATGACAATGCAATCAACCATTTTCTAGGTCAGGGGAACCTGTCAATCTGCATGTATCCAGAAGCAAATGTTTTGGTATTACCTTAGACGAGTGGTTCCCAAACTGGGGTTCGCAAAATGTTACAGGGGGTTCTCAGGAAAAAATTCCCTAATGGCAGACAGAGCTGTCCCTAGGGACCCCGGGCAGCATGGGGCTGGCAGCCCGGAGCCCCTGGACTTCCAAGAGCTAAGCAGATCAAAGCAAGCCTATCTATCATACTGAGGAGATTTAAACTTCAAGACTCCTTATAAGAAATGGAAAGAGAGGTGGATATTTTTTTGCTGTTTTTAAAATTAAATAGGCAGCTAGTCTTGTTTTTAAAATGATTATAAAGAACAAGTTTAAGCTTTGTTGTAATGTATGTTGTTTACGTGGACTGCTCAAGACCTGAATGCTTGTGTAGGAGGAACTCTTTGAGTTGGCTTCTTAAATACCTTCCTGCTGGTTCACAGTTGATACTCCCTGATGAAACATAGGAGTCTTGTTTTATAACAGGCTTATTCAAAGTGATACACGCTACGAAAGTGAGATCTTGGAAGAATGTTGCAGTTTTCATAATGTAATCAAAATACTGGAACGATAAATAATAATTAATAATAAATAGTGTGTAATAAGCATGTCATAAAAACAAATTGTGTATTGACAAGATCATTGCTTTTATAATTTATACTCAGGAAATATACATTTTTAGAAGGGGGTTCGTGAGACTTGACATTTTAGTGAAAGGGGTTCACAGGTTGTTAAAGTTTGGGAACCACTGCCTTAGACCAAGTTAACCAGGAAACTCTTTCCACAGACCCTTAATTTTTTTTAATAGAATGTGTTCTCCAGTCCAAATGAAACTAGTTGACATCTGTGCAGTATTTAAAATTCAGTATTGAGCAGCATATCCGTCAATTACACCTGTATAACGTAAGTTTGTGTTTCAGTAAACTGAAATGCACTGAGAATGTTACAACAATCTGCATGTCCTCCTAACATTTTAATTTCTGTGTGGCTACAGAAGTCAGTCTTAAGTACCTACATCAGGAACTGAAATTTGGTAATAGAGTGCACTTCAGTCTAGCAGACAAAGGTATAATGGGATCCAGTGGCTGGAAGTCAAGCTAGACAAATTCAGACTAGAAATAAAGTGCAAATTTTTAAGAGTAATTAACCATTGGAGCAATTTATCCAGGTATTTCACTGGAGATTTTTAAATCAAGAGTCATTTTTTGCTTAAATGATGCAATCTAGTTCAGTCACAGATAGATATTGGACTTAAAGCAGGAATTAATTTAGGGAAGTGCTATGGCATGTGTTATAAGGGAGGTCAGACTTGATCACAGTGGTCCCTTCTGGCCTTGGAATCTATGAATTCTGAGCTGATGTCTCTACAAGGGAGAAGCTGAGAGCAGTTGTAGTGCTTCTTTTGTCTGTAATGAGCTTCATGCTGGAAACAAGGCACTTGCAATGACATAGTAAATACAAATGTTGAATTTCAAGTTCATCTGGTGATACGATCCCTATGTCTGTTTAAAAAAAAAACAAAAAAAACCTCTCTAGCTTGGCAAGCCAAACAGTGTAAGAAGCAGTAATGGTCATAAACCTGGTGTTTGCTTCCCATACTAATGAAAAATATTTAAGCTATGTACCGAATACCTTTTAAATTAGTGTAAGTCCTTGCTACAAACTCTATTTTATGGCTTTAACAGATGAATTTGGATCAGGAGATACGGAACCAGAGTCTAAACGAAGAAAAGTGGATTCCTCAGCAGATAAATCCAAGACACCAAGCACTCCAAAAGGTAAAATCTAAAATCTTGGTTTAAAGTTCTAAATCCCAATAAAACTTGATTTTAGTAACTAATATCTTAATTATAGGAACTGTGAGCACTGTTTATGCATGTTTATAAATAAAATATATGCATACATACACTGAATAATCCAGTGTTTCTGATGGATGAAATACCTTTTTACACCTGTGAGAGAAAATTATTTAAGATTGTATAAGGTTTATTTCTAGTGCTGTGAATGATTTGCTAAGATGTTCTGTTCCGTAAGGGTATGTCTACACTGCAGTTAGACACCCATGGCTGACACATGCCAGCTGACTTGGGCTAAGGGGCTGTTTAATTGTAGTGTAGACGTTTGGGCTTGGGCTAGAGCCTGAGTTCGGGGACACCGGAGGGTCTACCCTGGAATTGAACAGCCGTGGGATTTTAATTGCAGTGTAGACATCTCCTAAGATTTAAGGCTTTTTGAATGTTGGGAGTTGAGATGTCCATGTGAACTGATCTTTGTGGTGCCATAATTTTTAATTTTGTTTGCAGTGTTATTGTAGCCATGTTGGATTACTGGATTTGGGAAGCATGTACATGCACAGGGCAAAGGAATTTATTAGGAAATTTGAATTCTGACATGATGCTTGTATAAAATTGTCCTTGATCTAGAGCATGCTTGCATAATTCACTTAATGAAATATATTATGTTTAGGGAGAACAGTACATATAAAATGATTTAAATGATGCAAAGACTAACAAGGCACTTAATAATTACAAATTATACCTTACATCTTATGTTCCTAAAATTCATGCTTCAGGGGGTCAGGAAAGGTTATCCCCTCAAAACCACAATGTATTCTGGGTTTTCTTTGGTCTCTTTTCTCTGATTCATCAGACATGGGACACTGGATGGGTAGGACGGTGGTCTGAGGTGGCACCGAGCATTCTGTCTTCCACATGCTTAGCTGGTTGAGTCATACTATATGTGCTCAGGGTCTACATATGTGGGGTCAGGAAGGAATTTTTCCCCTGGGTCAGGTTGGCAGTGACCATGCAGATTTTAACCTTCCTTTGCAGCACGGAGTGAAGGTCACTTGCTAGGACTATCTGGATATATTTCGCGTAATGGCTCCCCATTTCAGGGGCTTTGTGAACTAGTGCACCTCGGTCCCTCCTATTCTGTTCCTGTGGCACATAATGGTTTAGTCTTCTGTGGGCTGTAATACCCAAATAACTAATTGTGGTTGTTGGGGTTAGCGTGCGGGTGAAGAGTTGGTGATCCCTTCCGGCCTTACCAAAAGACCACCACCACACACACACACGCGTGCGTGCGTATTTTGGCTAAATTTACCTGGTAGATTTTAATTGAGAGTTGTAGATGAATTATTAAACTTTTTTCTCTCTTTTTTTTTTTTTTTTAAGGTTTAGATTTTCTTGTTCCAAAGGCTGGCTACTTCTGTCAGATCTGCTCTCTCTTCTATGCAGGTGAAATGTCTATGAAAAATCATTGCAAGACACTGCGTCATCAGCAGAATATGGAGGTAACAATTTTTGCTTCTTTCCCTTTAAACCGAAGTAATAAAGTACCTGAGATTTTTTTTAAAATCTATTTTGTTCTGTCAATAGCTAATTATCTCAGGTAGTGGTTTTGCTAAACCGATAGGTTCTAGATGAAAAGAATGGTTTGTAAACCAATTGCAGATAGATGCAAATTATATTGTTTTTTTCAATACCTCATAGCTATGTTCTGTAGATCAAATAAAAATTATAACTTCAAGAGTGTACTACATTTTAAATTAAATAAATGAAATTATTAACCCCTTAATGACCTTGATCATTGAGTTAAATGCTGGGAAATCCTATCTGTGATATCTTCCCCTCCCTAGCCTTGCCAAAAGTTAGTCATCAAGGCTCCAGACTGTGATTAAAATGGCTGCACATGTAACTTAAGATACTAATTTGACCATCAGAAAATTTAATTTAGGAGTCGTTTACACCATCTCCCCAGTGATGCAGGTGTGTGCTTTGAGAGAGTAAGAGGAGCATTGATAAGTGCATTTGACCAGCAGACCTGAAGATAAGTCTCTAGGCAAAATTAACTGGCAAACTTTGGTGGAGATTGGGTCTAGTCAATTTCAGGAGTTGGCCAGATTCTGGATGTTCAATACACGTAAATGTGCATTCTATTTAGAACATGATGCATATCCTGCCAGGGAGAATAAAGTGTTAACTGCAGTGTCTTGTCATTGGCTACAAGTAAGATGTTTTAAAATCTTTTTCCCCCCACAGAAATTCATGGCCAAGCAAAAGGATGGGGAAGATGAGGAGGAAGATGAGGGGGAAGAACTTAGTTCCAGGTGATCTCAGGAGGAGAGAAGAATTCTTTAAAACAATTTAATTTAGGGTCCAGTAAATTTTGTGTCTTTTGTTATGATTTAATTTGTAATTTTGTTTCAGAAGCAAACTCTGATGTTGTATAAATTTGAGTTCAAGGTAGACAAAGACAGAGAAGAAAATGTATGGTGGTTTTGATTTCTATATCAAATCATCTGGCTTGGGAGAGATCTCTTAAGTGTTGAAATAAATGTTCTTACTGTATAGTTAACACCATGTGATTGTGTTTGGTGTAATTTCATGTTTGGCAATTTTACTGCATCACTGTAGAGGATTTATGGAACCTCTTCCAGAGATCCACATTTAGTGTTTCTTTGCAGATCTTAGCTATTGAAATTTCAATCTTCACGTTTCATGTAGAGCTGGGTGAATTGTCTTCCGAGAACAGTAAATTGATTGAAAAATATATTATTCGAGGCATCAATTATTTACCAGTTCGGGTCAAACTTGAATAGTTTCAGTTGAAAAAACTGCAAACAGAAATTGTGGAAATGTCAAAATGGTTCATTTTGAGTTGACATTTCTGAAACAAAATGTCTGTTTCACCCAAACATTTTTTCAGTGTTTTTGTTTGAGGAAGAAAAAACAGAGAAATTCAGTTTTGATTAGAAATTAACTGATTTTTTTTTTCTTCAGATTTTTCAGTTTGGCCATGGAATGGAAAAATCTGTTTGCTAACTGTAGTTTCATGTGTTCTAAAGACCTGATCCCACACCTTTTGAAATCAGTGCAGTTTTGTTCTTACGTCAGTGGGATGAGGATCTGGGGCTAGATTTGCTCTGTATATTGTTTATCACTAAGCTTAATGCTGAGTTATTCTGAGCAAATAAGTGTTGCTGTCTTCTTCTGTGAGATAATGGAAGGCCTTTGGGTAAAAAAAGCAGAATGGTCAGCGATCTATCCGGAAGTGCTTGGCTTGGTTTCGGATGTCTTATACGTACCTCAGGCATTCTTGCTACCTTCCCCTCTCCCCCTCCCATCCCTTTTCCACAACATATCTAAGAGCAATCGACTCTGCTTTGAGTGTTTACCTTTCACCTAGATCGCTGTCTGAAATTTTCCTATCAGACCCACTTTAACAAACTTAAATGTTGGATGGATAGTGTTGTGCATAACCCTTGTCCTGCAGATGTAATGAATGAGAGCTCCCACCAGTCAAATCAAAGATTCGCCGGATGTTAAGTCACATCATATCATTGGTACAGATATTTTTAGTGTAATTGAGTCTGCTCAAGAAAGATCCAAGGCTGGGTTGTTAGCGTGATAGAACTCTCATAGTAGCAAAGTCCAGTCCATCGGGCATTTGCAAGCGCATATTCCTTTGGGAAAGTGGGGGAGTAGTTCCATGCATTCCTGTGAAACTCAGGCCACATCTCCCTCAAAAGCATGGATCCAGGGAGACAACACATCTGATTTTTCACTCTGTAAATTACTGCATTCTACTGAAGGATACAGGCTGTGTTAAAAGAGGGAGGGAGGGCCAAATTCTGCCCTAATTCTGTGTGATGAAATCAATGGGTGGGGAGGAGGCATGTGTGTAATTGAGGGCAGAATTTGGCCCAGAGTTTTCAAAAATGAAGAGCTTGTTTTCAAGAGTTCAGAAAAGTGATGTTAAAATGGATATGACAAATGGTTTATGATAGAAGATTTGGGTGTTGGAAAGCATTTATAAAACTTCTGAATGGCAAATGTTTTTCCAACAGAGTTAGATCCTGTTGTCAGTTACACAACATGCTCCAGGGTAAACCGTGACAAATTTTGAACCCAGTTTTCAAAAACTGTTTATTCCAGTTACAAGAATAAAGTATACCATACGGTTTTCAATTTAAAATTGTTTGTTATGCAGCTGTAACTTTTAAGCAGGTGATTAAAAAAAAAAAGTCTTGTAGACTTGGACTCTGCCGCCATACCCATAACCCCCGCTGACGAGCCCCACGCCCCCAGCACTTGGACTACCCCAACGAGTCACCTGGATCCCACCCTACCAAGCCCCAACCAACTGCACATGGATCCCCACGCCACTGAGCCCCCCACACCCAGATCTCCCTTCCGAGCTCTCCCCCCCTACACACACACACTCTGACCTCCCCCCCTCCCCGAGCCCCAGCCACCTTCACCTGGACCCCCCTGCAGAGTCCCATTACCATTGCACCCAGAACCCTCCAACAAGCCCCTGTGCATCCAGATCCTGCACCTGGATCCCCCACTGAGCTGCCCACACCCAGATTGCCCCACACAGAACCTCTCAACCCACACCTGGATCCCCCCACACTAAGCCCCTCCAAACTTGGATACTGCCTTGCTGAGCCTGCCTGCCCACATCTGGTGCACCTGGCACAGAGGAGCAGGGCCCCGGGGTGTTTCTGGGGCAGGCCCAGTCCTTGCACTGTGTTGGGGTTGGGTGCAGCCTCACCGCTGAGTCCATGTCCTGGCGGGGGAGCTGCACAGTGATTGCCCACATCTGTGCAGCCAGTGGTCTGTGCTCCCCAATGCCATGCTGGAGCCTCACATTTATTTGACAAAATTTGCACAATTTTTCAGAATTTTAAATTGTGTGCAGGATTTTTAATTTTTTGGCGCAGAATGCCCTCAGGAGCATCCTGAGCAAGAAGGATATTGGCTTATGAATTTGAGTGGAAAAGACATCCTGGCACAATATATTAGATGCATCCAAAGGGATGATCCACTTGTATAAATTCATCCATACCATTCAAGCCTCCAAGCGTTAAAAGATCTTCCATTTAAATCATTCTGTATCATCCCTATATGCAAGTGTAAAATAAAATACTCTTATAAAATCACTTACTTACATGACCCCTTTACGATAGTAGCCTGCACCTCACAATCTTTAACATATTCTCCTGCCACCACGTGAGGCAGTGGTATTACCCCCATATTTCAGAAGCTTAGAGAGACTGATTTGCCCAAGGTCACATTGGGAAGCCTTTGGTGGATCAAGGAATTGAACCTGGATCTCCCAAGTTCTAGGCAGGACCCGAACCAGTGAGGTATTCTTCCTCTCGTATGTATGCTTAATCGCCATCACACTCATTGCTCAAACTGCATCACAACCTGGAATGAAATACAGTTCAAATGAGCTGATTGTTGATCAGTGTAATTTTAGAGTAAGATGACGGTAGGAGCTCTCTTTAAAAAATAATAATTATAATTCTAGCCCTGAAATAGGCTAGTAGTAGTAGCCTGTTGGCTGTGCAGGGCATGCCGCTGGAGGGCATCAGCAGTTACCTCTTCCACCACCGAACTCAGCCACTGCTTTCTCTGCAGCCCTACTGGAGGTGGGGCATTGGCTGTCACCCACGTCTGTCACCTTTTTAGTCTGGGCTATTAGAGACCCTTGCGCCGTATAGTTACATGTCCCTTGTTTTCTAGGTTCATATGGGACCTCTCATTGGACCCATACACCAAATTCCTGTGAAGTTCCTCATCTTAATGTTGCTGTAATCTCAGCCCGGAGGATAAGAGAGCTAGTTTCTTAGGCTTGATCGACACTTAAAATTTACGCCGGCATAGTTATGTCAGTCAGGGGTGTGAAAAAACCACACACCCCTAGCAAAATAGCTGTGCCAAAAAACCACCAACACCAATGCGGCTGTGCCAACAGGAGAGTGCTTCTGTTGGCAGAGCTAATGTTATTCAGGGAGGTGGTGCTCCTGCACCAGCAGACCAACTTTATATTGGTGTACGCCGTCTCTACACTAGTGGGCTGTGCCAGCATCGGCTCTGTAGTGTAGACGTGGCCTTAGTTACTCCTCCTTACTTGCAGTTCTTCCCAGGCAAGTTTGATTCACATCTTCGTTCTGAGTTTGTCCCTAAAGTGAATGCTAAAATTAACGAGCCTGTTGTTTTTAGCAAAGAGTTTTTCTAATCCTGTCCCTCCTCAGGGCAAGATGTGAACTCATCTCACATCTAAGGAATGCAAGAAACCTGTAGGAAAGTTTAACACTTCTTCATTGTCCTGTTTGGAACATAACGGCACCATAAGCCAGGGGTGGCCAACCTGAGCCTGAGAAGAAGCCAGAATTTACCAATGTACGTTGCCGAATCATAGAATATCAGGGTTGGAAGGGACCTCAGGAGGTCATCTAGTCCAACCCCCTGCTCAAAGCAGGACCAATTCCCAACTACATCATCCCAGCCAGGGCTTTGTCAAGCCGGGCCTTAAAAACCTCCAAGGAAGGAGATTCCACCACCTCCCTAGGTAACGCATTCCAGTGCTTCACCACCCTCCTAGTGAAATAGTGTTTCCTAATATCCAACCTAGACCGCCCCCACTGCAACTTGAGACCATTGCTCCTTGTTCTGTCATCTGCCACCACTGAGAACAACCGAGCTCCATCCTCTTTGGAACCCCCTTTCAGGTAGTTGAAAGCAGTTATCAAATCCCCTCTCATTCTTCTCTTCTGGAGACTAAACAATCCCAGTTCCCTCAGCCTCTCCTCATAAGTCATGTGCTCCAGACCCCTAATCATTTTTGTTGCCCTCCGCTGGACTCTTTCCAATATTTCCACAGCCTCCTTGTAGTGTGGGGCCCAAAACTGGACACAGTACTCCAGATGAGGCCTCACCAATGTCGAATAAAGGGGAATGATCACGTTCCTCGATCTGCTGGCAATGCCCCTACTTATACAGCCCAAAATGCCGTTAGCCTTCTTGGCAACAAGAGCACACTGTTGACTCATATCCAGCTTCTCGTCCACTGTGACCCCTAGGTCCTTTTCTGCAGAACTGCTACCTAGCCATTCGGTCCCTAGTCTGTAGCAGTGCATAGGATTCTTCCGTCCTAAGTGCAGGACTCTGCACTTGTCCTTGTTGAACCTCATCAGGGTTTTTTTGGCCCAATCCTCTAATTTGTCTAGGTCCCTCTGTATCTGATCCCTACCCTCCAGCGTATCTACCACGCCTCCCAGTTAGGTGTCATCTGCAAACTTGCTGAGAGTGCAGTCCACACCATCCTCCAGATCATTAATAAAGATATTAAACAAAACTGGCCCCAGGACCGACCCTTGGGGCACTCCGCTTGAAACCGGCTGCCAACTAGACATGGAGCCATTGATCACTACCTGTTGAGCCCGACGATCTAGACAGCTTTCTATCCACTGTACAGTCCATTCATCCAGCCCATACTTCTTTAACTTGGCAGCAAGAATACTGTGGGAGACCTTATCAAAAGCTTTGCTAAAGTCAAGGAATAACACATCCACTGCTTTCCCCTCATCCACAGAGCCAGTTATCTCATCATAGAAGGCAATTAGGTTAGTCAGGCATGACTTGCCCTTGGTGAATCCATGCTGACTGTTCCTGATCACTTTCCTCTCCTCTAAGTGTTTCATAATTGATTCCTTGAGGACCTGCTCCATGATTTTTCCAGGGACTGAGGTGAGGCTGACTGGCCTGTAGTTCCCCGGATCCTCCTCCTTCCCTTTTTTTAAAGATGGAGCCACAGTAATACGTCAGCAGCCCCTGTCAGCTTCCCCCCTCCACTCCCAGCGCCTCCCACCCACCAGCAGCCCCACCGATCAGCACCTCCCCCTCCCTCCCTGCACCTCCCGATCAGCTGTTTTGTGGTGTGCAGGAGGCTGTGGGGGGGAGGGGGAGGAGCAAGGGTACGGCAGGCTCAGGGGAGGGGGCAGGAAGGGGTGGAGTGGGGGCAGGGCCTGTGGCAGAGCCAGGGGGGTGAGCAGTGACCCCCGGCACAGTGGAAAGTTGGCTCCTGTAGCTCCAGCCCCGGAGTCGGTGCCTAGACAAGGAGCCGCATATTAACGTCTGAAGAGCCACATGTGGCTCTGGAGCCACGGTTTGAGTGAGTGGAGTGCCTTGGCTCACAGGGTTACAGTGCCACTCACTCACTTTTGGCCTAGCTGGGCTTCCATTGTCATGACGGCTGGGCCAAACCTGAGTGGCACAGGGACCCTAGAGGTTGCAGTGCGTGGAGCAGGGGAGGCGAGCCCAGCCAGCCCTGTGGGACAGGAGCTGCCATGTGACCCTTTGAAACCTTCTGGGGACCCAATTTATGGGTTGAGAAACCCTGATCTAAACCATCCTTGAGAAGTGTTTGTCTAACCTGTTCTTAAAAATCTCCAATGATGGAGATTCCACAACCTCCCTACGGAATTTATTCCAGTGCTTAACTACCCTGGCAGCTAGGAAGTTTTTCCTAATGTCCAACCTAAACCGCCCTTGCTGCAATTTAAGCCCATTATTTCATGTCCTGTCCTCGGAGCTTACGGAGAGCAATGTATCACCCTCCTCTTTATAACATCCTTTTATGTGCTTGAAGACTGTTGTCATGACTAAACAAACCCAATTTTTTCAATCTTCCCTCATAGGTCATGTTTTCTAGACCTTTCATCATTTTTGTTGCTTTTCTCTGGACTTTCTCCAATTTATCCACATCTTTCCTGAAATGTGGCGCCCACAACTGGACACAATACTTCAGTTGAGATCCTATCAGTGCGGAGTAGAGCGGCAGAATTACTTCTCATGTCCTGCTTACAACATTCCTGCTAATACATCCCAGAATTATATTTGCTTTTTTTGCAACAGTGTTAGTGTTGACTCATATTTAGTTTGTGAGCCACTATGACCCCCAGATCCCTTTCCGCAGTACTCCTTCCTAGGCAGTCATTTCCCAGTTTGTATGTATGCAATTGATTGTTCCTTCCTAAGTGGAGTACTTTGCATTTGTCCTTATTGAATTTCATTCTATTTACTTCAGACCATTTCTCCAGTTTGCTGAGATCATTTTGAATTATAATCCTGTTCTCCCAAGTGCTTGCAACCCTTCCTAGCTCCCACAGACTTTATAAGCGTACTTTCTGTGCCATTATCCAAATCGTTTGTGAAGATATTGAATAGAACCGGACCTAGAGGAGATCCCTGCAGGACCGCACTCGAGATGCCCTGCCAGCTCAACTGGGAACCACTGATAACTACTCTGAGTACGGTTTTCCAGCCAATTGTGCTAGTTGTCGCATGAGACAGTAAAAAGCCTTACTAAAGTCGAGCTATATGACATCATCATCTTCCCCTCTAACCGCAAGGCTTGTTACCTGGTTAAAGGGTTTGACATGATTTGTTCCTGACAAATCCATGTTGATGGTTACTTATCACCTTATTTTTTTTTCTAGGCACTTGTTTATTTGCTCCACTATCTTTCCGGATACTGAAGTTAAGCTGGTTGGTCTATAATTCCCCGGTTGTCCTTATTCCCCTTTTTATAGACAGGTGCTATATTTGCCCTTTTCCAGTCCTTGGGCATCTCTCCTGTCCTCCAAGGTAATCGCTAATGGCTCAGAGAGCTCTTCAGCCAGTTCCTTAAGTATTCTAGGATGTATTTCATCAGGCCCTGCCAACTTACTTATCTAAGTACACATCTACCCCAATATAATGCGACCCAATATAACACGAATTCTGATATAACGCGGTAAAGCAGCGCTCCGGGGGGGCGGGGCTGCGCACTCCGATGGATCAAAGCAAGTTCGATATAACGCGGTATAATGCGGTAAGATTTTTTGGCTCCCGAGGACAGCGTTCTATCGAGGTAGAGGTGTATTTCTTAACTTGTTTTCGTATTTTAGCTTCAGTTTCTACCCCATTTGCACTGATGTTCACTATGTGAGTCGTCCAATCACTGCAAACTTTTTTTTGTGAAAACAAATTTTAAAAGGCATGTAACACTTCGGCCATTGCTGCATTTTCTGTTATTGTCTTTCCTTCCTCATGGAGTAATAGGCTTACCCTGTTCTTGATCTTCCTGTTGCTTCTTGTGTGTTTGCAAAATGTTTTCTTGTTACCCTTTATGTCCCTAGCTAGTGTAATCTTGTTTTTTTGCCTTGGTCTTTTACCTGCTTGTGTGGTTTTTTTAATATTCATCCTTCAGTAATTTGACCTAGTTTCCTCTTTTTTGAGTTTCAGGTCATTGAAGATCTCCTGGTTAGCCAGGGTGGTCTCTTGCCATACTCCTATCTTCTCTACACATAGGGATAGTTTGCTCTTGTGACCTTAATGATTCTTTAAATAATTGCCCACTCTCCTGAACTCTTTTTTCCTTAAACTTGCTTCCCATGGGATCTTACCTACCAATTCTCTGAGTTTGCTAGTTTGCATTCTTGAAGGTCATTGTGTTTATTCTGCTCTCTTCCCTCCTACCATTCCGTAGAATCATGAACTCGTATAATGTTATGATCACTTTCACCCAAGCTGCCTTCCACCTTCAAATTCTCAACAGTTCCTCCCTACTTGTCAGAATCAAATCTAGAATGCCTTTCCCCTAGTCACTTTCTCCATCATCTGTAATAAACAGTTGTCTGCAATTGATTCCCAGAACTTGCCCTGCTGTGGTGTTTTCCCAGCAGATGTCTGGGTAGTTGAAGTCCCCCATCACTACCCGTTCTCCCTTCAGCTCACACCCACCATGCCTCCATCCTCTCATCCAAACCTCCTTTAAAATATGTTTCTGACATGAGGTCTATTCGTGAAAGAATGGCAAAACATCTCACCAACAACAAAAAGCATCTGACAAGACAGCCCCATCCCTTTCCCCTCCCCCATCTGTGTTGTCAATTTAGATTGTAAACACTTCAGCACAAGGCGTGTTTGAACAGCCCCCAGCAGTCTTGATCCTCATTGGGCCCTATGGGTGGTATCATACAAATATTCAACAATAAGTGAGTTACGTGCTGGAGTGTGGTTCAGACCAGTGAGTCACCACTTGCCCTGCAACCCTGGGTGCCTTACAGTGGTTTGCTGCTGTAGCTCCCAGCCTGGGATGCTCCCAGCCAGCCTACAAAGCATGCAGGTCACACCCTGAAGTGTCTGTGTGCTAGCAGCTCTGAACTCAGCAGCTTGTCTACTGCCCCACTCTGGTTTTCACCAGCCTGGGTTACAACCAGCAAGGTGACGCCAACACACTCCCTGTCCCGATTTCCCCAGAACCATGTGCCCTACCATGTCCAACCCTCTCCTGGACAGTTCAGAGAAATACTAAGGTTCATTTGTTCCTCTAGAGCAGTGGTTCCCAAGCTTTTTGTGGCCAGTAGCACATTCATGTTTTCAGAAGAGTGTGGCGGGCGCCAACAATTTTTCAAGGCTTATTTTGTATTTGTACATTAAATTATACGAAAAACATATTTAATATTACATAAATATATGAATCCATAAGATAAAAAAGGTAATTTTACATGTAAAAGGTATTAATTAAATTATTCGGCAATTACTCTTTCACCTTACCATGTGAATTTGCTCTTTTTTTAATCTACCTGTAAGAAAAATTAAGGAAAAATTTATTTTTACAAAATAAATATCAAACAGTTTTCATCTTATTTATTTTAAAAAAGTAAAACATTGTTGAACTGCTGGTCCAAACATATTATTCTTACTTTAACATAGCCAGTTATGGTTAATTAAAAATATTCTTTGTATTGTTACTTGTATCTGTATTTCTATAAACAAACAAATATGAAAAAAAATTAAACACAAGTGCAGAGAGAGAAGCCGCGAGCACAGAGAACACCGGCACCTGCAGCCCCGGAGTACTCTGTCCCCAGCAGGCGCGGGGCCCTGGCTTCTCTCCCCTGCTGGGCACTAGGCAGGCCCCGCGCCTGCCGGGGACAGAGAGCACCGGCGCCCGCAGCCCGGGAGTTCTCTGTCCCCACCAGGCGTGGGGCCGCGGCTTCTCTCCCCTGCTGGGCACTAGGTGGGCACACATAAATGCCCCGGCGGGCGCCGCGTTGGGGGCCACTGCTCTAGAGACACAAAAGCACATCATAGTTTATTAACTGGGGTAAATACACCCTTCCATTTACACACACCACTGAGTTGGTTTATACAGGTAGGAAAAATAAAACACAGTTATGAACAAAAGGACCAAGGTTAAGTGATGCCAAGTAAAAGAAGTAAAGATAGAAAGGGTTACAAGCAAATTAAAGTGAAAACATGCGTCTACACGTCTAAAACAATCTACCACGGTCCAGGCTTTGTTCAAGATGGTTTCTTTCACCAGTCATTCTTCCCAGCCCTCGCTGATTTTCTCTTAGGACCTTCCACAGAAGCACAAAGGTCTGGCTTCCCATGTCTTCCTCGATGAAGGAACTTTGTCTAAGCAGTTTTCTATATTCAATTCCCAGAGACTTCAAGCCCCCTTGCTTGAAGAACCCGTCTTTCTCAGCTTCTAGGAACTCTGATCCCTTGTGTCTGTCTGGTGCTGGAACAGCGGGGGCCAGGGGGCCATGCCCCACCCTTTTAACTGACCATAAGGGGGAAGAGGGGTCAGAGAGGAGTGAGTGGGGATTGGGATCTTGGGGGAATGGGTGGTGCAGGGGTGTAGCCTCAGGAAGAAGGGGGGGTGTGTGACAGTGGGGCCTCAGGGCAGTGTGGCATGTGTAGGGTGGGGCCATGGTTTGGGCACCTGTGGCCTCCCTACTTTTAGGGTGCTTCCGCTGCTCCTGACCTCACAAGGATATTTTGTACCAAGATTATTACAAAAGTGTGTAGGGTGTGACCATGGGGATCCTTAGGGTCACAGTTATCAGTATTGCCAATGATACAAAACCATTCAAGATAGTTAAGTCCCAGGCAGACTGCGAAGAGCTACAAAAGGATCTCTGAAAACTGGGTAACAAAATGTCAGATGAAATTCAATGTTGATAAATGCAAAGTAATGCACATTGGAGAAAACAATGCTAGCTATACCTATAAAATGATGGGGGTCTAAATTAGCTGTTACCACTCAAGAAAGATCTTGGAGTCATTGTGGATAGTTCTCTGAAAACATCCACTCAGTGTGCAGCGGCGGTCAAAAAGCGAACAGAATGTTGGGCATCATTAAGAAAGGGATAGATAATAAGACAGAAAATATCATACTGCCTCTATATAAATCCACGGTACGCCCACAGCTTGAATAGTACGTGCAGATGTGGTCGCCCCATCTCAAAAGAGATATATTGGAATTGGAAAAGATTCAGAAAAGAGCAACAAAAATTATTAGGGGTAGGGAATGGCTTCTGTACAAGGAGAGATTAATAAAACAGGGATTTTTCAGCGTGGAAAAGAGACGACTAAGGGGAGGGGCGTATGACAGAGGTCTATAAAATCATGACTGGTGTAGAGAAAGTAAATAAGGAAGTGTTGTTTACTCCTTCTCATAACAGGAACTAGGGGTCACCAAATGAAATTAGTAGGCAGCAGGTTTAAAACAAACAAAAGGAAGTATTTTTTCACACACCGCACAGTCAACCTGTGGAACTCTTTGCCAGAGGATGTTGTGAGGCCAAGACTATAACGGGTCAAAAAAGAACTAGATAAATTCATGGAGGATAGGTCCATCAATAGCTATTAGCCAGGATGAGCAGGGATGGTGTCCCTAGCCTCTGTTTGCCAGAAGCTGAGGACGGGGTGGATCACTTGATGATTACCTGTTCTGTTCATTCCCTCTGGGGCACTTGGCATTGGCCATTGTCGGAAGACAGGATACTGGGCTACATGGACCTTTGGTCTGACCCAGTATGGCCGTTCTTATTTGTCGGTGGAGATCAATTAACGCTCAAAACTTGATTAATAGAGTTTAAGGTCAGCAGGAACCATCGGATTAGCTACTCTGGCCTGCGTAGTTTAGGCCATCAGCTTGCACCGAGTCAAGTAACTTGTTTGGCTGAAGAGCATCTTCCAGAAAGGCTGTCAGTCTTGAGCTGAAGACATCAAGAGATAGAGAATCCACCACTTCCCTGGGCAGTTTGTTCCAATGGTCACTCACTCGCAATGTTATAAACAAGTGCCTTATTTTTAATCTGAATAATAAAATGCAGTCTCTGCACCCAGCATCCTACCAATAGAGACAGAGGAGCCTGGGAATCCCAGAGGTGGGGATGGCTGAGGACCTCACCCTGCAGTCTGATCTGAGTGGGCAAACCCCGTGCTGAGAGTCCCACTGCAGTCTGTGTGGACGTGCCTCCTCTAGGATCCGTGCCTGAGGTATTAAATTCTTTGCTGTGGGCCTCACAGAAGAAGAGGGCTCTTTGAAAGGGCTGGTGTCTTGGCTGGTCTCTGTTGCTCTTTATAGCAATACAAATTAAAGTAGCTTTACGGTGGCACTTACTAGCCACAAGGTGCTAGGCGCTGTACAGACACCTAGAGACAGTCCCTTTCCCAGAGTCCCCAGTCTAAACAGACAAAGGGTGGGAGGGGAAAGGATGGGGCCAGGATCAAATAGGTCAGTGGCAAAGCTGGGACTAGCTCCCAGGTGTCCGGGCTCACAGCCCAGTGCCCCAGCTACGGCACCATGCTGCTTCCTGCAGAGTGGTGGTCTTAGTTCACTTGCACCGTAACTAAAGCTGCTGATCAGCGTGAGAACGTGGCTGGCTGGAGAGAAGTATTTATGGTGCCGAAAGGGACTGCGGTGTGAAAATGTGGTTGCTAGGATGGTCCAGCTTGGTTGCTGATGGCTCAGCGACTGAATCTGTAGGTTGCGCGCCCAGACAGAAGCGAGCCGACTTTCAAAGGTGCTGCACCGTCTGCAACGCCCGTGGACGTGAATACAAGCTGCGGAGCTCCGAAACGCAGGCCATTGTTCGTTAGGTGTCTAGCAGGGTTTGGTGCCTAACATCAGGCCACCAGATCTGGAAAGGTTGGCCTGTATTCCCAAGCCCTGGCCATCTGCTACCTTGACCGCTTAAACCTTCTGCCCCTTTTAACCTGTCCCGGTGCCTGTCTAGATAGGTAAATAGGGTGTGTTTGAAAGTGTGTTCTCTAGTCTAGACACAGTCCAACACAGCAGTCCCCAAACTTTTCACGGTCATGTCCATCCCTTTCCCCTGTCTGCCT
Organism: Terrapene triunguis; assembly: GCF_002925995.2. Classification (NCBI taxonomy): domain Eukaryota; kingdom Metazoa; phylum Chordata; order Testudines; family Emydidae; genus Terrapene; species Terrapene triunguis. The sequence goes on along the minus strand of NW_020664984.1, from coordinate 3,034,404 downwards.
CCCCCCCCCCAAGTAGTGGGACCACAACTTGGGGTTGGGGTCACAGGGGGCCGAAGCGGGGGGCGGGGCTGGGAATAGAGCCGTGGCCAAGGCTGGGGGTGGAGCCAGGAACTGGGGTTAGGGGCGGGGTCGGAGTGGGGCTGGGTGGTGCTCCCTCCCCTCCCCACGTGCGGGCTGGCCGGGGCCCCACTGCACCCCCCTGAATGTTCCTCTGTGCCCCCCTAGGGAGGTGAGCCCCACAGTTTGGGGACCTCTGGCATGTTAGCTGCTTTTGCTTGACCCTAGCTTCACACTTGGTGGGGACATTTTTAAGTGTGTGGTCTAGACATGCCCTTCCATTGCAAACTCTGGGGGGAGGGATGTGCCTCCTTTGATGTTTGGAAAGCACCCAGCATATGGTGGGTTATGCTAGAAGTGGACAGCTCAATAAAGTGCACACACATCTGCTTGGTGAGTTCCAGGGCCGCATGGTAAATGTCCAATGCTCTAAATTATTGCGAAAGTTCTGGAGCGGCCTGTTATCTTCTCAAGAGCGGAGGCTGTTTCTTTAATTCTGCCCTGGCTCGGAGCCAGGTTGGACATTCGGGATCCTGTTTAAACACTAAAGAAGGGGCTCTCACTGCCAGCACTTGTGGAACATTATCTAAATCAGCCCCTGGGTCGGCTGAAGTGTCAGCAAAGCTGATCCAAATTAATCCCTGGTGTAAAGGCACCGGTGTCAGTGGTGTTGCACCCGGGAGCTGACTCTGGTCCTCGGCGGCTTTACTGAATTCAGAAAGTTAAGAGAAGTTGATGGTTGACCCCAGATGAAATCTGCCCAGCAAGTAAAAATAATTCTCCCCTTAAATAGCACAAGGAACTCACCCACAGCACCACTTTGTGCCAGACGCTCCCACCTGCTGGTATTTTTCAGGGTGGATGTCCCCGTGTGAAGGCAGGACTTGGAGAAGTTGATGCCCCTAAGGGGGCAGCCTGCCAGTTGTCACTAAGATGCTGGGGCAGCAGGCCAGGGGGAGAGAGAGATGTGATCTGAGCACAGGCCCAGGAGCAGGAAACTCCTGGAAACTAATCCCGTTGCTTCAGCCGCTGTGGCGCAGGCAAATCACGTCTCATCTCTGTGCCTCGGTTTCCCTGTCTCTAGTGTGGCGGGGCTTGGGGGAGAGGGGAGGAGCAGGGGGCGGGACCTCGTGGCAAGGGGGTGCTAAGGCCAAACGCAGCCCCGCCCACCGGGAAGAGGCTGACACCGCCCCTGAGCCTCAGGCAGTCCCAGAGCGGTGCCGCAGGGAATCCAGGAGCAATGCTGTCCTGGAGTCATTCAGCCCAGGACTGGGACTTGAAATGTGTATTTCAGGACAGGAGGTCACCCTAGACTGGCTGCCTTTCTGGAAGATCCCCGCTGACCAAGCACAAGTTACTGGGCTCAAGACAGGGGTGCCAGGGGGAAATGTAATGTCCTGGGCTATACCAGAGCGCAGCCTAGAAGATCTAATGGTCTTGGGCAACAAAAATGATCAGAGGTCTGGAGCACATGACTTACGAGGAGAGGCTGAGGGAACTGGGATTGTTTAGTCTGCAGAAGAGAAGAGTGAGGGGGGATTTAATAGCTGCTTTCAACTACCTGAAGGGGGGTTCCAAAGAGGATGGATCTAGACTGTTCTCAGTGGTACCAGATGACAGAACAAGGAGTAATGGTCTCAAGTTGCAATTGGGGAAGTTTAGGTTGGATATTAGGAAAAACTTTTTCACTAGGAGGGTGGTGAAGCACTGGAATGGGTTCCCTAGGGAGGTGGTGGAATCTCCTTCCTTAGAGGTTTTTAAGGTCAGGCTGGACAAAGCCCTGGCTGGGATGATTTAGTTGGGGTTGGTCCTGCTTTGAGCAGGGGGTTGGACTAGATACCTCCTGAGGTCCCTTCCAACCCTGATATTCTATGATTCCCTTTTGGCCTTAAAATCTATTCTCTCACTGACCCAGGAAGTGGAATGGAAAGGCAGAGAGAAGCCTTGCTTTAGACTGACTGCTGGGTCGGGAACTGAGCATCACTTTCCCCCCAGGCTGGGTGCTAGGGGACTGGTGCTGCCCTTGGGCTCCGGTTGTAGCTGTGTAGTTCAGGGCTTATGCATGCGCTGGGTATCAGGGGTATTTTGTTTTATGCACCCATCACTCAGTGCCAAATGCTAAAGCACGTGCATGGGTGGTGGGTATCATAGGCCAGGGGAGGCTGTGCCTCCCCAAACAGCGTGGTGTGGCCCCACCCACGCTCTGCCCTAGGCCCCCTCCTGCCTGCTTCCAGTTCCCTTCCTGCTCTGCTGGGGCGGTGAGGCTGGGGCAGGCAAGCTGGGGCTGGGGGCGCTGGGGCTGAGGCATGTTGCACCGCCCGCTCGGCACTCGGGGGCTGGAGTTGGGGGCACTGGGACCGTGCCGCCCAGCGCTGGGGTGAGGGGCGCTCCGGCCACAACACCCACCTGGTGCACTGGGGTTGGGGCACTGGGATCAAGCCCTTTGCCCGGCACTCCAGGGCAGGGGGTACGCAGCGGGGCTGGTGGCCGCGAGGGGATGTGTGCTGGGCTCTGGTGGGGGCGGATGGGGAGGGGCGGGGCCTCAGGCAGAAGGGGAGGGGCCAGGGGCTAGCCTCTCTCAATGGCTCGTTCACCCGCCTCCCATGAGCAAGTGTCACATGGTGGTATGGTACCCATGGGAGACAGTCCCAGGGAAGGGGAGGCAGGGCTAGCTAGCAGACAGAGCCCTGGCTTGGGACCCAGGGCTCTTGGGTTCAATCCTTGGCTTTGCCATTGAACTGCTGGACTAGTCATTTGGTCTCTCTGTGCCTCAGTTTCCCATCTGTACAGCGGAGATTATAGCCCAGCCCTACCTGGCAGGAGTGTTGGGAGAATAAATCCATTCAAGACTGATGCAGTCAGATACTGTGGCATCAGAGGCCATACAGGTACCTAAGCTAGGGGAGAAACCTCTCCATCAGTAATGCATTGCCAAAGCTTGTCTAGAGGGGTCTGATCTGAATGGGCCCAGTCCTGCCAGGGGCTGAGCATCCTCCGCTCTGAAGACAGGAGCGGGCTCAGGATCGGGCCCACTGGCAGAAAATTCGTGCTGTGGGGGAGCAGAGGGAAAGAGTTTCCAGGCTAAGGAAGGTTTCTCCAAAAACACCCTGCTACTGTGCTATTGAATGTGGAGACAGAGCATCCCTGAACCAGCTGGGTGATCTTCTGGAGAAAGCAGAACGGTCCGAGGCAGGGGAGCTGGCTCTGCTACCGTGGTCACCTTGGGCACATCCCTTCACTGCTCTGTGCCTCGGTTTCCCTAGCTGCAAAGTGGAGTCCGTAGCAAGCACCTCGCTTGCATCGTGTGCGGCGTCAGACTCTCCTGGACATTAAAAAGCTTTGGGGGTCCTCAGCCAGCCAGCGCCAGAGGAATTCAGAGCGGTGTTAGGGAATTGCTGTGAGTCAGGGAGCGGGCTGGGACCGTGTGCCATCGGATCACCAGCAGATTGCACCATTCAAAACGTGTGTCCCCAAATGTCCAACAACGGATCTGTTGGGAATATTCCTATTAGTGATTAGCTGTATTGCAATAACTTCCAGACACCCTAAGTGTTGCAATAACTTCCAGAGGCCCCAGGCGCTAAATGCAGTATAAACACTAGGGCTGCAACCCTCCAGGATTGTCCTGGAGTCTCCAGGAATTAAAGATTAACCTTTAATTCAGTAGTTCTCAACCAGGGGTACCCGTACCCCTGGGGATACGCAGAGCTCTTCCAGGGGGTATATCAACTCATCTAGAGATTTGCCTAGTTTTATAACAGGAAATGCACTAGCGAAGTCAGGACAAACTACAATTTCATACAGACGAGGACTTGTTTATACTGCTCTATCTACGATATACTGAAATGTAAGTACAATATTTATATTCCAACTGTTTTATTTTATAATTTATGGTAAAAATGAGAAAGTCGGCAATTGTTCAGGCTGTGACACTTGTATTTTGATGTCTGATTTTGTAAGCAAGTCGTTTTTAAGTGAGGTGAAACTTGGGGGCACGGAAGACAAATCAGACTCCGGAAAGGGGGAACAGTCATCTGGAAAAGTTGAGAGCCGCTGCTTTAATGAAAGATTATACCATAGGCTGAAACCTCCGGGAATGTGTCCAACCAAAATTGGGAACCCCAATAAGCACCCCAAGGCAGACACAGTCCCTGCCCCAAAGAGTTTATTGAACTAACAACAGTTACTGATTAGCATCTCCTTTGTCCAAGAGGGTCCTTTTTTATACACTCTGAATTCAAATGGGTCCCTTCCCCTTTAAGAGCTGCTTCGCTGTCTGTCTGACAAGTATAAATGTGCCAGCCACTCATATGGCAGAAGGGAGACAGGGCTGGCTGCAGGGACATAAACCATCCCGGAGGGAAGCAGGCAAGCCCATCCCCGGCTGAAGGAATGCTCAGGGTTTTCATTCTCCATGCTGAAAATGTCCAGACGCCGGATACAGACATCAGCGACTCTTACTGCTCGGTGGTGTTTGAAGGTAAGAGCCCTGGGTTAGCAGGAGGGAGAAAGGCACCATGGAAGGGATTGAGAGGGCAAAGCAGGGGCGGAGCATTCTGCAGCCTGCAGCTGGCACTGCCAGTTGGGGAATAACACAGAGCCTCTCCCCTCCCGCTTCCCTTGGGAGAAAACAAGCATTTCAAACCCAAGGGGAAAGTTTTATTGTTGGACAGAAGAAGAATGTCGCCTCTTCTTTCTGGTCATTCTCTGTCCCCGCCCACCCATGGCTCCCCAGGCCCTCTGTAAGCACAGATGAATGAAGGCACCCGAACTCCTCTGGTGCCATTGTCCCCATTTTACAGACGGGAAATCGAGGCACAGAAAAGCAGCCCGAATTGCCCAAGGAGGCTCATTCTGGGGCAGAGAGGGGAGCAGGACCGTGGGGCCAGGTCCTGCTGTTACACTGGAGTAAATCCATGGGGGTTAGCAGAGGCATGGGTGTGTCTGAGAGCAGAGCCTGGAGGCAGGTTTCTGGACATGGAAGAATTAAGGTTGCATCCTGTGAAGGATACTCATTGGAGTTGATTGACGGATGGAGGTTCTCCCGGGCGCCTGTGGCTTACATGGGGGTTCACTCTGTTCTCTAGCTGTAGAATATTGTGTCTCTAAGCTTCAAGGGCCCAATCCTGTGAGGTGCTGAGTGCTTCTGTTGGCTTCAGTGAGAACTGAGCACCTCTTGGGATCATGCCCTAAGAGGGAGTGAAAATCCTGGGCTTTGAGCTAACGGTCTATCCTGGGGATTTTTCCAGGCTGCAGAGACACACGCCTGTGGTTTCCAGATCAAGTTACTGCAGCCATCCTTTATTAACCCTTGAGTGCACTGAGGGGGCCTACATGTCTAAAATCATTCTGGGTCTTCCCACGGTGCGTTCAAACTGCCCTACGCCCCAGCCCACTTATTCCCCCGGTGTTTCTGATTCGTCTCGCCAGGCCTCTGAACCGAGGCTATGACGATGCAAGAAAACAGCGGCTGGTAAAGCCTCCAGATCATTTCACGCTATTTATAACCCCCTCTCTGTGGCTGCACTGCCCACCTCGGCCCAGTGAAAAGTCTCTGCTCTTGGGAATTGATCCACTTGATTCTGATAGGGGGAAACTGACCTTGCACACAGATCCTGCAGCCAGATAGGGTCCACCAGGGTCTTAAGTGGGGTCAGGGCCCCAGCACGGGGGTGAATTTCACTCCTAGTGAGTTGGACTCACTACAGCAAAGCACACAAGGGAGACTTCCTGGCAGGATCCAGAGGGAGAGAGAGTGAACGAGCAATTAGATAGAAGGCGTAGCCGAGTGGTTAAAGCACGGGAGATGAGGACCTGGGTTTTATCTTTCAGCTCTGCAAGTGACTCACTTTGTGACCACAGGCAGGTCATTCCACTGTCTCCGTGCCTCAGTTTCCCTTCTGTGACTTGGGAGAGATTCCCCCCACCCCACACGGGGTTGGGAGACCATGCTAACGTTTGCAAAGTGCATTGAGCCCCTCGGAGGGAGGGTGCTGTGGGTGTGGAGAGCTGGGCTCTGAAGGCAGCACCCCCGGAGTTTCTGGCAGCTGCAGGAGGTTGCTGGAGGTGGCAATGGGTCTGATCTCCCTCGCGCTGCTGGGGAGGGACAGGACTTGCTCTTCCCCTGCACTCGGGAAGCTCCGTCTGTTTCATTTGCCTGGCAGAGCCTGTGCTGGACTCCGTCCTGCTGGCTTTGTTTCTCTCGCTGAGCACTGAATGACACAGGCCTGTTGTGCAGCCCAGCCCTGACCCACGGCCCAGCTGTGGCGTTTGGAGTGCTCTGCTGCACAGAGAAATGTGCCTCAGTCAGGACATTGATTTCAGTTCTCCTGGGACAGGAGGGGCCCGGGTGGCTCGCGGGTGTCGGGGACACATTTTCCCTGCTTTCCTGCTCGCCTCAGCCAGGGATGAGCTCCCAGCTTGCAAAACCCTCCGGAAGCCCTTTCTGTGTCCTGCAGCCACTCCAGCCTGGGAGGGGAGCCCCTCCGAGCTTACAGCTGAGCAGGGAAGGGACAGCCCAGGCCAGTGGTAGGTGGGAGCGCTTGAAGGTGCTGCAGGTGTCTCCGGCAGAGGTTGGTGTCCTGAACCGATGCCTGCTCCACCCTGCAGAGCTCTCTGGCTTTGCCAGAGGGGTGCAAAAGGGGCCTGGGTGTAGGATGTATGGCCGTGGAGAGCCCAGCGGGATTTCAGAGGCGGTGTTGTTCCACACTGGAGCAAACCCAAAAGCTTTTGAACGTTTTCGTGGCAACTGGACTGTGTCGAAACGGCCCCATTTCACAGAAAAGCGGAGGGGTTTGATTCAGGACGCGGTGGCCTAGTGGTTAGAGCACTGGCTGCGGTGGTTGGAGACCCGGGTGCACCTCTCTGCTTTGCGTGAGTCATGGCAGAGTTTTTCCTCGCCCATTTGGACACCCCCGCAATGTTCCGACCGGCTCTATTTGCCTCCTGAACTCTGACATGAGAAACCGACTGCTGCAGGAAAATGGACTTTCATACTTGTGATCTTGGTGGAAACCGCAGGGGATTTCCTGGCTACATGGCCCCCTGTACGGCTGACTCTTGGGTAGGGAATATCGCTTGGCATTCAAGTACTACAAATGCTGATTTACCTTTTACCAAAGGATCTTGCAACACTAATAACGAGGAGAATGAATAATTTTGCTTTTCTCGAGTATCTGGTGCCTGGGGGGACCAAACCTGGGGCATTTAGGTGTAGATGTTACAAGCCGCTATAGTTTGAGCTGACGGACCAGATTTAGTATAAAGACTCTATTTAGTTGCCATGTTTTAAGGGTTACTGTCACAGTTCAGGGCAACTGCACCTGTATTTCCCCTTCATGGTCCAGCCAGTACACCCACTCTAGGCTTCCGGTCTCCCGGCTGTCACCTCTCCTGGCCAGAGACCCACGTCTCTTTCCCTCCTGACTGGGCTTTTTCCAGGCTGCACAATTCCCTGCCTACGCTATGAATTCCCCAGTGACACAGACAGCCTCAGCAGGCCTGCTTTGCCTTGCTTCCTCCGAGGCTATAAACAGTGTAATTACCCACAGTTAAGTTACCACCCTGCTCTTCCTAAGCAAGCACATTGATTCTTAAGGGAAAAGCATTCCAGACAAAACAATCAGAGAACCAACGCTCATGCTAATAAGTGTGCCAGAGATCACCCCAAATCCCACAAGGCTTCTGGTAGGTGAACAAGCCTTCAGACCCCACTCAGGGGTGTGTCTGTGGTCACAAGTTTATAACACAGCTGGGAGCTCAGAACAAACACACCCAGGAATAAGTCTGTCCTTCACTGGGACTTTGATCCTGGGAATAAGTAATTAGCAGACAGTGGGTTTCTCCTTAGGGTGCAGTTTCAAAAGTATGGGTCTGGAGGTGTGTATTTGCATTCCCTTCTCCTAAGTATTTCCTAGGAAACCCACTCGACTAAAAGTTCCTTCTTGTCTTGACTCTTGTTCAAAAGAGTCATTTCAATCTCCTCACACTTCCCAGGGGTTACATGAGTCACGTCTTCCCCTCACAGATGTTACATACAATCCCACAGTAATACGTAACCATTTGCATTTTTAATACAATGAACTTCTAAGATACTTAAACTTAATTCAGTAAGGTTTTTCCAGGATATTGCAGGAAATTGCTGTATCTTGTCACTGTTATTAACCAATGAGAATCAACCTTTCTTGTTGGAAGAGACCTCAGGAGGTCATCTAGTCCAACCCCCTGCTCAAAGCAGGACCAACACCCACTAAATCATCCCAGCCAGGGCTTTGTCAAGCCGGGCCTTAAAAACCTCTAAGGATGGAGATTCCACCACTCCCTAGGTAACCCATTCCAGTGCTTCACCACTCTCCTAGTGAAATAAATCAAGGTTGAATCAAGTTTCACTTCTTTGCTATGTCCGATGACCGACACTGTTCATTCTCAAATTGTCCATGGAGTCTTCGGGGAAAAGCTGTGTAGATAAGTCCTGAATTTCTAATGTAAAAAAACAAACAGAAATTGAAAAATTCAAAAGCCAATTTTCAAGCCTCCTTCATTCATTATAAAGATGCCAAAAAATGCTACAAAACAGTCTATTTCCTTTTGCAGGTGGCTTTTGGGTTAGTCCAGGATCTTTCTATGTAGTGTGCGCTGCACTCCCAGTCCTAGCTAATATGATGTGACCAACAACACTTAACATTTCTCCTCTGCACTTTTCCTTGCAAGCGCCTCCCACACAGGGTCCTGATCCTGCTAGCAGGGACCACATGCCTTTGCGGCGCGCCCCAAAAGCATTGTTACTTTGGGCACAAACTACGCTAGGTCTTGTGCAGTCATGTATGGAGGGGCGGCCCTGCCCCTAGTTTGATCCGCAGGGTCAGACCTTTGCATTTGCTTCGATCTGACAGTGGGATTCAGGCCAAGAGCTTTGCAGGGTTCAGTGATGCAGAGAACTTATTACCAGGGAGTTCCACATTGACCAGAGCTGCCGTTCCTGTCTAAGCAGTTCGTGGCTTCCAAGCAGGACATAGCCAGTTATACCATCCGTTCCCCAGGGGTCAGTGGCTCTGTGCAAAGCAACACCCACGGACGATTACTGGGAGTCCCCTAACTGGGACCCTGACAGCTACTTCCATTGGACTGATTGACTGTTCTGCTGCTAACTTCAGTGGGACCAAGATTTAGCCCTCTGGGCCAGGTTCTGCTCTCGTTTACACTGGCACACTGAAGTCAGTGGAGTGACTCCAGATTTACTGTGGTGTAAAGAGCAGAACTTCTATCTCTGTCTGGTGCCGTACCATAGTTAGCTATAAAATGGTGCTGGCCACAGCTTTGGCTGCCAGCAGGTCACAGCCACGAGGCCGTGGTTCACAAGCCTGGCTGACGGCCCCTGGGTTACAGCTCTCGTTTGTGGCAAGTGACCCAGCCCCTGGTTTCCGGCTCTGCACAATGGCAGGGTCAGGCATCCGTGAGCCTGACCTGGATTCTTGGTTACACCTGTCCCTGAAATGCTGTCCCGCATGAGGCGGCACCTGTGATGTCTCGCCCCCACGGCGCTCTAGAGTGAGCCACGCGGGGTGCACGGAGCCAGTCCTGTTCCTGCTGAGTCCCCGTGCAGGAGCTGCAGCTTTGTGGGCCAAGGCTGGTCCAGGAAACAACAGCACAGTCTGTGCATTGGGCACAATGCCTGAAATTCACAGCAGTGCGGAGAGCACATCCGAGGCCCTGCACAGCTATGAGCCCCGTGCCGAGCCTGAGTCTGAGACTCTTACCCCCCTCGTACCGGGCTGAAACTCCGCTGACTTGGAGGGGGTGACCTGGTGCCGGTGAGATCAGACTCATGCCCTGGAGCCCAAACCCAGGACTGACGTGGGCCTTAAAGCCGGGTTCTCTCCTGAACCGTGACGATGTAAAATCGATCCCCTCTGCACGCAGGAAATAGCTCTGCTGTGCGTAGCAAAGTCACAGCGGCTGGTTTTAGCGGCTGCAGGAAATCACGGATGCTTTTGAGTCCTGTTTACCCTACACCGCCAGCACGAGGGAGGCTGCAGGGCTAACCCCAGGGATTGAAACAGGGACCTCCCCATGGAAAGCAGGAGTCTCTACAGCAGTCGGAGCTAGGCAGCCGGGCTCTGCGGCAGGATCACATAACACAGGCGGGCAGCAAGCCCACACCAGCCAGCCCTGGGACAGAAAGCTGGGGCCAGCCCATCTCCAAGGGAGGGAGCCGGGGTCTGTCCCCCTTAGCCTTGCCGGGCCAGCCCAGCTATTGGGGAAGGTCTAGTTCTTCTTGTGCACCAGCGACACAGTTCTTTGCTACGTTCCAGTCAGTTCCAGCTGTGACACCCCGCCGAAGGGAGGAGACACGGGCAAGTGTCACTGATGACCTGCTTCACCTTTCATTCCTGGTGGGGGGGAACGGAAGGCTCCCCTCTTGGCTCTCAGATCCCCAGGGGACCTGGTGGGGCCAGCAGCCAGAAAAGCCTTCTTTTGACTTGTAAACTGAGCAAATTGGCTTGGCGGGTGCTGGAGAGGACAGTTGTGGCCCCAACCGGTGCCATTTTTAGAGAGTTAGAGCCATGTATTGTGGGCCCTTCCCTAGGTCCCTCTGCATTGGGGAGAATTTCACCCACCCCCTGTAAAATCCTCCCCTGATTGCTACATGCATCACTGGCCGAAGGGAGCCAGGCCTATTAGATTGAGATCTATGGGAGTTGAGCATTCAGAGCCGCACGAGAGAGGAAGCATGGCCTTATGGCTAAGGCTTAGGACTCATGAGTTTAATTCCCAGTTTGTAGAGTCTCTGTAACATTGGCCATGGTATGACATCGCTTCCTGCCTCAGTTTCCCCATATGCAAATGGAAGGTAATAATTATTTATTTGACCAGTGGTAGATCAGGGCTCCATTGCTCTAGGTGCTGTACAAACACAGAACAAAACAACCGCCCGTTTCCTGGAGGAGCTTACAATCCAAGTATTAATACATCCCTACCCCACAGGAGGGTAAAATAATTAACATTTGAGAGGTGTATCCAGGCAGCTTAGTCCATAGAGATCACTTGCACTGCATGACCTGGAGGGAATTTTGCTTATAAGAAGCACACGGGATCTTTTTCGGGGGAAAAGGCAATATGCCGCGTTTATTGACGATACAACAATTAGCATATGCATTCAATCACTCCACACACACACACACACACTGACCTGCCAGTCGATCTTATAATTACCAATCCAGAGTTTGGATCAATCGAGTGGCCAGCTAGGTTGATCACGAGTAGGGAGGAGCTGTGTTCCGTCGGTCGCGACAAGATGCTCCGGGAAAGTCTTAGCAGGACGAACCCAAAGTTTCATGGCAAGGCCCCCTGTTTATACCGTGATTTTCCTTCATTGGGACCAATGAATTTTGCACCGTGGTGCTGTAATCAATTGTTGTTTGACGAGTGCTTGTTTTCTTAAATTGTTCTTTGTATTCTTTACATTCCTTAGGGAGTTATTTCATGCTGGTTTTGATCACCGCGATTTTGTCCCCATCGATAGGTGCCTGTCTCATTTTTAGAGTCGTTAATCTCCCCTCCTCTGACACGTCAATAGGGGTGTGTTGCAGCCTCCTGGCACCCTTGCGTCTGTCTCCGGCTCCTCCCTAGACCATCTGGTTCAGCGATGGCCTGACCCTTCTCTCTTAACCCCCACATTCCTCATTCACACCCAACACAGAATTGATTCACACAGAACATTTTAAACAGGAACATCACATTGCAATGCAGAAGCAAACAATCCTGGCATTCCTTTACTTATTTTAAAATGCTAAACCTACAACAAATTGGTGACCCTTAGAGGATCTGTTACTGCCTTGAAATCGGTCCAGACACAGATTCCGGCTGCTGGCCCATTAGGCCGGTCCTTATTACTATTCAAAAAAAATAAGGTGGCAAAATATAATCAAATCATACACCAATGCATTTAATACATACTATATTATTATTATTTATTCTTCATTTTAAATGATATAAAATACAAACATAAAATCCTGCTACTACACTGGAATAATTGTTTTATCCTGCCAGGAATACACACCCCTCGCTTGCCCAGCAGGGGGTGTCCTGGAGCTGTGTTTTAGCAATTCAAGCCTTGCTCGACTATAGGCTTTTCACTGTGCGTATGAATGTTCACCAGAATAATTTAGGGAACTGTACGTCTGGCTAGTGCATTTCAACGTAGCTGCCTCCATGGCCGGATTGGCAGCTGCTCCCAATTCCTCCCCCTTGCCCGCCTCTCTTCCAGGAGCTGAACACAACCCTTTAAAGAAGATCAAGAAACCAGTAGGTGGGAATGGGGGAGCCAGGTAGCCCTTAGAAACATTCTCCTCCCAAATACATGGCTAGTCGCTTAGCAGATTCCTTTGCGCTGCGTCCCATTAACTCCTCACTGCCACCCAGTCTGAGGCAAAGCACTCTACAGTCCTTGCTGGGTTAAGAGGCTCCCGTGGGAAATCAGGAGACATTTTATTTCCTAGCATCTCTCATTCATGTGCAAAGACTGTCTGGAGCATGGAGCGAACCTCCGTGTGTATATGGAGGCTCTGGGGCCTGGTCTGTGTGACCTACCGGTCAATGTCCCCTACGTATCCCGCCTGACCCACAGCGGGGAGTATGGTACAGTCCCAGCAGCAGGTCCTCAGCGCAAGTTGTAGCAGCCCAGGAGTTTAGCTCTGAAGATCTTCACTTCCATCCTTGACATTGGCAAACCTGGCACTGGCTACCTGAATGCTACGCTTCCTTCCTTCCTTCCATCAGATCAGTTCCACCAAGTGGCTGGCTCAGGGCCTGCCTCGCCTGGGGAAGACGGCCTGTGAGGTTTTATTGTTTGCAAAGGGCTCTTTGGTCCGGGGATGGAGGAGAGAAGGGCCAAGGATTATTACTACTTACTGGGGCTTAGACATCAAAGTGATTGATGGGTGCCTTAAAAATACCGGCAGTAGATGACTTATATCAGCATTTGGCTTTCCACTGCACCCCATTGTGCATCTTTTACTGTCCTTTAAAGGTCTGTGCTCTATTGTCAAAAGGAAAATCAAACAAAGAGAAGTCCGGAGACCTGACCGGCTTGTCCACCTTGTTAGCTACAAAGCCTGAATTAGTGAGGCAATCTGCCTGTTGGATTGTGGCTAGCAAGGGGACAGATCCGGCAGGATTTCCATGTGTAGAACCCCACACTGGCTTCAGATGGAATAGCAGAATCAGGCTCACAGATTGCAATTATTGCTAGCCCCAGGCAGCTAAAGACCGTTGCACTGACTGAAGATAGTTGCTGGTTGGATGTAGCTAGACGGGGGTGCAATTAACTAGGCACTGGCCGGCCGGACCGGTCGCTAGCCAGGGTGACAGTTCAGTAGCTGCGGGCCCTGGGAGCAGGGCTCAGCAACACCTGCTGTCCGCCACAGACCAGGCTGGAGGCTACTTCACCGCCACCCTGGCTAGCGACCGGTCCGGCCGGCCTGCGGCTACTTAACTGTGACCCTGGCTAGCGACCGGTCCCCCGGCCTGGCCTGCGGCTACTTAACTGTCACCCTGGCTAGCGACCGGTCCGGCCGACCCGCGGCTGCTTCACTGCCACCCCGGCTAGCGACCGGTCCGGCCGG
>NW_020664984.1:3017371-3020715 GCF_002925995.2 Terrapene triunguis | reverse complement strand
GGGGGCCGGCGCCGCAGCGGCTCCTCCCGCCCCCACTCGCTGCCCGCCCGGCCGCGGCGCTCGGTCCCCCTGCCCTGCGCCCCCGGCCGGCCGGCGGAGCCATGCTGCGCTGCCTGCTGCTCGGAGCCTCCAGCCTCCCCAACCTGGAGAAGCGGGACAAGCAGAGCGACCCCGTGGCCAGCCTGACTTTCCGAGGTGAGGGGGCGCCGGGTCCCCCCGGCTACATGGGGCGCGGGGGGGGGGGGGGAGGAGGGCCGGCCCCCCACGGCCACTTACCGGGGAGGGGTTTTATTGGGGGACAGCCGAGGAAAACTCTCCCCCCGTCAGCTGTTGGTCTCCCTGGGTGCAGGTCCCATAACTTCCCAGCCTTGGGGTGGGTGCTGCTGCCCCTCTGGGGGGCAGAGATCCCCCCCGGGGCACTGGCAGGGAGACGGGGCTGGTGCCCGGGGACACCGGCGTGAATCCGGGGGCCCTGGCTGCAGCTGACAGATGGTCTCTGGCTAGGGGATTGCTGGTCCTGCTCCCCGATATAGATGCTCTGTCCCGGGATTGAATCCCGACGGAGAGATGCCGGATGGAGACACATGCCCTGGGGTTTCCTATCGTTCGTTGCCTTGGCACCTCGGCTCCCCTTTTTATGTTTTGAAGTCGGTTTATCTTAAATTTGTCAGCCCGGCTGCTCCCGTCTTGTGTGTGTCTAGCCCCCGCTGTGCTCCAATACCAGGCCAGTGAGCACCGGACAAAACCCTGCATGATTAGTGGCATGCCCCCAGCCCCCGGGCGGGATCGGAGCGCCATGGTGCAGGGCGCTGAATCAACAAGTAATAATAAGACCCATCTCTTAGCATCAGGAGAGCGCAACGTGCTTTACAAAGGAGGTCAGTATCCTGACCCCCATTTTACAGATGGGAAAACAGAGGCACAGGCAGGTAAAGTGACTTGCCCAAGGTCACCCAGCAGGCTGGTAGAAGAGACAGGAATAGAACCCAAGTCTCCTCGCCCCCTACGTCTCCATCCACTTGGTCATGCTGCTAGAGTCTCATGGGTGATCCCTTGTGCCCACATGGAGCTCCATGGACTTCAGTTGTGGTCGGGCACAAGGTTTCATCTCCATGGATCTGGACCAAAGGGACAGAATCTGGAGGGCTTCCAGTCTAGGAGACACAGTGGGCTGATGAACTAGCAGCATTTCACTAGTCGTGGGTTTCCTTGCATGTGAGCGGTGGCTTGTGGTTTTATTCTGGATGGGGGTTTACAATTCCTGAAGCTGATCTCCCTGAACTGTTGCTAGCAGGTGGGTGAGGGGTGCTTTATAGAAAAGCCTTCTTCCTACATGAATCAAGTGTGTTACTAACTTGGGGCAGTTTTTGCTTGTTGGTGGGGTGTGTAGGGAAAAGTTTTCCCTGTATCGGTGGGGGAGGATGAACAGTTTCCCAGGTGACGTTGTTAAATGGTCACTTTACTAAAAGCTCAGTGCACAGATTAGGTGATGCCATCTTCATCAACCCAGGTGAAGCGCTGCCACAAATACAGCTCCTCATAATAAACATCAAAGGGAAAATAATGGGCCAGGTCCACAGCTGCTGTAGATCAGCCTAGCTTCATTGAAATCAGCAGAGCTCTGGTGACTTAGACCAGTTGAGGATCTGGCCCAAGAACTTCCTAATTAGACAGCTGAGGCCCCGGCGCTAATTCTGCTTTACAGGTTACTTTCTGTATTCTTGAACATGGTGCTCGGTACTACAGCTAAGGTCATGGTAGAAATGGAGAGACAGAGATAGGAACCGTGATTGGTAATAAAAGGCATCAATGGATTTCTGCATGCCATCCAGTTAAATATTGCCTGGCTGTGTATATGTACTGTGTATACTGGATCCGCAGAGGCAGATCTCATTGCAGGATCGGGACTCAAATTTGGTTTAAAACAGGCAGAATTTTAGGAACCAACTTTCCATTATTTATCCTGAATTGGGGCCAGTTATTTATGCTCAAGGAAAGATCCCACAGCAGTTTCATATTCCTGAATGAGTAACTTCTTTGTGTCTCTCCCTTTGGGGCTCAGGCAGGCCCTGGCAAGGCTGAGATGTATGCTTGGGCATTGGCCCAAGGCGGCAATATATTGGGCCCCAATCCTGGGCTGACATATGCAGGCAGAGCAACTTCAGGTGTGAGGTCTTGGGTCCCGGGCTGGCAAGGGACTCACACATGTTGATCTTTATGCCTGGTGAGTTGTTCCCTGAAATCAGTGGGATGCCTTGAGGTGCATAAAAGTTAAGCATGTAGCTTGCAGGGCCAGGGTCTTGGTTTGCAAACATCAGAGGAGGGAACGTGTAGATTCAGTCCCTCCCCAAGCCACGTTTCCCCTGAATTGCTCTGAAAAGAAAAATAAACAACCCTTGAAAGTATTCTTGTAAAATTCTTTAAAACACCACCACCGCCACCTAAATTTAGGCCCATCCCTAAGCCTGGCTACCCGGTTCAGAAGCCTGGATCGCGGCGCTGGGATTTACATGTGTTCGGATTCTGTGAATCTGCTTGGAATTACAGTGCCCATATATAGTCATAGTGAACGCTGTGTGTGACGGACAGAGGGGAAGAAAATCCATCAGGGAAACCTTTCGGGAGGCCTTTGGCATTTGAGTCACTGCTATTGTTTCTGTGCCTCACGCTAAAGGCTTTTCCTTTTCCTTTTCCCCTTTGCACAAACTGACTAGCACCCAGAAACGCCGTTACTAGGGCTAAAAGCTGCAGTTCCCCGGGGGTTGGTGGAGTCTCGGTGGTAATCATGCTTTTCAAATTCAAACTGGAAGCCAGGCTGGGGGTAATCAACCACGGAACGTACCTAGCGCCGTGGTGGATTCTGCACGGGACTGGAAGGCCCTCCTGGGTCATAGCATCCAGTCCCCTGCTCTCAGAGGCAGCCCCGTCATATCATCCCGTTCATAAACTTCTCACGCCCCATCTCCAGACTAGTTCGGTGGTTTGCCCCCGTGGGAAGCTGTCCCGGAACCTGCCTCCTCTGAGGGTCAGAAACCTAATTTCCAGCCGAAGTTTACTCCTGGCCACTTGTTCTTGTTCCAACATGGTCCTCTAGCTTCAGCAGCTCTTCTCCCCCCCTGAAGTATTTTTGCAGAGAGCAATCCGATTCCTTCTCAGCCTGCATTTTCAGGGGCAGCACGTTTGGATAATTTTTGGTGGTGCCCAGAACGAGTCCAAATTCTGCCCCCCCCCCACCTGCCTAAGGCTCTGGGAGGGTGTTTGGGTGCGGGCTCTGGGCTGGGTGAGGGGTTGGGCTCTAGGAGGGAGTTTGGGTGCGAGGTGCAGGCTCTAGGCTGGGGCGGGGG
>NW_020664984.1:2964861-3007371 GCF_002925995.2 Terrapene triunguis | reverse complement strand
GCCCAAAGGAACTAAAGAAATGAATTTAATTAAATAACTTTATAAAATCTTATGATAAAGAAACAAATCATAATCTAATTTTTACAGCAGGACATGGCTATTTTATAATCCACAGACATTATCTTCACAGTTCTACAGAAACACAAATAAAGGGAACAGATGCAAATCTGAACAGTTCAGTCCCCACAGAAATACAGTGAGAAGAAACTGAAAGTCCCCCAAAGCTTAGGTTTAGTCTCAGTTAGAGTCTCTGATCACCAAATCTGGACAATCTGCTGAGTCTAAAACAACCTCTTCCCTCCCCTTGCTTGTCGGGATCTTCAGCTGGATCCAGGCAGACTCTTCCGCTGCTGACATCCCTGCTAGCCAGCCAGCAAACTGATTAACCCACCACTCAGTTACGTGTCTAGAATTAAAGAAAACCCTGTTACAAGAAAACACAAAACGGAGACTAGCAAAATAGAAATGACTCTTTCCCCATTACTGCATTTAAAGAAAATTGGTTTTATTGGGGTGACATTTTTCCAGGGGAGAAACGTCAATCTTGCTGAAATTTTTCAGTTTGCTGATTGGGAGAATTGAAACTACAGTTTTTCATTTTGAGAGGTCAATTGGAAATGACATTTTTTTGTTTTGAAATGTCGCATTGTTTGGGTTGGAAAACGTCATTTTGGGGTTTGACGCTCTCAGTTGAACACTTGTTGGGATTTTTGTGGGCCGCAAAACGTTTATGTTTTGACTTTCTGTTCTAGCAGGCAACAGAACCGAATTTCCAACTGTCAAACGTGCTATTTCCCACCCATCTCTATACTAATTATTACTTAGTCCAGTGATACTCTGACTGCAATTGGGTCTTTAATGTGTCACCTGCAGCTCTTTGCAGCACGTGATATTAAAACATTGTGTGATTTAATTATTAACCTATCAGGATGCTTTTATTGTGTTATTAACCAATGATAGTTGATAAATACTTGATTAGTGATTTCGCTGTGAAAATTATATATATAAAACACACACACACACAAAATATTTCCTGGCACACTGTTTAAATATGAATCTATAGTACTATAGTAAATGAAACAGTGAATTCACGCTGCTGTGGCTCGTTTGGGTAACGCTGATCGCTAATTTGGCTCCTGACCACTGAGGTCTGAGTATCACTGACTTAATATAGTATTGATTACAGCTCATTATTTATTAATCATAATAGTTGTATCTATTGCTGTTCATCCATAGATCTCAAAGCACTTTACAAAGGAGGGCAGAATCATTGTCCCCATTTTACAGATGGGGAAACTGAGGCACAGACAGATGAAGTGACTTGCCTGAGGTCCCCAGCATAGCAGTGGCAGAGCCAGGAATTGAATCCAGGTCTCCTCAGTTCCAGTCCTGTGCCCGAATCACTAGGCCACACTGCCACTCCCTTGTAATTTTATACAGTGGATTCTGCTTATTGGCAACCTCTGGGTTCCCAGCAAGAAGTTTCCATTCTCCAGCAGTTGCTGTTATGCAAAAGGCAGACTTGAGGGGCTGCAGTCAGGGCAGGAAGCACTGGGATGTGCCAAGCCTGGGCCCTGGTGCCAGGGCAGGATGCAGCCTGGAGAGCTCAGGGAGAGATGCCAGGCAGAACATGGGCTCCTAGTGTCTCCATTCCTCGGGGAAAGCCCCAGCATCCGGAATGCAGCCCCCACCCTGCCTGCAGCGCCAGGACTCTGGCAGGGGCTCCCTGGGAACCTTCAAGGGAGACAGGGTGAATGGCTACCGCCTGCTTATAGTGCAAGGCACGCTTGTCTGTGCCCACTGGGGGAAACTCACAGCAAACTACCAGCTGCTGGCAAGAAAAGTGTCCTGGAGCTCTGCCAGCCCTGCTCTTCCTCGTGCAGGCTGATGGTTTGCACCCGCCCCCGTCTGTCGGCTCCTTAAGTGAGTACTTGGGGCAGAGCAGAGATAGTTAGCCCCCGGATTCCTGCTTTAGCCCCAGGGCACAGGTCCCACCAACCTGTCTGTACACCCCACTGCGTTACACTCGAGTGCCCAGTTCCTTGACCTCCGGACACCCGCAGCGCGCACAGATTTTCATCAGTTTCACCTAAGTTCAGCACTGTCCTGAGCGTGCGGCACTTAAACTTCCATTTGGTTTGACTATAGACACGACTATTTGGCAGAGCGTAAGATAAAGATTCAGACAGAAGCCAGTATAAGGCCTGGAAGCAGGTGGTTACGGAGAAAAGAAAAACCTCCCCACGCCAGCTAGAGGCTCCGTGGACTAACTAGTTCCTTGCCTGTCTAATAAGGGATTTCTCACCCAACCATCATGCAGCGCTTGTCCAGTGGAGAGGGTGGGGATCTGCTTTCCGTGAGGCAGGCATGCTGGCCGAACGGCTCCTCTGTAACGGAGGCCACCTCGAGCCCCCTTTTCTCCGTGTATGTAACGATGCTGCCTTTGGTAGGACACAAGTGAGAGTATCAATTCAGGACGAATTGCTTAGAGCAGGGCAGTTACAGCCCAAAACTGGGGGTCCTTTATTATCAAGGCACCAAACCAGGCAGACAGAGAGGACTTTGGTTTACCCCACTGGCTAACCATAAGTCACACAAGCAATTCCCTTAGGCCAGAGGTGGGCAAACTATGGCCTGCGGGACCATCCTGCCTGGCCCTTGAGCTCCCGGCCGGGGAGGCTAGCCCCTGGACCCTCCCCTGCTGTCCCTCCTCCCCCACAGCCTCAGCTCACTGCGCCGCCCGCGCTCTGGGCGCCACTCCTGCCGGGCAGCGCGGGGCTGCGAGCTCCTGCTGCTCTGAGCGGCATGTTAAGGGGGTGGGGAGCAGGGGGGTTGGATAGGTGTGGGAGTCCCAGGGGACCTGTCAGGGGGCAGATAGGGGTCAGGGCAGTCCAGGGGCAGGGAGAGTTGGATGGGGGTGGGGCCTCGGGGGGCAGTTAGGGGTGGGGGGTCCCAGGAGGGTGTGGTCAGTGGACAAGGAACAGGGGGGGTTGGATGGGTCATGAGTTCTGGGAGGGGCGGTCAGGGGGCGGGGAGCAGGGGGGTTGGATAGGCGTGGGAGTCCCAGGGGCCCTGTCAGGGGGCTGGGGTGTGGATAGGGGACGGGGCAGTCAGGGGGAGTTCGATAGGAAGTTGAGTCCCAGGGGGCAGTTAGGGGTGGGGGGTCCCAGGAGGGAGCAGTCAGGGGACAAGGAGCAGGGGGGGTTGGATGGGTCAGGGGTTTTGAGGGGGGCAGTCAGGGGGAAGGAAGTGGGAGGGGGAGGATAGGGGGCGGGGGCCAGGCTGTTTGGGGAGGCACAGACTTCCCTACCTGGGCCCTCCATACAGTTTCGCAACCCCGATGTGGTCCTCGGGCCAAAAAGTTTGCCCACCCCTGGCTTAGACACTCCAGTTTCCCAGTATCGCTGCCAGCACTGCTCCTTATGGGGATGACTGGTTATGAAAACCGATACCCCAGTAAAAGAAAAAAAGTTCTCCTGATCCCAAAGGACCAAGCCCCAGACCCAGGTCAAATGATAACTTAGATCTTACCCAAAATACACGCTTATAGCCAATTCTTATCCACTAAACTAACATTTATTAAAAAAGAAAAGAGAGAGAGAGTTGGTTGAAAGATCAATATACATACAGACTTGAGTTCAATTTCTTGAGGTCAGATACATAGCAGAGATGGAGAGTTTGTAGTTGCCAAAAGTTTTTTTAGAAATAGTCCATAGGTTATAGTCCAATGTCCGTATTCAGGGTGACTCCAGTCAGTGACTGGGGATCTCAATTCTTATGGCGTAGGGTTTCCCCTTCTTGAAACCCAAAGCAGATCTGAGATGAAGCAGGATCGTGTCCCAGGGTTTTTATACATTTCCAGCAGCTGTTTGGCCTGAGAAAGCAATAGGCTTAACTCTCCTTCTCCCAAACATCCTGGCAATTAGCACAGGATAATTTCGCCATTAAACAGTTCAGATACAGGTTACCACAACCTTCAATTATTGCTAATTGAAAACGTTTCCCTCAAGTGTCTTCCTAATTGTTAATACACCGCTACCTTGATATAACGCGACCCGATAGAACACGAATTCGGATATAACGCGGTAAAGCAGTGCTCCGGGGGGCGGGGCTGCGCACTCCGGCGGATCAAAGCAAGTTCGATATAACGCAGTTTCACCTATAACGCCTATAAGATTTTTTGGCTCCCGAGGACAGCGTTATATCGAGGTAGAGGTGTACTCCTTTTTTGATCTTTGAATCAAAGCCATAGTAATAGACAAGACTTGTTTGCTGACATCCCAAGACCTGAGCAAACAGCTCCCCTTCTCTCTCTAACACTGCAGGCTGCATTTCAAAGCTCTATTCATTTACTTAGCTTCCTAACAAGTCTTTAAAGTTCGGCCATGGGTCAGGTCAGTGTGTGAGATAATTGACTCTTTCTGGCCCTGTGTCACCTTTCAATGAAATATTACATTACACCGGAGTAGGCAACCTATGGCACACGTGCCAAATGCGGCACGTGAGCTGATTTTCAGTGGCACTGACACTGCCTGGGTCCTGGCCACCGGTCCGGGGGGCTCTGCATTTTAATTTAATTTTAAATGAAGCTTCTTAAACATTTAAAAAACCTTATTTACTTTACATACAACAATAGTTTAGTTATATATTATAGACAGAGCCCTTCTAAAAACGTTAAAATGTATTACTGGCACGCGAAACCTTAAATTACAGTGAATAAATGAAGACTCGGCACACCACTTCTGAAAGGTTGCCAACCTCTGTATTACACTCATAATGTCACACCCAGACCTTTTGTCTCTCTTCATCGCAAGGGCGTTTTGTTAACTTCAGATCACCCGGATGGTCCCCCCGGCTCAAGGTGTTTTTCTTTGGCTCTTTTATGCTTCGGAATGGCCCAAGCGCGCACCTTGTCTAGACGCTCTACTCTTGGTTGGGAGCTGGGAACCGTTCTCACATGTGATGGAGTTAGCTCTGAGAACCAGTCACTCCCTGGTGTCCTGTTTCATCTCCAGCAGCTTTGGTCACAATATTAGACATGTTATGTGACTTTTAAAATATGTCCCCACCAACATCCTGCAACCAGTGAGTTTTAAGCTTTTGGCAGAGACCGTGCATGGCCCCTTCGGTGAAATAGGGTGAAGATGGTGATCATAAGAGAAACATGCCCACCAAGGGATGTCTAAGCAAGTCCCTGGGTGCAGACTGGTAATTGTCAACTCTCTGGGGCTGACAGCCAGAGGCCTTCCATGTGGGGCTGAAGCATGTAATATAGCTTCACGGGGCTCTCCTGATGATCCACATTTTTAATGATCCAATCTGGCCCCGGTCCCAATTAGATTGGATAAACGGGGTCCCAGTGTAGAAGTTTGACAAAGCCTAAGATTCAAATACAAGGATTGGAAACGTGTGGTTACAGATAAAAGAAAAACCCACAGTGCAATCTTCAGTTCACCCCAATGGTCCCCCTGTTCAGGGGCTTTTTCTTGAGCTCTTTTATGCTTTGAAAAGGCCCAAGTGTGTAACCTTGTGTAGACTGTCAACCCTTGGCTGGGCTAGGTTGAAATTGTCAATTATTCTCACTCTTGCTGGGGTTACCTCTGAGATCCAGCCACCCCTGGTGACCTGCTTCACTCCCAGCAGCTTTGGACACAATATTCGACATGTTACATGGCTCTTACGATATTTCCGGTACATGCATCCTGCAATAACCATGACAACCAGCGAGTTCTTCGCTTTCGGCAGAGACCACGCAGGGCCCCTTTGGTGAAATATCATGCAGGTGGCCATCATGGGGGAAACATGCCTGCCTAGGGAAGTCCCTGGGTACAGACTCATAACTGTGTACCCCCCCTTTGATATCAATGTGGTCCATTTGGGTCACACTCCGCCCCACTGTGTGAGCACGTGGGTGCCCCAGCCCATTATCTGTGTGGGTGGCTGTGGCATTCCCCAGGGTACAATCTGGACTGCTGTGTTCCCTTAACTCTCCAACTTGGGGTGCTTTTGACACTGTTTTGCTGTGAGATCAACCACTCCTGGCCAGTTCACACACAGCCACGATCCTGCAAAATCACTCCCATCTTGATTACATGAATACTCAGGCTAGACATTCATGAATTACACCCAGGGCTACACCAGCAAACTCCTAGTCCCGGGAAATGTGTGTCTTGTATTGCCCAGATCTCTTCTTCCGTGCAACACCAAGCTCATAGAAAGTCTGTCATTTGTCAATGACACGCACAGACCTTGTTATCTCAAGTGGAGGTTCCCAAACACCCCAGTCCAAACACACTGGTTTAGATAAAACAGTAGAACAAGTTTATTAACGACAGAAAAAAAGATTTTTAAGTGGCTACAAGTAATGAAGCATAAAAGTCAGAATTGGTTACCAAAAAATAAAATGTAACTAAATATCTAACTTAGCAATCTCAATGAATTCAAAGCAAAGGTTTGTCTCACCACCTGCTTTTCCAGTCTGACTGGCTGAAATCCTTTTCAATCAGGACCCCTCCCCCAGTCCAGTGTTCCGTCAGGCGTTGTTGCTGCTGTGAGCAGAGAGAAAGGGAAGAAGAGGCGATTTGGGGGCCATGGCTTCCTACCTTTATAGTCCACTCTCTTGCACAAGAGCCATCTCCTGCTATGGCCCACGTGCCATAAAGACTGTGTCTCTTCTAAAATGTAAATTTTTGTTCACTCCCCTCTTCCTGCCAGTGAATGGCCACTCCACTGTGTGATGGTCCTGATGATCTTGTTGATACCTGGCTGGGTCATTAATTGCTGAGAAACTGGTTTGTGCCTGCTTTTCTAAACGTGAGACATGCCTTCAACAAGGTTATACAGTAGAATCTCATAACTTCACATTAACAATGTTGTCATACATATTTTACTAGGCTAATAATGATCAGCAAATTATGAGTTTTCAAATGATACCTCACAAGGAGTATCTTGTACAAAACTTATTATAGTCTTGTAAAAAAGGTGAACGTAATGGTGCAGACCAGGGGTCGGCAACCTTTCAGAAGTGCTGTGCCGAGTCTTCATTTATTCACTCTAATTTAAGGTTTCACGTGCCAGTAATACATTTTAATGTTCTTAGAAGGTCTCTTTCTCTAAGTCTATAATATATAACTAAACTATTGTATGTAAAGTAAATAAGGTTTTTAAAATGTTTAAGAAGCTTCATTTAAAATTAAATTAAAATGCAGAGCCCCCTGGACCAGTGGCCAGGACCTGGGCAGTGTGAGTGCCACTGAAAATCAGCTCGTGTGCCGCCTTTGGCACATGTGCCATAGGTTGCCTACCCCTGGTGCAGACTGTCAGAGTGGCTGGTCCCTGACCACATGCAAGTTTGCTGCAGCACTGGGACATACTGAGCCTGGGCCCCTGGTGCCAGGGCAGGACGCAGTCTGGAGAGCACAGGGAGAGGTATGGTGCAGCCCCAGCGTTTCCTTCCCCGGTTGCAGCCCTGCAAACCTGCCTGCAGCCGGGGTCTGTCTTCCCCAAAAGGTAGCTAGTAAGCAGTATGCCTGTTGCCAATATCCAAATCCCATTAACATTCACATCAGTGGGACGGATCAGCTCCCGGCAAAATATCGTTATTCCGCCAAATCTCGGGATTGCTATTAAGTGGACTCTGCTGTACTGTGCTCTGTGGGATGGAGACTGTGTTTGTGTGGTGCCTAGGTCGTGCCTGGAGCTCTAGCACTACTCACATACGAATCAGAACTAGTAATGGGCCCGATCTACCATTTCCAATGCAGTCGGTGGGACAAAACAAGAGTGGGGTTGGTGCGGGGCCTGGGCTGATCACTCTGGCTCAGATACTCAGAAGTCTTTACGCTCCTGAAATACCATTGAGGATCCGGGCCTTTCTGTCGTTGATCCTTTCTGTTCTGTGTTGCCATGTACTGCTAAACGGCTGCCATGTTCCTCCCCGGTCCCGGAGACATCATCATTACATACTGGAGCCCTGGACTACCTCCCGGGGCTACGGTGTAGCTTTAGATCCCTTCTCCTCCCAGTATTGCTCCTGGGGTCTCCTTCCTCCTCCCTCGGCTTCCCACCATCCTCCAGCTGAGTCCATTCTGGCCATCTCTCCAGGAATCCTCCTGGCTTTGCATTGCCCCCCTGCCCTGCGTCTTGCCTTAACCCAGGGCCTAACCCTGCAGCCCTCCTTGCGGGATCCGGGATGTTAGACGGGACGCTCTCTGGGGCTGGGGATGCAGCTTCCTTTTCCTAAAGATCTTCATGGGATAATCAAACTCGGAGCAATATGTTTTGTTGTTTTTTAAAGCAGCAGGAATTTTTGCTCAGCGGGAGATGGGGAGGGCGAGCGTCCGAGGACTTTTCTAACCCTTTTGCTTAACTCCCTTTTTAGGTGTGAAGAAGAGAACCAAAGTGATCAAGAACAACGTGAACCCTGTGTGGAATGAGGCAAGTGGCGCCCCCTTCTGGACCTGCTCCCCTTTCTTGCCAGGAGTAGGGTGGCCAGATGTTAAGGGGAAAATATCGGGACCGCTGCAGGGGGGGCGTTTTTTTTTCTTTTACACTCACCCGTCCGGGAATTCGGCAGAGAGCCCTTCAGTCGCGGATGGTCTTCGGCGGTATTTCAGCGGCGGGTAATAAACCTTGCCGCCAAAGACAGAAGCACCCACCGCCGAAATACCGCCGAAGACTGTCCGCGACTGAAGGACTCTCCGCCGAATTGCCGCCGAAGACCAGGAAACAAAATATCGGGACAAATGGCGTCCCGACCGTACTCTGGTCAGGACGCGGGACAAACTCCTCAAAATCGGGACGGTCCCGATTTTATCGGGGCGTCTGGTCACCCTAGCCAGGAGCCACGTTTGCGGGAACCGGAGTTCATTCCATTTCTTGAGTCACAGAGCTTGGTCCGAATTCTACCCCGTGCGGGAAAAGAGCAGAGCTCTGTATCTCTCTTTTCTAGCACCCAAGTTCATCCCTGGTGTAGCTACACTGCCGCGAGTGCAGTTACACTGGGGGTTAATTTAGCCCTTTGTTGTTCACTGCTGGGTCCAGCTCCCTGGGATCTTGCCTTGATTCACCCTGTGCCCTGGCCTGTTTCCTCACACAGGCC
This sequence comes from Terrapene triunguis, assembly GCF_002925995.2. Classification (NCBI taxonomy): domain Eukaryota; kingdom Metazoa; phylum Chordata; order Testudines; family Emydidae; genus Terrapene; species Terrapene triunguis. The sequence goes on along the minus strand of NW_020664984.1, from coordinate 2,998,271 downwards.
TGAGTTTCACCAACACATTATTTGAATAGGATACAAAAGAGCCTCCAGGCTCCTACCGCTTTGCCTGGGGTGCGTTGTGTGGTCAGCAGCCAGCTCAGAAATCTCATGCTGTAAAGTGGCCGCTGCCGCTGCTGCGTGGAATCAGAGCTGCTCGGCTGTGTGTTTTCGACCCCTGTGCTGGAAAGGGAGATTCTCCTTTCGCTCAGGTGGGCAGGGTGGGAGCTCAGTCGCTCCTGGGGATTGGATAGCGCCCTTCAGAAAACTTGGTGGGTGCAGGTTTCCCATCTTGATTCTGGCTTCACTAAAGCCCACCGGAAGCTTCATCTGCAGGCCCTCTGTGATCAGAGTCCTGGATGGGAGATCTGGGGCGGAGACTGCAGGGGGTGAGGGTGGTCTAAATGCTGGTGCATGTATGTCCCTTGATCTGGTGTAATGCCTACACTGCATCAGCAGCGTCTGAACTCAGGACCTTCAGCATCAAAGCGCAGACCTCTACTGCTAGAGCGAAAGGAGTAACTCTGTTAGCTGGCAGCAGTAGTAGTCTGTCCTCTAGTAGCCAACCACCGCAAGGCAAGTGCACACCGACTGTGCACAAATGATCCCTGCTCCTAGCAGGAATTAGCATTAATTGAAAGCCGCACTGCCGCGGGTCCTTTAAGGGCAATCTGGAGTGATCAAAGTGTGACGTATCAGCCACGTGTGGCCTTTGGAGACTTAAAGCACTGCCCTCCACCAACCTCTCCCTGTAGCTACCGTTGTGAGGACAAAGCTGGTTGACCCTAGCACCTTTATTCCTGGTGGAACCAAGCAAATAGCCATTTCTGGTCATGCGCTGTATCGGGCAGATGTGTTGTACTCTGCGTGTGGGCAGACATTATGGCTGGGTAGTTTCTCCCTAGATTAGTGACATGTATGTGTAATAAAGGCACAATGCCAATGGATATACATGGAGGGAGTGATGTCCAGGGGCTGGAGATCAGGACTCCTGGGTTTTGCCCTGCCTCTACGGCTAAGTAGCTGGGTACCCTTGGCCAAGTCCCCAATCCTGTGGGTCTCCCTCCCTTTTCAAAAACCCTGGTGCTGAAGGGGTTTGTGGGGCATGAGCTGTGGGAATTGTATTTTGCCTTGACCCTCAGCAGACAGCACACCAACCCATTGAGGTCAACAGGATGATTCACAACAAGGAGTCCGGTGGCATGAAGAAGTGAGGTTTTTTACGCACAAAAGCTTATGCCCAAATAAATACGTTAGTCTTTAAGGTGCCACCGGACTCGTTGCTGTTTTTGTGGATACAGACTAACGCGGCTGCATGATTCACGTGCTTCAAATTAATCACGTACATATGTGTTTACGGGCTCTGGAGAGAAGGGCAATGTTTGTACGTGTCTCTGAGAGATCTACAATGGCCATGGGATCATTATAAGCCATGGCAAAGTGGGTGTGGCCTTGGGCCAGTGCGGTGCTGGAATGCATTCAGTGTTGCCCTGTTGAAAAATGAAACCCATCGGAATGCTACGCAGGATTTCATTTTATATCTCTCTAGATCTCTCTAGATATACATGTATGGCTGGAAAAGACCTTCGAGGTCAGCTAGTCCAGCCCCCTGTGCCGAGGCAGGACCATGTAAACCTAGATCATCCCTGACTGGTGTTTGTCCAACCTGTTCTTATAAACCTCCAATGCTGACGATTCCACAATCTCCCTAGGTATCTTAACTCCCCTTAGAGTTAGAAAGTTTTTTTCCCTAATATCTAACCTACATCTCCCTTTGCTGTAGATTAAGCCCACGACTTCTTGTCCTACTTTCAGTGGACATGAAGAGCAACAGATCACTGTCATCTTGATAACAACCTTTGACATATTTGAAGACTGTTATCATGTCCCTCCTCATTCTTTTCTTGGTTAGACTAAACCTGAAATCCAGAACTCAGTTAACCACGGGATTTTCCGGAGATCTGCCGGGTCCAGACTTCCTGGCTTTTCCGTCAATTTCATGATGAACCAGCTATGAAGCTGTGACTTGCTGTGTGGAAGTGGTGGGCTCTCTTGGGATGTCCCGTGGAAATGAGCGCTTTTTAAAGTGCTATTTCATCACTGTAGGTAACTTTACCTGGTCCTCCTCACTGTAGTATCTGAGCACCTTCATTACATTCCCAACACTCCTGCAAGATTGGCAGATGGGAAACTGAGGCACAGGGTAGCTCAAGTGACTTTCCCAAGGTCACATAGAAAGTTTGTTGCTGAGCCGAGAACTGAACCCAGGTGTCCTAAGTCACAATATAATGCCTCATCCACTGTCCTTCCTAACCAGTGCTTTTAAACAAATGTACCAGGACAGTACGAGCGCTGTCTAATCAGACTCCTGGGTGGGAAGGAAGAAATCTACAAAGCTTCTTTAAAAAAAAATTGGTTAGGATCTCATTAGTGTACATCTGAACTTAAAATTATGAAGAGGTCTTAGGCCATTCCAGTGATTTCCACCAGCCAAGGTCAAGTCTGAATTCATGACTACAGCCGGTCAAAAGATTCTTGATAGAACCGTTTTCTATTGAAAAATGCATTTTTGTTGAAATTGAAACGTTTTACGGGAATGTGTTGATTCCTACACGATTTTTCAACAGGAAAAAGTCAAAATGTGATTTGACAATGTCGTTTTGATTTTGTTCAGACTTCTATATTATATGAAAACATTCATTTTAATATAATTCAGTATGTTATCTTTAATCTCATATATTAGATATAATATTTAATCTTTTAGTAGAATATAGAAGTCGAAATGAAATGGTTTGATACTATTGAAACAAAATGGTCCCAAATCAATTTTTTTATTAGATTTTTTTCATTTTGTGGGAATTTTCAAAATTTCATCTTTTCTGGTCTGATTTTTGTTTTTAATTTATTTTGGAATTTCCCATGGAATGAAAATTTGGGTTCCTGACAAACTTTGGCAATCATGGCAAATGCTGTGATCTGAACACCCTTCATTTCTGCAGGAGGAATGTGGGAAGAATTGGCTGTGAATGTTTTTGAGGTAGCAGTTTTCTGTGGAAATGCAGTCAAATCAAAATCAGCACATTTAGTGGGAATGTCTCAATTTTGATAAACTTTTTGACCAGAGACAGTTGAAGGTCAAAAAGTTTTGATACGGTAAAAACATTTCATTTTGACTTTCCCATTGTGTTTCACTTAGTTTAGCGTCTCTTATATTAAACTATTAATTTTAATAATAATTATAGAGTGTGTTTAATATTACATTTTGTTTCAACATTATTGAAGCGAAACAATGTTTTTGAATAGAAACTTTTTAGAATTTTGATTTTTTTGTCCTGATTTGGAGTGAAAATAAATTTTGAAATATCAGAATTTCCTGTGGGATGGAAATTCCATTTTTCGGCTGGCTTTAGCTGTGGGTCAGTAGCTGTCTCTGCTAATGCTATAACACGGCGATGATCTTTTATTGTTTCTCTTCTCACTCTAGGGGTTTGACTGGGATCTGAAAGGAATTCCCTTAGACCAGAATGCCGAGCTCACTGTTGTCGTCAAAGACCATGAGACTGTTGGAAGAAACAGGTAAGACGTGCTCCCAAATCTCCTCTGTTGTTTCTTGTCCATTTAAGCTACTGATTTGTTTATAAGGGAGGCTGTCGGGCAGCTCATAACCCAAAACACGGGGTTTTATTTTGGGTGGAGGGCAAACCAACTTTCCCAGTTCTCGTCTTCAGAATCTTCTGACTCTGTCCTGCACCAGCGATTGCTCTTTACTCCTGGGCTGTGTGTATAAAATCCCCGTCCCAGTTCAGGAAGGCTGAGTTATACATCTCCATGGCATAGCCGTAAACAATGCGGGCAGGGGAGAATCACAACCATAGATTGACCTCCTGCTCCCCCAAGCCCCTGCTCTGTACTCAAATCCCTTCTTAAGATTCTTCCATGAAGCCCATGGGTCGCGAGTCAATATTCACGAGGGCTCTTAGCCCAGTGGCTCTCAGCGAGGGGTACGTGTGTGCCCCTGGGGGCAGGCAGAGCTCTTCCAGGGGGTGCATTATCTCCTCTAGAGATTTGCCTACTTTTACAACAGGCTACGTAAAAAGCACTAGCAAAGTCAGTACAAACGAAAATTTCAGACAGACAATGACTTATTTATACTGCTCTATGTACTACACATTGAAATGTAAGTACAAGATTGATATTCCAACTGATTTATTTTATAACTAGATGGTAACAATGAGAAAGTCAGCAATTGTTCAGTACTAGTGTGGCTGGGACACTGTGGTATTTTTATGTCTGATTTGATATGCAACTAGTTTTTAAGTGAGGTGAAACTTGGGGTACGCACGACAAATCAGACTCTGGAAAGGGGTACAGTCATCTGGAAAGGTTGAGAGCCACTGGTGTAGGGTACAGTTGGGCCATTCTGGTTGTACAGTACTGCCAATTTCTTTCTCTCTGTAGTGGTCTCTTCTTTTGCTGATGTAGCTAATAACTTTAGGTCAGCTTCTGCCTTCAGATGAATGTCTGTGTAATATACTGCTTAAACATATGCTATGCCCCCCTCTGGTGGCTGGGCCACAGAGAAGATAACAGTCTACTATTGCTGCCAGCTAGTGAAGTCCCTCCTTTAGCTGAAGTGGTAGAGGTCTGTGCTGCGGTGTTGAAGATCAGGGGTTTGACCCTGTGGAGGGGCAGTAGTGCATAGTGTGGCTAGTGGATAGAGCACAAGACTGGGACTCAGGGGAGCAGAGTTCTGTTCTTGGCTCTGCTCTCCTGGGACCTTGGGGAAGTCACTTCACCTCTCTGCTTCAGTTTCCTCATCTGTTAAATGGGAATAATGATAGTGATCTCTGCCTAAAGTGTTTTGAGATCTGCTGATGAAAACGCTAGATAAGCGATGATTATTACAGGCACACATGGAGCTCCTCTGACTTGAGTAGGGGCTGGGCACGTGTGACTAACGCCAAGGGCAAAATTTGGCTCTTTTGGTCTTTTCTGCTTTAACTCCAAAAGCTTCGTTTGCTCAGGGAGCTGGGTGAGCTGTGCAGAGGGGCCCTGGGGAAGGGGAGCCGCATGCTGGGTTTTCTTTCCTTTCCCGCTCTTAAAGCCAAGGACCTGGGAGGGGGTTGAGTTTCGTCCTGTCTGTCTATAAGGCGGTAACAGGATTTCTAAGCAGAGGTCTCGCTGGAGCGACTGGGGGTTCGGTTTGCCTCCTCATGCGAGCTGCCGGCCTGTCCTGGTTAATGTTCACAAATGGCATGTGTGACTTATGCCACCTACACGCGTCGTGTGGGTGAACTTCAGCGGCGCTGTTGAGAGGAATGTGCTGCGTTTCTGATGCCATTGAGTCGAAAGCATGGGGGGAGATGGCGGGTTTTCTCGAGTACCGAGAATGTAAAGAACCCTTTGTGCCTCTACAGCACATTCCATAGAAGTGCTGTGGGCTGGCTGGCTGTGAGTATGGCTAATGCCTGGCCCAGGGAAAGGCTAAGGTATGTAATGCTCAGGTGCTCTCCTGTAGCTTAAGTGGCAGAGGCTAGTGGCTGTAGAGGATGAGGGTTCTAAGCTCCCCTCCGTCTGTGTAACCTTTTATCCCCTGGGTAACCCTGTAAGTGTCGCGAGGTGTAAAGATTAAGTCCTCTTTAGTGACTTGGCTAAGCTGGGTTTGTTTCCCTTCCTGTGTCTGGCCAGGCTCACGCTGCGCTGGAGCTGGGAAGGGAGTTGGTTGTAATATAAACATTCCCGGAAGCTTCCTTCCCAAACAGCATTTGCACTGTGCGCCTGTGTGCGTCCGGGCTCTCGGGGGACCCTTTATTTATTTTTTTAGTTTAATCGCTTCTGAGACGGAACCGTCGCTCTCTGCCTCCTAGATCGGCGTGTGTGGAGGCTCCGCCTTGCGTTCGGCAAGCAGGGGGTTAACTCTACACCACTCTCCTTGCACAGATGGGGAGGCAGTGAGATGGGGCTAGAGGCTACAGGCCAATCAGCTTCCCAGCACGGCTTCACTGCTAGGGCCATGGACGGCTTGCCCTGGAGAGAATGCTCCATGGCCAGTCATTACAGGACTGAAGCAGCAGCCCAGACTACAGTTTTCCTGTTGCTTGTATCTTCTGGCAATTAGGGTTATAGCACGCTTGCAGAGTGTGATGTGGCTTCCTCTATGTGTTGCTAGAGGATGGCTTACACCGGAACAGCGATCGTCTGTGTCCACACAGGCATAACCCCAGTAGAACTGTATGGGGAGAGGACGTATGTTGCTCAGGGAACTAGTAGAATTTTGAGGGTTTTGTCAGCAAGGCTCAAAACTGAGCATGGATGTACGTAAGGCTGTACCGACCCACGGTGTAGATCAGCCCTGAGTCACTGATTCTAGCTTCGTGGCTGGGTGTGCACCCGTCTCTGAAAATACCATCCACTGTGCCCCTGGAGATAAGAACGGGCCCATCTGACTCACCCTCCCCCATCCATGCAATGATTTGAAAACATGCTCCTAAGTCTCTTTGGGGGTTTAAAAAAACCCAACCAGACTGCTTCAGAATGCAGCCAGTGAGCAGATATTCCTGCTTTCTCGGGGCTATGCTGTGCTCTGCACACATAATACACCGGCAAAGTAGGTTAATAACCTACTGCAGCTACCGGCTGATAATTACTTCATTAGCTCAAGCACTAAAGATCAGTGTGGCAGGGCTGCAGGACCTGGTTCAAGCCCAGCAGATCATCCATGCAGAGATTGTTACCTGTGCCCTGGTTGAAGTTTTGCGGGCAGAATGTAGCCATTCTCCAGGGTTGGTGAGCTTTAGGTTAACTCTGTCTTTTTTAGGACGCAGCATCTAGTTGTCTGGGATTAAGAGTAGTAGAGGGTTGTTTAAGAAAAAGCAGGTCTACATTGCTCTCTTTATACTTACAGAGCTTGGAAGGGAGACGAAACTACCGATCTCTGACTATGAGGGGGCTAGGATGAGAACTAATAGGCAGATTGTTCAACGTTTGCCATAGACAGCTGGGGCTGGCCACTGTCAGAGACAGGACGCTGGGCTAGATGGACCTTGGGTCTGAGCCAGTCTGGCCGTTCTCATGTTCCTATAAATGGAATATCTAAGAATAGCAAAAATGATTAAACTAAAAAGAATCCCAAGCTCTTCAAACTGCTGGGCAAGCACAGAACAACGGAAAAGGAAAGCATGGGCTTAAAATTCATACGCTGGGGTGAGTGGGGACACAGATTTCCTTGTTCGTGTGACAAGTAAACACCTTCTCTCCTAAAACCAAAGGTACCTTAACTGTCCTGTTTTGCGTGTCATCATTTATGCTACACTGGCTTTTTGCGTTTTGCTCCGTTTGGAGAATAATAGACACTTGTGAATGTGTAAACAAAATAGAATCCATTCCAAACTCTAGACGCCTCTGACAAACTACTTATTTTATGGGATGTGTACTGGACAGACGCCGGCAATTTGCACGGTCCCCCCAGCAATATAGACACAGAAACATTTAATAAACTACAGTAACGAAGGCCTCGATTTAATAAAGCCACTTGAGCATGTGTTTAAAGTTCAGCATATGAGTAAGTCGCTGCAGGCTTGGGGTCAAAATTTCCAGCAGAGTCCCTCTGCCCCCCAATCACTTGCTCTGCTCTCAACGTTGTAGGGGTCAAAGAGCAAAGAAGGGCCACGCACTGTGATCTGAATGTTAGCAACTTCAGGATGTAATGGAGTGTGGCCCAAGAGGCTGTAAAGGAAAACACCTTGCCAGGGCCCCCTCTCTCATACCAATACAGCTCAGGTGGCTTTACTGGCAGTATTTTATTGAGGGGAAAAGGCAGGTAGGTCCCTGATAATTTAAGGCTTTACAGGTGAAAACTAACATCTAGCTGGTCAATTTCACATTCGTGGGTATGTCAGTTTCACCTGGTGGTTCCCTCACTGTAGCAGGGATGCTGCAGTTTGGGTTGCAGAAGCTGCAGGGGAATGTTATTTTCTTTAGAAAAAATAAACTGTTTTCAGGAACACTTATTAGAAGCGGGGGAGGGAGGAGAAATATTTCTGCTGAGGAGTGAAAGGCTGTTATGACAAAACTGACGCTGACCTGCCTCTGTGCTCCAGGCGGGAGAGGGCACAAATCTGGGGAAGGAAAGCAGGTCAGGCACACGATTCAGATTTCAGAGAAAACTTTGTCTATGATAGGCATTCAAACCTTTTGCTTTAAGAGCTTCTTGCAGACAGAGACCCCCTCGGCGCCCATCTATCAGCCAGCCCCCTCCTGAAACAGCAGCATACACGCTGTAGGCTCCAGCCCCTGCAATAACTCTCTCACCCTGCCCTGACCTCTTCTTAAAGGGGCAGCTCCCACTTCTCTCATTATCTAGTTAGGCTTGGCAGAACTGCATTCTTATTTTTTTAAATAATTTGATGGATAATATCAATGTTTATTTTTAAGATTTTTTTTTTAGTTTTTTATCTATTTAAATTTTCACAGTTGGGGGGGTCGGACAATATTTAATGAGTGTAGATGCCGATATTCAAAAAGTTGAAGCTTTGTCACTGTTAAAACCCAAATTGTCAACACCACATGTCAAAATATATAAAGTAAAGATCCTTAAATCAAACTCTAAGTTCTCAAGCAGCATTTTTCTTACTTTGCTGATCTGTGCACTTGGATTAGTATCGATGGGAATACTTTTTCATCCGCGTGTGTGTGTGTGTATGGTGAAATGGATGTTGACTGGCATTTACTGAGGCCTGGTCTACACTACGACTTTAATTCGGATTTAGCAGCGTTAATCCGAATTAACCCTTCACCCGTCCACACTACAGAGCCAGGTAATTCGAATTAAAGGGCACTTAAAATCGATTTCTGTACTCCACCTCGACGAGCGGAGTAGCGCCAAAATCGATTTTGTTAATTCGAATTAGGGTTAGTGTGGCCGCACACCACCGAATTAATGTGGTTAAATTAATGGGGTAGTGTGGCCGCACACCACCGAATTAATGTGGTTAAAAACCGAATTAATGTGCTTAGTGTGGCCGCGCACAATCGAATTTATACAACCTGTTTCCCAAATTCGAATTATCTAAATTCGGATTAATCCCGTAGTGTAGACATACCCTGATATAAATTACATATAGCTTGGAAAGATTAATTTATCATTAACAAACATATATGCAATACGCATTCAAAATGATTAAATATAAACAATATGAATCAATTTCTAAATCATAGAATCATAGAATCTCAGGGTTGGAAGGGACCTCAGGAGGTCATCTAGTCCAACCCCCTGCTCAAAGCAAGACCAATCCCCAACTAAGTCAACTTAAATCAAGCTATTCCAAGGACCTTGCAAATGCAAGAGGGTGTTGCGGGGTTTTTTAGAGAGAGTGAGGGTATAATTGATTTCTGGTGATGATGTTCACATTATGAAGGACTCTGCTCCACTCACAGATAAGAACATAAGAACGGCCATACTGGGTCAGACCAAAGATCCATCTAACCCGGTGTCCTGTCTACCGACAGTGGCCAATGCCAGGTGCCCCAGAGGGAGTGAACAGAACAGGTAATGATCAAGTGATCTCTCTCCTGCCATCCATCTCCACCCTCTGACAAACAGAGGCTAGGGACACCATTCCTTACCCATCCTGGCTAATAGCCATTAATGGACTTAACCTCCATGAATTTATCCAGTTCTCTTTTAAACCCTGTTATATTCCTAGCCTTCACAACCTCCGCAGGCAAGGAGTTCCACAGGTTGACTGTGCGCTGCGTGAAGAAGAACTTCCTTTTATTTGTTTTAAACCTCCTGCCTATTAATTTCATTTGGTGACCCCTAGTTCTTGTATTATGGGAATAAGTAAATAGCTTTTCCTTATCTACTTTCTCCACATCACTCATAATTTTATATACCTCTATCATGTCCCCCCTTAGTCTCCTCTTTTCCAAGCTGAAAAGTCCTAGCCCTAGATCCCAGAGTATGCAGAGTTGATTGTAAACTCAGCCCCTTTGATCCATAATCAGTGAATGACATAAACCTGCGTCCCTGCAGGGCTCTCTTTGTAGAGCAGAGCCAGGCTTTAACCCAGGGGTTCGCAAACATCACTGCACCGCGACCCCTTTCTGACAACAAAAATTACAACCCGACCCCAGGAGGGGGGCCTGAAGCCCGAGCCCGCCCGAGCCCTGCCGCCCCGGGTTGGGACGGGGGGCAAAGCTGAAGCCTGAGCCCCATGGTCCCGGGTGGGGAGGCCAGAGCTGCAGCCCAAAGGCTTCAGCCCCAGGCAGGGGGCCTGTAACCTGAGCCCCGGGTGGTGGGGCTCGGACTTCAGCCCCAGGCCCCAGCAAGTCTAAGCCAGCCCTGGCGACCCCATTAAAATGGGGTCGTGACCCACTTTGGGGGTCCTGACGCACAGTTTGAGAACTGCTGCTTTAATCCAGTTCAAAGGAAAGGGGGCGGGGAAGGCCGTGCTCTGAGACAGGAAATGCCTTGACATGGACAGCAAGGCCCAGCTGAATATCGGGCAGCAGTCTGGCTGCAGGGCACCATAACACAGCACTTCGTCATCCCCAGGGGCTGGAATCTGGCTAGGGAGGTTCATTCTGGGCCCTGTGGAGGATGGTTTGAAACTGCTGGAATAGCGACATTGTTCTTGACTAGGAACTGCTGGGCTTGAGCCGGCCATTTTTCTCAGCCCCCCACCAGCCCTCTGCTCAAATGATTAGAGCTCTAGCTCAACCACAAGATATGGGCTTGATGCAGGAATTGAAGTGAAATTCTCTGGCCTGTGCCATACAGGAGTGTCACGGTTACAGGGCTAGCTGCATTTCTGTCCCTCTGTGGGAGCAACCCCGCAGGTGTCAAGCCTTGGGCCTCTACCTTTCCTGGGGTGTAATTCTGAAACTCTCCCCTAATTAGAGTGGGCTACAGCCCCCGTGTGTCCGCCATGCTTACGCAGCAGGTGTGGCTGGAATTGGGCACCTGCGGGAGGCTGTGAGCAGAGGTGACTGCAGAGAGCGGGCAGCCTTCTGACGTCAAAAGCATTATTTATTCCGCAGCAGGAATAAAGCGTTAAATAAATAATACATAAATCTCAAACTGATTTAGTGGGGGATTGGTCCTGCTTTGAGCAGGGGGTTGGACTAGATGACCTCCTGAGGTCCCTTCCAACCCTGAGATTCTATGATTCTATGGTTAGAGAGAAAAAGGATTTTAAAGCAACCATCAGTCTACACACATGGCTAAAGACTTCCCATCCCCCTTGGGAACCTAGGCAGGCGTCGTTTCTTCAGGCACCCCCAGTAGGGTGCTGTGTCTGTCTGGCTCCCCCCAACCTCAGATCCCACCTTCTCTTGAGAGAGGGGCACTTTTTTTTAAACCCACCGCCGGTCTTTTGGTCTGCGGGTTCCCAGGCCTTTTCCTGTCCTCGTGTTGTCTCGTAACAACCCTCAAGAGTTTGCTGAGAAGTGACTCATTTGAGCCTTTCTTTTCTCTCCTTGCTTGTTTTTTCCTGACAGCCCCTGTTCAAACTAAACCAGCGTATCCATACACTAAACCAGGGGGTCTCAAACTTTATTTCACCATGACCCCCCTTCTGCCAATAAAGTTACTACATGACCTCTTGGGGGGGTGCGGGATTGGAGCCTGAGCCCCACTACCCGGGGGAGGAGGGGGAGAGGGGGTTGCAGCGGGGGAGAGGGGGCTGCAGCCCAAGCCCCATTGCCCCAGGTGAGGGTAGAGCTTGGGCTTCAGCCCTGGGTCCCAGCAAGTCTAATGCTGGCTCTGGTGACCCCATTAAAATGGGATCCCGACCCACTTCGGGGTCCTGACCCACAGTTTGAGAACCGCTGCACTAAGCACAATAACCAGAGCCCCGTACAGCGTTAATACATTATTACAGAGCAGTTCTGTCACACGGAGATCAGACATCATAATGGTCCCTTCTGGCCTTGAAATCTATGTATCAATATTCCTTGACTTTCTCTAATGCCTAATGCCAGAGGACCTGAGTGCAGTTCCCAAACTCCCATAAGGAAGGGGCAGCCTGATCTTTAGTCTGCTGAGGGGGGAAACTGAGGCACAGAGTGAGGAAGTGACTTGCCTGAGATCATAAAGTCATCCGCTGCTGAGCCAGAAGCAAAACCCAGCTCTCTGGGCTCCCTGAGAGGGATGTCGCAGGAAGTCTGCCCCAGAGCTGGTGTCCTGCACAAGCAGCCCCGCTCCCAAGGGGTAAGGGCCAGCTGACGTGGATTCAGACATGTTCTTATGCAGCCATTCTCAACTGGGGGTCTGTGGTTCCCTGGAGGTCCATGAGCCAGCTTCAGGGGATCCACCAAGCAGGGCTGGCGTTAGATTGGCCGGGGCCCAGGGCAGAAAGCTGAACCCTCAGCGCCCATGGGGCAGGAGCCTTCAGCCCCTGGTGCCCTGTGGGGCAGGAGCCCCGAGCCCTGGCGCCGGGGTGCTGGGACTAGGAGATCTTGGGGGGGGGGGCAGGAGCACCCGCTGGCTTCAAGTGGTTTCCATTATATCCAGGGTTTAGTTTGGTTCAATGGCTTTCAGCACCCCTACTATACACACTGTTCCAACGCCCCTGCTTGGTGCCCCGGGGGGGCAGAAGCTCTGAGCCCCCACCCAGGGCAGGAGCCTGAGCAACTGAGCTGGGCCATGGAGCTTTTATAGCGGGTTGGGGAGAGGGCTCAGAAAGACAGAGGTTGAGACCCGCTGGTCTAATGTACCTTCTGGAGTCCTGGCAGGATACAACAAAGAGCATGTAGTGCCTGGAATAAAGGCAGCTTGGTTTAGCGGAGCGAGCACAGGACTGGGACCCAGGAATGCCTCGATTCTACTCTCAGCTCTAACTCTACGATCTAGGCCAAGCCACTTAACTAACCCATGCCTCAGCTTCCCCATCTGTTGTAACACTTGCCAGCCTCAGGGTGGTTATGGTGAGGATTGCCGCATGCTTGTGAAGCTGCTAACTATTGTTAGCTTTAGGTTTTTCCAGAGACCCTTGGCCTGCAGGTCCGTGACTGAGATTGTCGGCTGCTTGGCAAGAGAACGATATAGCAAAGATCAGCAGACTGGGGGGGGAGTAAGACGAGGAAACATTAGGACGGAGTTGCTGTGATATTCCGGGGCGGAATCCCGACCAGTGAGGGGCTGTATCAACCTGGGGTGCCTCACTATGCTTTGCTGTTGTAGCTTTCAGTTTGGCTTGCTCAGAATCGGCCTGCCAGCATGCAGGTCACGCCATGGCCACCGCCCTGGTCCAGCAGCTTGTCAGCAGCACACCAGGCACACTCTACACTGCACAACCCCTGCCCGTCGCAGCGAGTCTCAGAGCCCCGGGCTACAGACTTGGGCTCAGGCTACGACACTGAAAATAGCCCTGTGGACGTTCCGAGTTGGGCTGGAGCTTCAGCATCCTCGGCAGGTTTCAGAGTCCGAGCAGCGGCATGAGCGGGACCCGCCGGTGTTAGCCCCTTGCACAAGCCCCGTGAGCTCGGGTGTGTAGACCAGGGCTCTGAGACTTGTTGCTGTGGGTGGTTTTTTTTTGCGGTGTAGACACATCCTCAGAGGTCCCAGTCAGGACCAAGGCCCTGTTGTATTGGGAGCTGGGCAGGTATCGCTGCCCCAAAGAGCTTGGGCCTAGATCCTCAAATGTATTTGGGCTCCTAATTTCCATTGATTGAAAAACTACCTTTTGAGGATCTGGGCCTTACGTCCTCGATAGGGACAAGATGCAGCAGGAGGAGGAGAAGGTCATGTGACAGGGAGGGGATTGCAGTGGTGCGCACATAAATTCAGTGTATCCGATTCTCTCGTAAAGTGGCTGTTTCTCTGATGATTTGCCAAAAGCTGTGAGTGTGGACCCGGAAAACACCAAGAAAACTCTCTGGCTTGGAGAGTACCATCTAAGCGATTTAGCTGGCCGTAGCAGAGAGATTTGATATTTTCAAAATGGGTCATTGGCCGTGGAGCGTTTGCATTTGGAAAGCGAAATCTACTCCATGCCAACTGTTAGGGATAAGTACAGCCTGAGCGCTCCTTTTTAATTTAATATTTGCCTGGGGTTGTGAAGGTGTAAAATCCTGTGTGCATGCTTCCTAGCAGGGTCTCTAGGGGTTTGGAATTGGTGCTCTCTGGGTGGTTTGTTTTCTTTTTACTTTGTCCTGCACCGAAAAATAAATGTTTATCTTTGTGGATTTTGGGGGCTTGGGATCTGCTGCTTCTCATTCGCTTCCTACAGCAGGAGCTGGATTCTGTTCTGTTTCTCCCAGGGTAAATCCGAATTAACTCCATCCAGGGCGGTGGAGTTGCTCTGGATTTACAGAAGGTGACTGTGTCTTCTGTCCCTTAACGGTTGGTTTTCTACATACCCCACTTTCCTTGTTTTCGACTGAACGGAGCCTGAGCTATTGCTTCAGCATGTTTACAGCTCAGGACGGCGGTTGGGCGCTCTCTGCTTCCAGGTATGGACTGTCTATCTGTGAATCAGGTAGACAAAGCAGCCGGCTGTCTCAGAAGTGGGTAGGTCATGCAAATTCCTTCGCTGGGGGATTTGTTTTGACCAGGCCTTCCTTTCCTCGGTGGACCCACCACATGCTGAGACAAATATATTCCTGGCCATGAATGTAAGTGATCACTGGGAAAGTGAACCGTTCGAGCGTTCCAAGGTAATAAGGCTGCTTTTTACGATACCCTGAGAGTTGAATGATGACAGTGCCATAGATTGTCCTGGGAGATTGGGACGTAGGGTTGATTTTTGGCCTCTGGTTGATGGTGGGAGCGTTGTGGTGGGGGCCTAGGACGATGCACAAAGGCGTGTTATTTACTGAAGTCTGACTTGGGCTGTCACAGCCTGAATCTGCACTGCCCTGGTGGCAGTATTTTAAATTCTCCCTGTTGCTGAGTAAATCCCTCCAAGAAATGTTTGAAATCAACTTCTCTTCGAAAAATAGCAGGGAGATAACACTGTCCAGGTCTACTAGCAGTTGTCCCACCAAGAGTCTTATGGTGCTTTACAAACATAATGAACAACCCTCCTGGGAGGGGAGTCAGCATCATATTCCCCACTTCCCCAATGGGGAAACTGAGGCCCAGAGAGACAGTGATTCCCCAGGTTGCCCAGGAAGTCAGAGCCAGGAATAGAACTTGGATTTCTTGATCTTCAGTATTGTACTTTAACTACTGCTCTGTTCTCCCTCCCTATTTTTACATATTCAAAGATTGACAGATTCCAAGCCCAGAAGGGACCATTGTGATCACTTAGTCTGACCTCCTGTATAACACCGGCCAGAGACCTGCCCCACAATAATCCCTAGAGCCGAGCTTTTAGACAAACATCCCATCTTGATTTAAAAATGGTCATTGATGGAGAATCCACCACGCCCCTTGGTAAATTGTTCCAGTTGTCGATTACTTTCCTCGTTGAAAATGCACGCCTTATTTCCAGTCGGAATTTGTCTAGCTTCAACTTCCAGCCATTGGATCATGTCAGACCTTTCTCTGCTAGGCTGAAGAGCCCATTGTTAAATATCTGTTCCCCAGGTAGTTATTTATAGACCGTGATCAAATCACCCCTTAACCTTCTTTTTGGGAAGCTAAATAGATTGACTCAAGTAGTGCAGTCTCTATAAGGGATGTTTTCTAATCCTTTCATCATTCTCATGGCTCTTCTCTGAACCCTCTCCAATTTGTCAACATCCTTCTTGAATTGGGGGCACCAGAACTGGACACACTAGTTGCCAACAGAAATTGTCAGCCTTGTGCTCCATCTTGGGAAAAGGAGCGTACACAAACCAAACCAGAAGATGGCAAGAAACCCTCTCAGTTGACAGTAATCCAAGCTGATAATCATACAGTGATGTCTGACGAGAGAATTGCATTTTGGGGTTGTTGTAGAAGAAAGCCTCAAGTACTGCTCTTGTGGTTCATGAGGTCATTAGCAGAGCTAGGCAATTAGCTCATTTTTTTTTGGATCACTGGCAGTTCTGAAAAATTGAAAAAACATTTTGGTTCGACCTGAACTGAATCGGAAAAATTCCAGCAAATTGAAAAAGGCCATGTTGGGTTGGTTAAAACATGTCGTTCGACCCGTAACATTTTGTTTCCTGGCATTTTGAAGGGATTGAATTCACACAGCTGGAAGGGGAGAAAAGGCTGTCCTCTTATAACTTCTAGCCCAGGGGTTCAGGTGCTCCCTCAAGATGTGTGAAATCTAGGTTTGAATCCCCACCCTGGAGGAGGGATTGAACCTACGTCTCCACACTTCTGGTGAGTGCCCAAACCACCGGGTGACTCAGGGGGGGCATTCTCAGTCTGTCCTATTGAAGCTGTTCTACTTTGTATAAATGAATATTCATTGGAACAGGGACTTGGACTTGCGGTTTCCTAGGCACCAGGCATCCTCTCACTCTCTGGCCCAATGACTATTCAAACATTTTATACAAAGTGGATTTGTTTTCTAAGGCAAATGAGCTACAGCAGGGGTAGGCAACCTATGGCACGTGTGCCGAAGGCGGCACGCGAGCTGATTTTCAGTGGCACTCACACTGCCCGGGTCCTGGCCACCGGTCCGGGGGGCTCTGCATTTTAATTTAATTTGAAATGAAGCTTCTTAAACATTTAAAAAACCTTATTTACTTTACATACAACAATAGTTTAGTTATATTATAGACTTATAGAAAGAGACCTTCTAAAAACATTACAATGTATGACTGGAACGCGAAACCTTAAATCAGAGTGAATAAATGAAGACTCGGCACAGCACTTCTGAAAGGTTGCTGACCCCTGATCTACAGCGGCAGGGTGGCTTTCTTTTTGTCAGACCTAAATGCTGTACCTACAGGGGGTTCTGATGAAGGCTCTCTGAGTGTCAAGGGAAAGCGTCACCACTAGTCTGTGACCATGAGAGGCAGGGGCTGGAATTTACCGAGAAGCATGTATTAACGGCATATATTAGAGAAAAGCACAAGTGACAGTGGACACATCATTACGCTAGTTTTTCCCCCAGTCGGTTCCTGTAGCCTATCATCTTATAGCAGCAATGCAGGGAGCCGTTCTGGGGAAGAAAGTTGCTGGTGTTCGGAAATAGATCCCAGCTTGGAGCTTCCATCTGGCTGTTAAATGGCCAGGGGAAAATATTGCAAAGATTAATACAAATAGATCTTGTTTAAGCTGAGAAGGCCATACCCAGTGAAAGGTGCTGGGGCAATGGAAGGAGGTCGAATGTAACTTACACACGTTGGAATTTGACCATGATGCCAAGGTTAAAGTGCTATAGGATAGTTAGCAACTGCAAGGGGTCTGAACGTTTGTACACCTCTACCTCGATAGAACGCTGTCCTCGGGAGCCAAAAAATCTTACCGCGTTATAGGTGAAACCGGGTTATATCGAACTTGCTTTGATCCGCCGGAGTGCGCAGCCCCGCCCCCCGAAGCGCTGCCTTACCGCGTTATATCCGAATTCGTGTTATATCGGGTCGCGTTATATCAGGGTAGAGGTGTATTTACATCTTTTTGGAAAGACAGCACTCCCTGCAGCACAGCACCCCATAGGGCCGACCTGACTCTCTGCAGTACAGCCTCGGTGGGTTGAGGTCAGTATTGATGCCCAGGGAAGAGCGCCCCCTGCTGGGTCACTAACACCACTGCTTGCAGCCGCTGGGTTTTCCTTAGCAACATGCCATCCAGGTATCCGTGAAATGTTAGTTGCTTAGGCCTGGCGTTTGTAACCAAGCAGCACCACCACGGTTGGTGCAGAGAGGAAGCTGCAGTCCCTGCCCCAGGGGCTTTCTGCCCTGCAGTTCTTGTTTCCCTTAGTGGTGAGGAACCTGTGTCAAAGAGCAGAGTTTGTCACGTAACAGCGGGCGTATCGGGTGTGGGGGTCATCCCTTCCCATCCCTTAGAAATAAAGGGCCAGATCCCCAACGGGGGTGAATAAGCCATCGCTCCAGTGGAGTCAGTGGGCCAGATCTCCAGCTGGTGTGAAGAATTGTCACCCCTCTACTGCAGTCAATGGGGCAGATTCCCAGTTGGTGTAAATCCACATTGCTCCATTGTGACCCAAGCCAAGGATCTGGCCCCAACTGTTTAAACACGGAGAGAGAAAACGCGGTTCCCATCGTGTCCCTAGCGGCCGCCCTGCCTCCAGGGGCAGCGGGATTTGTGCAGCAAACGGAGCCGTGGAAAAACAACGGCTCCGTGGGGGGATTTGGCAGGCGATTTGTGTTCAAGCAAACTTAAAAATAGGGGGAAATAATAAACCTCAGCTGGCTGCTTGAGTGAGCTCCAGGCGCCTTCCCCCTCCCGGCCAGGATGCTAACTCCTTCGAATGTTACAGGCTTGTCTGGGTGCCTCCCTTCCCGGCTTCCCCTCATTGTCTCCCCACGGTGACTGATACATTTTTTCCAGGAATTCTCATCTCGCTGCTTTAGTGTCCAGGGCAGCGTATTTCTTCCCACAGCACGAGTGCGAAGGGAAAGCAGAGAGCTGGGTTAGCCCATCTGGCAGGGCTTTGGGTCAGAGCAGCCGAAGGGGTTACCCAAAGAGAGAGGCGTAAGGGAGGATTTAAATCCAGGAGGGGAGCAAGTTCAAGGGGATGCGGATAGATTAAAAACCGGGGGCGGGATTCCCAGCTGGTGTTGCAGGCTAGGTCCAGGTCTGGCTGTTTGTACCTACATAGTATTTCTTAGCTTCTCTCTGTCCACACTGCCTGGGCTCCAGTTTAGCCTTCCTCACCTCCTGATCCTTGGCAACTGTAATCTGCTCCTCTCTGGCCTCGCCACCAGCCATGGTGCCCCATCGAGCCCATTCAGAACCTTCCTGGCTCGTTCCTCCGACCCCATAAACCCTCGTCTTTGCGCCCCCCCCCGGCTCCCTTGCCTCTGCCTGAAACCCAAGCCCCTTGCCTTTGCCTTCACTTAGCCCACCCTCTCTGTCTGCCCAATTAGCTTCTCAACCCATCGGCTCTGCCGTCTCGCCGCCAGCAATAGCGCCTCCATTGCTCCTTTGTCCACTTCTCCCTTGAGCACCCCTGGCTCTCTTACGCCACCCCCCCGTGCATGGGGAAAACTCCCCCTTCAATATTCATGATGTCGCCACCTTGCCCTCGTCCAAATCTCTCCTGTGCTGTGATGCCCTCAGATCACTCACCCATCTGGCACAGGGTAGCCAGAGGGTGACCTGGGACTTCTGCCCTTCTGCTCAATTCTGTTGCCTCATGTTCGCACTTCACCCCTGCTTTGGTCATCAGTCTGGTCCGCTTGTTTCCTGCTGTCAGTTCTGTGGGTTGCTGCGGTCTGTCTGGGGGAGGGGCTATTGTTTTTGTGCCTGGTACGATATGGGACCCTGCTCCTTGACGGGGTTTCTGGAGATAACCATGATATAAATAAATACAGGTGTTAGCTTGCATGGCTCCATCAATAATGCCAATATACAAAAGTAAAAGTATTTCTAACCCCACGCCTTCAAAAAGCACAAATCAGGCCCCAAAGAATCAAAAGCCTGAAAAATAAAAGTCAGGTTCTTTTTAGTTGCCTTTTCGTTTTTGAGCCGTTAGCAACCACCTGGGCTAGAAACTTGCATTTTTCCCTAATGGAAGCTGAGATCCTCGCATGATCCCATGACTCCAGGAGCTGGGATTTGAGAAAAACACCAACGACCGCGAGATTTGCAATCGGATCGCAAGCAGCACCAGTCTAATACTAAGAATTAGTACAAGATTCACACACTCAATCATTTTCATGGAACTTAAGCTCCCAAGAAACCTGGAAGGGCTGAGTTCAGAGTGTCCCAGTGCAGTGAGATGGATGTGCTATAAATACTTAGGGCCTGTCTCTATGGCGAGTTAGTCCTGGGTGAATTGGGGTGGGAATCTACAGTGCACCAGCCCGCCGGGCTGTTATTTGCCGTACAGATCCGGCTACTGCATATTAAAGCTCCACTGTGCTCTGTGACGAATTCCCATTTGAAACAGACAGACCGATACCTGCGCTTTGACCCTAAGCACTAGGGAATCTAGATGTTTAAATCTAAAGCAGTGGTTCTCAACCTGTTTATCATTGCGGGCCACATATGGGGCCCACAATGTGTTACCTGGGCCGCAGGTTGAGAACCACAGCCTCCCCCCAAGCTCCCCCAGCGACCGCTATGCTCAGCGCCCCTAGGATTAGCGTCTCGGGTACAGAACAGACCCCACAGTGTTTTCCGTGGGCCGAGCAAACGGAAATGACGGTAGCACATCTTGTTTGACCTACCCGGTGTGTCAGCTAGGAGACGTCTTGGTGGGAGGCCCAGCTCTGGTGTCCTCTTCGGCCCGCTGTGGCCTCTGAGGATGGCACCCACAGCCGTTCCTCTGGCGTATTCAGTGCAGCACCAGGACAGGAGCTCTGATAGCTCTTTACGTTATAGAGGAAACTGCTGGTCTTCCTCCACCCCCACTCTGGCAGCTCGGTCCATGCCGACTATCTAACCACAGGGAGGCGACCATCAGCCTGAGTCTAGCTCCCCTGAGCTGTTAAGGAAACAAGCCAAACCCTACAAGTCATGGTCTTTGCCTGTCCTCCCCCTAGCGCCTGTGGGTGAAATATACTGACAGGGTTGTGTTGTTAGCATAGCGTTGAGAGACAGGTATCTAGTGGTCTGAATGCAGGGCTGGGAGCCTGGAGCAGGGAATAGCCAGTTCATGTTCCACGTTCCCTCACTGTGCCTTGGTTTCCCCATCTATACAATGATCTATCTCACAGGGCTGTTGAGGGGATCTGTCTAGCTTAGGTGATGATACAGCCCCTATCACCAATGAACCTTGCAGTCATTAATGTATTTATCCTCACACACCCCTGTGAGGCAGAGCAGTGCTGTCATCCCTATTGACCAGATGGGGAAACTGAGGCACAGAGAGGCTAAATGAGTCTCCCAAGGTGACATAAGTCAGCCATAGGGGAGCAAGGAATTGAACCCAGGTTTTCTGAGCCCTAAACTAGCACCCTAACCATTGGGCCATCTGTCCAGGGGAGGGGAATGAGATAATGCCTCTGACTCTCTTTTGCCCAGAAGTGTTCTAGGCTTACACTGTACCGTACTTTGCACCTATAGACCGCTGCGCCTTTCTGCCCTGCAGAGCTCCTAGGCTTTGGAGGAGCAGCGGTGTTTAGGAGGACCACGAGGAGCTCAGCTTTCACCATGGAGAGCTCATGGTTATCCGGAAGTTTGGGTGTCCCTGAGATCTCTGTATAATATAGATACTGGCTTTGCTGTCTCAGGGGCCGGCCTCCCAGAAGCAGGTGAGAAAGAGGTGATCTCCAGGGCTGTGTCTACAAGGAGTTTCCAAACTTGTAAATCTGGGGTATTTCATATGTATTTTATACCTAATCTTGTTGGCTTCCGTGGGGCGCTATCCAGTTCCCGCCAAGCCTGCGACCCCCAGTCTTAACCCGATGCATTCAATGTCTCTCTTCCTCCCCCATTAACTTTTTGTTCCTCTGATTCTTTTATAGGTTTTTGGGGGAAGCCCGAGTGCCCCTGCAGGACGTCCTGGGCTCTCCCACCCTGACTGCCAGCTTTAACGCCCCCCTGCTGGACACCAAGAGGCAGAGCACTGGGGTAAGTCCCTCTCCAAGTCTGGGGTCTTGGGGATGGTGATATTTCCTTGTGGGAGCACAGTCGGGCGTGGCCAGAGGGAAGTGATACGATACACACGCTCTCCCCACCCATCGGTAGCTCCAGTGCCTTGGAAAGTCCGTGATGTTGCTGAGCAAGGGAGATCATGGGGTCGGTCCCTGGTGGGGGTGGGAGTTCAGATCCCAATGAAGCGTGTGGGCAGCACAACTGGTGGAGGAGGCAGCCCTTGGGACAAAATGCCTGTCTCGGTAAAACCGGACCAGAGGCTGGGACGGTTCCACCTGCTCCCCTGTTGCCCAGGCAGCCTTGAACGGAAGTCTGAACAGAATGAGGCTGCAAGCCTTGGGGTTACGCTAAAGTGGGGGGTTGGGACTCGGGGAGGTGCTGATTGGAGGCACAGGAGGAGCTGGAAAAAACCCTGGGCTAGATGAGGCTGCCTGGCAGTGCATGGACGCTCCCAGAACTCCACAGCCAAGGCAGAATTACGGGGCGCCTTCCCCTGACGCTTTCAGTTCTTCTATGGGCAGAGCTATGGAGGGGACATGCAAAACTCCCCCTGATTTCAGGCACTGGGCCCAAATGCCTGGCAGGACCCCACGGTCAAGATTCTGGGTTTCCTCCCTGACCTGTGATGTGATCCCTGAAGCCCCAGAGTGCAGGTGAACCGCAGACCCCGGATTAGCCAAACCTCCCTGTTCGCTGAACTCCAAAGGGGCGGCCTGGTAAATAGGAGGTTCACAGAGGACTCTGGGGGACCTGGAACTGCAGAGAACCTGTTAAGCTGGCTTCAGTCCTGCAGGGTTTAGCAGCTGGGCAGGAATGGGAGGGTGGCTCTCCCAGGATAAATCCAGAGGAGAGCCATTGGTGTCGGTGGATTGACACCGGTGTCGCTGAGATAAGGATCTGGCTCCTGATTTACCAAACTCCTGACGAGCCAATCCCCTGCCACCTCGTGCCATCACTGATGCCCATGAGAAACGAATCATAGAATATCAGGGTTGGAAGGGACCTCAGGAGGTCATCTAGTCCAACCCCCTGCTCATGAGTGTAACCCTTTTGCCAGGTGAACTCTGCAGCAACAAGAGCTGGGTTAGCTGTCTAGGCGTTCCTCTTGGCACAATAAAACAGGGCCAGCTCGAGCCCCCACCTGCTAATCTGGGGAAATGTAACATCACCCCTGGGCGCCTCTAAGAGGCAACACTTCCCCTCCTGCAAGCACCGAGTCTGTGTATAACAAAGGAAAACTTTTATTAAAAGGGAACCCAGCATTAGTCTGGGAAACACCACAACCACATTCAAAACCGTGCGATCGTAAGCAAAACACCCCTCCTGGAGCATGCTGGGCGGTGGCCTTCGCCTCCGTTCCTCACCTTACAGTGTGAAAGTCCCACGAAGAAATGTTCCTTTAACAAGCCACTCCCCTCCCTCCACTGCATCCTGCTCACAGCTGCAGCCGTTCACTCTGCATCGTTCATAGAATCATAGAATCTCAGGGTTGGAAGGGACCTCAGGAGGTCATCTAGTCCAACCCCCTGCTCAAAGCAGGACCAATTCCCAACTAAATCAATCAATCGTTGCCCATGGCTGCTTCCAGGCTGTCCTTCACTGTGCTGCTTGCCACAGCTTTCTTTGTTACCACTTGCCTCTCTACTGCAGCCTCTGCCACGCCACCTCTTGAGGTTCGCCACTGAACCCAGCTCTTAAAGCTTCCGCCACGGGGTTTAGGGCCGAAGAAGCGGGTTTTTTACCCACGAACGCTTATGCCCAAATAAATTCGTTAGTCTTTAAGGTGCCAGCGGACTCCTCATTGTTTTTGTAGTCTGATGCGTTCCACTCCTTTTGCACGTCCCACGCACGTAATGAGAACACCTTGGATCTTTCGCAAAGTTTCCTCCTCAGGCGATCCTTCCACTCCTCGGACAACGGCGAATCTCCGAAGTCAAACGTTGCGGGATCTATTGCTGGACCCTCAGCTGCACACTGGGGTCTCACGCTGGTGTCAGGTCGGCTGTCTTCTGCCCTTGTTTCACAGCAACATCACGGCTTGTTTTATTAGCAATCACTCTAACCACCGTTTCCTGGGTTTCAGTGGGGAGGGTTATGACTCCACTGGGGACCGGCACTCCTTCAGCCAGCTGCTCTACCATTGCTAATGTCCTTTTTCTGCCTTTTAGGCAGGTACTCATAACAAGCGCGTCTCTCTCCGGCCTGGCGTACGCTACATTACATCGCCCTAACTCTGTAAGCGTCGACACTAAAATGTCGCTGTAACTCGCCCACTGCACCGAATGTATAACTCCACCTGCACGAGAGGCGTAGTGCTTAGGTTGATGTAGTTAGGCCGATGCGGTGTCTGTGTAGACACTGCGTTACTACCATCACCTGTTAGCTGTCAGCCCCACACGGGGCTCACAGCGGGAGCCCCACTGCTGGGGGCTGACAGCTCCGGCTGAATACCTAGGCAGAGTTCATGAAAATGGGGTCTGGTCCTGAGAGTCTCTTCCGCACTAGATGTTAGGGGAGAGCTCATTCAGACCCCGCTCACGCACTGGTGTGAAACGACTGCAGAAGGTGCAGGCTGGGACAAGCTGGGCTCAGGTCTGGCCCGGGCCAGTTCACTGGGACATTCCTGGGTCTGTTTTAAGCCTTTCCACGTGGTTCTGTTCCTGTTCAGACGAGCCCTTTTCTAAACAAAACGTTTCCGTTCCCCTCCCAGGGAAGCGTGTTCTGTACGTCGGGAAGGCTGGGCAGTCCGCAGGACGAGACGGACTCTTTTTATAGACCTATCCCCAATGCAGCTGCCAAGGGCTGTGACAGCGCTGGGACCCGGCCATGCAAGTGCTTTTCCCATAAGCTAGACTCTCCCAGGAGGCCGTGCTGGCTCACCCACCCGACAACCGGCAAAGCTTCATCCTCTTTTGTCACGCCTTTCACCTCCTCTTCGTCAGCTTTGGTCTAGCCACTGCCCATCTAGTAAATCCTACTGCTGTTACCGACAGGGCTGGGAATGGAACTTGGATTCAGTTCCTTATGGGGTTGGGTCAGGTCGGACCCCACCGCGTGGGTCAGATTCCAATCCCGTTTTCTGGTTCAAATACAGATTAGAACAGATGTCAGTGCGAGGCTGAGGGGTCCTTCCCTGGTGTGGGGGAACTCAGGACAATTTCTCTTAGGAGTCCCACATTGTTGATCCTGAGCCCTACCCCTGATCCAGCCAGGAACCCAAACTTGGGGGGAGGGATAGCTCAGTGGTTAGAGCATTGGCCTGCTAAACCCAGGGTTGTGAGTTCAATCCTTCAGGGGGCCACTTAGGGATCTGGGGGAAAATTAGTACTTGGTCCTGCTAGTGAAGGCAGGGAGCTGGACTCAATGAGCTTTCAGGGTCCCTTCCAGTTCTATGAGATAGGTATATCTCCATTTATTTAGGTCTAGTCCAGATCTGACCACCACCTCTACAGACTATTTTTACCAGGAACCTTGTAGCACAAGGCCAGAAGGTCACCTTGTTTTATTTCAGCTCTGTTAAGTGACAGTCCCACTAGTTCTCCAGTCCTCCACTGAATCTCCAAGGGAAACAGAGACAGAGGAGGTGAATTTCAACCTAAGTTCCCTGGAAGCTGCGTGGCCGCGCAGCAGCCTATTTAGCGCCACGCAGGTGCTCAGGGAACCCACCCGGGGACCTGACACGGCCAGGGGAGGGGCGCCCCTCCCCTGGCCCGAACCTAGCCCAGCCCCCAACCTGCTACGGCCGAGGTGCCCCTCCCCCAGCCCCAACTCTGCTGCGGCTTGGACCTGCTGTGGCCGGGGCGCCCGGACCTGCTGTGGCGGCCTGTCCTGGATCCATGCATGGTCAGGGCGGCATGGCCAGGCCCGGACCCAGGTACAGCCGAGGTGGCCCTCCCCCAGCCCGGATCCAGCCCTGGACTGGACCTGGGGCTGGGGGAGGGGTGCCTATCCTGCTGCCCCGGAGCTGGTGCGGGGAGAGAAAGCTGGGGGGAGTCCTCTCTCCCCGCCGTAGCCCCGGAGCACCCTCCTGCACACCAAACCCCTCATCCGCAGTCCCACCCCGGAGCCCGCACCCCCAGCCAGAGCCCTCACCCCCTGCACCCCAACCCTCGGCCCCAGCCCTGAGCCCCCCCCACACTCCCAACCCCTCATCCCCACCCCCACCACATGAATTTTGTTATATGCACCAATATGGAGGTGATGTGCCACACACCACCTCCATGTTGTGCACATAACAAAATTCATTCCTCACATGGGTGGGAAAAATGCGAGGGAACACTGGTTTCAACCCTTCTTTAGCCATCGTAAGGAAGCCCATTTTCCTTCTCCCCTCCTGGTCATCTGTTCACACGGAAGCTATTGCATTAGCATTAAACAGAGAAGTACATCATGCACCTCCCCCCCCCGGGATTTGTGAAAATATCTCTCCTAGGGCACTTTGATGGCAAGAATTTAACTTCTTCTTACAGCAGTTCCCGCGCAGCTCTGATTGTTCCTCTTTTGCTCGGCTACTGGCTTCCTTCCATTCCCAACCGGTGCTTTTCTCACCTCCTGTTTGGGGAACTCAGTTCACAGATGGCCCGTAAATAGCGAAGTGTTCCTATAAACAGCAGTTCTCGGTCTAGAAGCGTTCTCCTCTCCCCTCCGTAGCCCCAGAAGTCCTGGCAGCAGATACCCCAGGATGACAAATTGCACCTGGCCTCCCTAGTTTTGGAAGCATGTTTTGGTGCTCTAATTTTACCCCAGCTGGAGGAGAGTCCTGGCAGTAAGGACACTCAAGTCAGTCCATTTCTCTTCCTAAATGCATTGTGCATCGGCCAGACGATCAGCGAATGCTTTGAATGAGCTTCCTTCCTTCCTGGTAGCTGCTGCACAGTTCTTCAGACATGGAGCCCAGCAGCGCCTTTGCCTGTGGCGCTGCCAACGTGCCCAGTGGGAGACCTGCTAAAACAGGGCTGGCGAGTTCTGCAGTGCTTAGGCCACAACGGGAGAGGCCAGGGTAGAGGTAGAACAATAATGCCTATGTGTTCATCACTGGATCTCAAAGCGTTTCACAGTCTTTAACGTATTGAGCCCCACAACATCCCTGCATTATTATCCCCATTTTACAGATGGAAAACTGAGGCTCAGGTCACACAGGAAGAGCAGGGGTCTTCCATGGGCTAAGCCCCACACTGCAAGAAGGATGTGGCCAAATTGGAGAGAGTCCAGCGGAGGGCAACAAAAATGATTGGGGGGCTGGAGCACATGACTTATGAGGAGAGGCTGAGGGAACTGGGGTTATTTAGTCTGCAGAAGAGAAGAATGAGGGGGGATTTGATAGCTGCTTTCAACTACCTGAGGGGGGGGGTTCCAAAGAGGATGGAGCTTGGCTGTTCTCAGTGGTGGTGGATGACAGAACAAGGAGAAATGGTCTCAAGTTGCAGTGGGGCAGGTTTAGGTTGGATATTAGGAAAAACCTTTTCACTAGGAGGGTGGTGAAGCACTGGACTGGGTTCCCTAGGGAGTGGGGGAATCTCCTTCCTTAGAGGTTTTTAAGGTCAGGCTTGACAAAGCCCTGGCTGGGATGATTTAGTTGGGGTTGGTCCTGCTTTGAGCAGGGGGTTAGACTAGATGACCTCCTGAGGTCCCTTCCAACCCTGATCTTCTATGATTCAATGCCCTAATCACTGGACCATCCTTTTCCTGAACAGGGCGGTCTTTAATAAAAAGATCTGAGGGGAGAGAAGACAGGGCTCTTGCAGTGTGATTAGTCTTCGATTGTGTAGGGCTTTAAATGGAGTCGGTGCCAATTAGCTAGCAGTCCTGTTTCCTGAAAGGCATGTCTTAGCCACAGTGCGTCATGGGCCCCGTGTCTTTAGGAAATGTAACATCTGCGGGCAAGGTTTGGAAGACCAGAAGGGGCCACTGTGACCATCTCGTCTGACCTCCTGCGGGACACAGGCCAGAGAACCTCAGCCAGCCAATCCTGGATGACGCTCATCATTTGTGGTTGATCTAGAGCATGTGTTTGAGACAGAGACAGCGACAGCCTGTCTTGCTGTAAAGACCCCAGTGATGGAGAAGCTAGAGACACAGAAGCGCTAACAGGGCATTGAGAGGAAGGATGGTCTGGGGTTAAGCCATGGGTGGGGGACTCAGGAGATGTGGATTCAATGCCTGGCTCTGTCCCAAACTCCTTGTGACAGACAGTCACTGAATTTCTCTGTGGCTGAGTGTCCTATTTCCCACCCTCTGTCCGGTCCATTCAGGTGGCAGGACTGTCACCCCTTCTGGCTTTGGGCAGTGGTCAGGCCGCTCCAGGAGGTGTTCTGCTCTTTGTGGGATTGAGAGCAGGAAGCTGGATCGCAGTGGTGCTGGTTCTGTTTTCCTCTGTGGTAGTGTGTGACCTGAATGAGTCAGTGGGATGCTGAGCTGATGACGGTGGGCTGGGACTGAAGGAAGCCTTCATGGAAAGACACTGATGCTTAAAATAATTGTGGGGGGAGGGAGACTAGAAGCTAATGCTGGCTGCCTCTCTGATCCCGGTTTAGTTTTATGGCCGGTGGCATGAGCTTGCCAGCAGCAATACAGTCACTCCCACTGTGGTGTATCTTTTCCAAATGGCTCCCAGGGCTCATTGCAACCAGCAACCCAGCTGACTCTTTTGTAGCACGTGGGTTATTGTGAATGTTTATGGTTTCCTACTTAGTCCACTGGGGTCCATCTACACCTCTAACTTCTCAAAGGGGCAGCTGTGGGCTAGCAAGTTGAGAAGAGGAATTGTAGAAAATTGAAAAGGGAAGCCAAGGGACACAAGGAGAACTCCATGGGGCCAGCAGAGTTAAGGACAATAAGAAGGTGTTTAAAAAAATATTGGGAACAAAAAGAATCCTGACCATGGTATTGGTCCATTCCTGGTGGAAATGAATTATCAATAATAATGCTGAGAAGGCAGAAGTATTCAATAAATATTTCTTTTCTGTGTTTGGGGAAAAAAACAGATGATATAGTCTAATCCTGTGGGGATGATAACACTCCTTATATTCCACTGTATCTCTGGAGTATGTTAAACAGAAACTATTAAAGTTAGGCATCTTTAAATGCGCGGGTCCAGATGACTTGGATCCAAGAGTGTTAAAAGAGCTGGCTGAAGAGCTGGCTGGACCAGTAATGTTGATGTTCAATAAATGTTGGAGCTCTGGTGAAATTCCAGAAGACCGGAAGAAAGCTAATTTTGTTCCAATTTTTTAAAAGGGCAAATGGGATGACTGGGTAATTATAGGCCTGTCAGCCTGACATCAATCCCGGACAAGATAACGGAGTGGCTGATATTGGACTCGATTAATAAATAACTAAAGGAGGGTCATATAATTAATGCCAATCAACATGGGTTTATGGAAAATGGATCCTGTCAAACTCACTTCATACCCTTTTTGGATGAGATGACAAGTTTTGGTTGATAAAAGTAATAGGGTTGACATAACAGACTTAGACTTCGGTAAGGCATTTGACTTGGTACCGCAGGACATTTCGATTAAAGTACTAGAATGAGATCAAATGAACATGGCACACATTAAATGGATTAAGAACTGGCTAATTGATAGGTCCAAAAGGTAACGGCAAATGAGCGGGCGTGTTTCCAGTGAGGTCGTCATCGCGTGGGTCCGTTTCTACTGGGGGCGGTTGTTGGCCTTATGCTATAAAATGTTTACGTTAAATGGTTCTATGATTAAACGTTTATAATATTGTTATCAATGACCTGGAAGAAAACATAACGTCATCACTGATCAAGTTTGCAGATGACACAAAAAGTGGGGGAGTGGTAAATAATGAAGAGGACTGGTCACTAGTTCATGGGATCTGGATCACTTGGTAAACCGGGCGCAAGCAAACAACATGGGTTTTAATGTAAATGTCTACATCTGGGAACAAAGGATGTAGGCCTCACTTACAGGATTGGGGGCTCTATCCTGGGAAGCAGGAACTCTGAAAAAGATTTGGGTTGTGGTGGATAATCAGCTGAACAAGAGTGCCCAGTGTGATGTCTTTTGTGCTTGTACAGTGCCTAGCACAAGGGGACAAATAATAAAAAATCATTAGAGCTGTGGCTGGACAACAGCCCTGAAAATCAGGCCTACGTGTCTGCGGTTGGGCAACTAAAACCAAAGGCACCCAAAATGAGAGGCAACACTGCAAACCCAAGTAATCAAAAATCATGACATTATCTTAAATCTCATGAGATTTTTCAACACTGGGTTAGCTGCCGTTCTCAAGCTATTCCACACCAGGGCCCCCTTTCACCTAGAAATTCTCCTCCCATCTAGCCTATACCCCCATCACTTACCCGGGGCAGAGGAGAGCGAGGAAAGCCGGCTGGTTAATGGATTTCCTGTCCCACGACATTTTTCGAGATACTGAAAACATTTCCCGCCCGAATTGGGGTGAAAAGTTGAAATCCTGAAAACCTTGGCAAACTACAAATAAAAAATTAAATGAGAATAACAATAATAAAAAAAATCAGTTTGAATCAATCAAAATGTTTTATTTAAATATTGGCCATTTAATTTTTTTTTTTTTGCTATAACTAGCTTAAATTTCAAAGCAAAAAGACTTTTTAAACAAAAACCCGCCGTTTTTCATTTTCAAAATCTTGAACCATTTTGACAAATTCCCAATATTTTCCACAATGTTTCTGAGTAGGAAGAAACTCATCGAAACGGCCCGTTCCCACGAGACGTTTTGGATTTGATGGAGCTGCGTTTTCTGCTGAAAAGAGCTTTTGTCACCGATTTCCTGAGCAGCTCTAGTTGTGAGTCCCTGACAGCTCTTTGTGACCCCTAAGAGGGGGAAGGGTCCCGAATCCCAGCTTGAGAACCCTTGGGCTGCCACCCCTGGGGCTATGGAATAGGGTGTAGGAGACACCCCAGCGGCTGACGCACAGTCTGGCTCCGAGAGTTAGCTTTGGTGTCACTGGTTTTCAAGACTGGCAAAAGGGCACTGGTGGTGGGGCCCTCGGGAAGTTCTGCAGTCAACCCGTCATTCACCTGAACTGATCTCAGTGGGAGATAAAATACTGCACAGTGGGAGGAGGACAGCAGAGGCCGGACTGGCAGGGTTGGTGAACAATTCCAGGGCTGCTCAGAGGATTCAAGGGACCTGGGGTCTTCGGCGGCGGGGGATCCCCGCTGCTGAATTGCTGCTGAAGACCCGGCACTTCGGCAGCGGGTCCTGGGATGGAAGGACCCCCCGCCGCGGGTCTTCAGGGCACTTCGGCGGCGGGTCCCGGAGCGGAAGGACCCCCCACTGCCAAATTGCCGCCGAAGACCGGGAGCGGAAGAAGCTCCGGGGGCCCGGGCCCCGTGAGAGTTTTCTGGGGCCCCCAGAGCGAGTGAAGGATCCCGCTCCACGGGCCCCGAAAAACTCTCATGGGGGTCCTTGCGGGACCCGGGGCAAATTGCCCCACTTGCCCCCCCTCTGGGCTGCCCTGGACAATTCAGTAGACGGATTAAACATCCGGGCATGGAATGGGTGGGGTGTGCGTGCACCTGCTTGTGATTCCAGTCCCCTTTCCACACCGCCACTGTGTAATTGCTCTAGAAAAAATCATCACTGGATCTCTGATGAGGGCCCTTTTAGATGATGCCCTGAACCTGTTGACCTATGGCTAAGCCTTTGGGTGGGCAAGGTCAGCATTGCTTGGGCATGCTAAAGTGCTCACTCCTCCAATCTCTACCCACCTGCCAGGCAGGGCCGGCTCCAGGCACCAGCGAAGGAAGCAGGTGCCTGGGGCGGCCAATAGAAAGGGGTGGCACTCATCCGGTATCGGGGCGGCACATCCGGGTCTCCGGCGGCGGGTCCTTCGCTCCCCTTCTTTTTCGGCGGCAGCTCAATTGGGTTTTCCTTTTTTTTTTTCTTCGCCGCTTGGGGCGGCAAAAAAGCTGGAGCCGGCCCTGCTGCCAGGCAATGCCTCTTTAACGGGAATTTCACTGAACCACGCTGCCTTGCGACGGGCTCCGCTTGCACTTCATTCTTCCGTTGAACGAAAGCTTGGACTGCCAGGCTCTCAGAGGTAGAGACTCCATCTGTGTCTGAACTGCCCAGCGCCAGGCACATCTGTGGCACTGTCCCATTGATCAGTAACCGCTCATTTGAGCTTGTGCAAGCTTCCCCACACGCGTGAGTTCACGTCATCCCTCGGTCCCTTTGGTTCGCCTGTTAGATCCTCTCCTCTGGAAGCAGCCTGCAGTTAAAGTCGAAACAAACCGACACGCTCTTCATGATTGAGGATCAAGTTCCAAAGCGGGAGGTCAAATTCTGCAGTGGTGTGAAGTCGGTGTTGCCAACTCTCTGTGAAACTGTTGTGAGTCTCACGGTATCTGGTGCTTTCTGAGCGCTCCTGCTCCTGTGATTAGGTGAAAATCTCCGCTTTTATTCTTTTAAAAAGTAGTGAGCGGATAGCCCTTGTGGTTGCAGAGAAAAGACTGAAAGCAGGCCCTGCTAAAGGTTCAAAGACCAACAGGAAAATACAAAGATGATTTTTTATGAAAATCTCAAGGTTTTTAAACCAGTCTCATGCTTTTCGGGACCTGACTTGAACATTTGGGATTGGCACTTCTGAATGGTGCTGTATAATAACTTTCACAGCCGGTGTAAGTGGGTGAGAAAATGGGTAAAGGTGGTAAAGCAGTTCAGTTGTGCCAATTCGGCATGTTGTGGGTGCACAGAATAATTGTCACTTGCCTGCTGAGTTGGCAGGAGGAACAGCAGCGGGAAAACCAGTGTGTGGGAGAGAAGGTAGTTTGTAAATTCCTAGAGTTTAAGGCCAGAAGGGACCATTAGATCATGTGGTTTGACGTCCTGTCTGGCACAGGCCAGAGAGTGTCACCCAGTGACCCCTGCATTGAGCCCAGTCACTTGTGTTGGGCTAAAGCATAAAATTAATCCCTTTCCTTACTTTGCACCATCCTGTTTTTGCGTCTACTCTTTCTCCCCAGCATGGCACTTCCAGCATCACGGCACTTTCCAGTCCTGGAGCTCGTTAAATGTTTTCAAATGTTAAAATTTCAACCACATTTCAAAAGTTGAAAAAATCGAGGAAAAAACGGGTGGAATTTTTTCGGACATTTTCCCCCTATAGCTGGCCAACATTTTTCAAATTAAAATGAAAATCACATTTGTCTCTTCTTTTTGAGCAGCTCTGCCACGCTGGGCCATCGGCCCAGAATGAAGCAGTAAGAAGAGCGCCATCTACTGAATGCCGGATACCTTTGCCCTGGGGCTCCCTGTTCTTGTCCATGGAAGTCTCTAGCCTTGCTCACCTTGTTATATCTGATAAGGTCCCAGTTGAAGAAAATGTGTCAACAGCTGAGGATTTACAGTAGACGTTCCTGTTTCCCAGGCGCAGTTTGTTAGTGCATTTGCAGATGGCCAGTAGAGAGGATGTGACTCTCTTTTTGGCTGTTAAGGTTTCATCTTGGGGACGAATTGTTACTGACATAAAATCCTCCATCTAGCATACACCAGATTTTAGGGTGTTGCAATCTGCTATTCGTACAGATGGGGCAACCACCTTCCCCCCTCCCCCCGATGG
Organism: Terrapene triunguis; assembly: GCF_002925995.2. Taxonomy (NCBI): domain Eukaryota; kingdom Metazoa; phylum Chordata; order Testudines; family Emydidae; genus Terrapene; species Terrapene triunguis. Next base: position 2,965,095 of record NW_020664984.1, on the reverse strand, counting down.
ATTCCATTTCCAGGAGAAGCAGGGATGCAGCTGTCTGGGTATCTATTTGATCTGCCTTGAAGGCACGGACAGTGCATTGCGATTTGCATGTAAAACAGGGATTCAGGCTTGTTTTAATTCTGAAAAACAGACCGACTCCTCCCCACACTTGCCCCACTGGCTCTCCAAGTGCAGATTCAATGTTCTGTCAGGTTGCAAGTCAATCTGGGCATTGGTTTGAGTTGCTGAGGTATG